>NC_092089.1:96287310-96612310 GCF_045679555.1 Salvelinus alpinus
CTCCCCACTGTATGTGCAAAAGTACTATCTCACAACTCGATGAAACCTTCACTCTTGAGCAGACATTTAGAAACAAAACATGCCGTTTTGAAAAAAAAGCCACAGCAGATTTTTGAGCGAGAATTAAGACGACTTTTGAGTATTAAGACATGTATTAAAGCAACAGATACCATTAATAAGAAGGGGCAAGAAGCGTCTTATATGGTGAGCTACCGAGTGGCTAGGACAGGCAAGCCCCATACTATTGTGGAGGACTTAATTCTTCCTGCTGCCGCGGATTTGGCTGGGACAATGCTGGGGGAAAAGGCCCAAAAATGTATACAGACAATGGCTTCATCAAACAACACTGTTTCACAATGCATCAGTGACATGGCAGGAGATGTTTTGAAACAATTACTGCTTTGCATACAAGCCAGTGAATTCTATGCGTTACAGCTGGATGGGTCAACAGACGTGGCGTGCCTGCCACAGCTCCTGGTATATGTCTGTTACGTTTATGGGGGGTCAATTGATGAAGACGTCCTCTTCTGCAAACCACTGGAAACCAGGACAACATGAGACAATATTTTTAAAGTACTGGACAGCTTTGTGACATCAAATGGACTTTGGTGGTCAAGATGTGTTGGTATCTGTACTGATGGCGCAAAAGCCATGACAGGGAGACATAGTGGAGTGGTAACGCGCATGCAAGCAGTTGCTCCCGACGCCACTTGGGTACTCTGCAGCATCCACCGAGAGACTCTTGCTGCCAAAGGAATGCCTGACAGCTTGAAAGACTATTTGGACACTACACTGAAAATGGTTAACTTTATTAAAGCAAGGCCCATGAACTCTCGTGTATTTTATGCACTATACAATGATATGGGCAGCGACCATCTAACACTTTTACAACATACAGAAGTGCGCTGGTTATCAAGGGGCAAAGTATTGACATGTTTTTTGAATTGAGAGACGAGCTTAAAGTTTTCTTTACTGACCATTATTTTCACTTGTCTGACCGCTTGTATGATGACGAGTTTCTCACATGACTGGCCTATCTGGGTGATGTTTTATCTCGCCTGAACAATCTGAATCTAGGATTACAGGGACTCTCTGCAACTATATACAATGTGAGGGATAAAATTTAGGCTATGATTAAGAAGTTGGAGCTCCTCTCTGTCTGCATTAACAAGGACAACACACAGGTCTTTCCATCAATGTTATTGACTGTACATTTGTTTATGTGTAACTCTGTATTGTTGTTTTTGTCACATTGCTTTGCTTTATCTTGGCCAGGTCGCAGTTGTAAATGAGAACTTGTTCTCAACTGGCCTACCTACTAAAGGTGAAATAAAGAAATAAAATAATAAAAAATAAGAATTTTTAAATGATTTTTTATGTGCAAATGAACTCAAGCTTACGGAAAATGTCAAATGTGATATAGCGAAGCACCTGAGTAAGTTGGGTGTACAATTACGCAGGTACTTTCCCGAAACGGATGACACAAACAACTGGATTCATTATCCCTTTCATGCCCTGCCTCCAGTCCACTTACCGATATCTGAACAAGAGAGCCTCATCGAAATTGCAACAAGCGGTTCTGTGAAAATTGAATTCAGAAGCCACTGCCAGATTTCTGGATTGGGCTGCGCTCAGAGTATCCTGCCTTGGCAAATCGCTCTGTTAAGACACTGATGCCTTTTATAACCACGTACCTATGTGAGAGTGGATGCTCGGCCCTCACTAGCATGAAAACTAAATACAGGCACAGACTGTGTGTGGAAAATGATTTAAGACTGAGACTCTCTCCAATACAACCCAACATTGCAGAGTTATGTGCATCCTTTCAAGTACACCCTTCTCATTAACCTGTGGTGAGTTATTCACAATTTTCAACTAACAAATAAAGTTTTCAATGTAAGAAGGTTAAATAAAGAGCAAAATAATGTATTATTTTTATATTATTACTGGTGCCCTGGTCCTGTAAGAGCTCTTTGTCACTTCCCACGAGCCAGGTTGTGACGTAAACTCACACTCATTCTTATGTTTAATAAATGTATTGTATAGTGTGTGGCAGGCTTACAATGATGGCAAAAACAACATCTGACAGTGCGCTGACCCTGGTGCTAGAGGGGGTACAGCTGGAGGTTGAATGTTTGAATGGGTACGGGACTATAAAAAGTTTGGGAACCTCTTCTTTATAGTATTACTGTAAAGAACAGATATACTGTAATTAGTTTGGGAACCTCTTCTTTATAGTATTACTGTAAAGAACAGATATACTGTAATTAGTTTGGGAACCTCTTCTTTATAGTATTACTGTAAAGAACAGATATACTGTAATTAGTGTGGGAACCTCTTCTTTATATTATTACTGTAAAGAACAGATGTACTGTAATTAGATGACACATTGACTGAGGTGTGAACAGGAGCACTAACGAACTTTCCTGATTTAGCTTCTCTCTCTCGTTTTCTCTCCTTCTCACCCACCCACACCCACACGCACACACACAAACACACCCACACGCACCCGCACACGCACACACACAAACACACCCACACGCACACCCACACCCACACACACCCACACCCACACCCACACGCACACACACAAACACACCCACACGCACACGCACCCGCACACGCACACACACAAACACACCCACACCACACGCACACGCACACGCACCCACACACACACCCACACCCACACGCACCCACACACGCACACACACACGCACACACACACGCACACAAACACACCCACACGCACCCACACCCGCACACGCACACACACACACCCACACGCACACGCACGCACACACACGCACACACGCACACACACACAAACACTTCGTTTATCTGTGATCGTGTGTGTCTCTCTTTGTCATTGTTTTCATTATGACTTTTAAACTTGTGCAGCTCAAGAAATTCTAGTGCTCAACTTATGCAAGACAAATTCCTGTGAAGTGGAAATAGATCTCTGTTATTAAACCCTCTCCTTTTAGTCTCTCACTTTCGCTCTCCTACGAAAGGAAGGAGGAAGGAGAGGAAGGAGAGGAAGGAGAGGAAGGAGAGGAAGGAGAGGAAGGAGAGGAAGGAGGAATCTGATGTGGTGCAGAAAGAAGGAAGGACACTGAGTAATGTCTCCAGCTGTGTGTGTGTGTGTGTCTCCAGCTGTGTGTGTGTGTGTGTGTGTGTGTGTCCAGATGTGTGTGTGAGTGTGTATTTGTGTGTGTGTGTGTCCAGCTGTGTCAGTCAGGCTGAGTCACTGTGTTCTCCTGTACTCTCCTGGCACCTGGGATGCTGCACTTCCATACATCATTGTCATCATCTGTCCTTGTGTGTGTGTGTGTGTGTGTGTGTGTGTGTGTGTGTGTGTGTGTGTGTGTGTGTGTGTGTGTGTGTGTGTGTGTGTGTGTGTGTGTGTGTGTGTGTGTGTGTGTGTGTGTGTGTGTGTGTGTGTGTGTGTGTGTGTGTGTGTGTGTGTGTGTGTGTGTGTGTGTGTGTGTGACAAATGCACTGTGTAAAAAGAACTGACAGGAGTCTCTAAATAGACACCGGGAAATATAGTCTCTCTCCAGTTGTTATAGTCTCTCTCCAGTTGTTATAGTCTAGTTCTCTCCAGTTGTTATAGTCTAGTTCTCTCCAGTTGTTATAGTCTAGTACTCTCCAGTTGTTATAGTCTAGTTCTCTCCAGTTGTTATAGTCTAGTTCTCTCCAGTTATTATAGTCTAGTTCTCTCCAGTTGTTATAGTCTAGTTCTCTCCAGTTGTTATAGTCTAGTTCTCTCCAGTTGTTATAGTCTAGTTCTCTCCAGTTGTTATAGTCTAGTTCTCTCCAGTTGATATAGTCTAGTTCTCTCCAGTTGTTATAGTCTAGCTCTCTTCAGTTGTTCTAGTCTAGTTCTCTCCAGTTGATATAGTCTAGTTCTCTCCAGTTGATATAGTCTAGTTCTCTCCAGTTGTTATAGTCTAGTTCTCTCTAGTTGTTATAGTCTAGTTCTCTCCAGTTGTTATAGTCTAGTTCTCTCCAGTTGTTATAGTCTAGTTCTCTCCAGTTGTTATAGTCTAGTTCTCTCCAGTTGTTATAGTCTAGTTCTCTCCAGTTGTTATAGTCTAGTTCTCTCCAGTTGTTATAGTCTAGTTCTCTCCAGTTGTTATAGTCTAGTTCTCTCCAGTTGTTATAGTCTAGTTCTCTCCAGTTGTTATAGTCTAGTTCTCTCCAGTTGTTATAGTCTAGTTCTCTCCAGTTGTTATAGTCTAGTTCTCTCCAGTTGTTCTAGTCTAGTTCTCTCCAGTTGTTATAGTCTAGTTCTCTCCAGTTGTTATAGTCTAGTTCTCTCCAGTTGTTATAGTCTAGTTCTCTCCAGTTGTTATAGTCTAGTTCTCTCCAGTTGTTATAGTCTAGTTCTCTCCAGTTGTTATAGTCTAGTTCTCTCCAGTTGTTATAGTCTAGTTCTCTCCAGTTGTTATAGTCTAGTTCTCTCCAGTTGTTATAGTCTAGTTCTCTCCAGTTGATATAGTCTCTCTCCAGTTGTTATAGTCTAGTTCTCTCCAGTTGATATAGTCTAGTTCTCTCCAGTTGTTATAGTCTAGTTCTCTCCAGTTGTTATAGTCTAGTTCTCTCCAGTTGTTATAGTCTAGTTCTCTCCAGTTGTTATAGTCTAGTTCTCTCCAGTTGTTATAGTCTAGTTCTCTCCAGTTGTTATAGTCTAGTTCTCTCCAGTTGTTATAGTCTAGTTCTCTCCAGTTGTTATAGTCTAGTTCTCTTCAGTTGTTATAGTCTAGTTCTCTCCAGTTGTTATAGTCTAGTTCTCTCCAGTTGTTATAGTCTAGTTCTCTCCAGTTGTTATAGTCTAGTTCTCTTCAGTTGTTATAGTCTAGTTCTCTCCAGTTGTTATAGTCTAGTTCTCTCCAGTTGTTATAGTCTAGTTCTCTCCAGTTGTTATAGTCTAGTTCTCTCCAGTTGTTATAGTCTAGTTCTCTCCAGTTGTTATAGTCTAGTTCTCTTCAGTTGTTATAGTCTAGTTCTCTCCAGTTGTTATAGTCTAGTTCTCTCCAGTTGTTATAGTCTAGTTCTCTCCAGTTGTTCTAGTCTAGTTCTCTCCAGTTGTTATAGTCTAGTTCTCTCCAGTTGTTATAGTCTAGTTCTCTCCAGTTGTTATAGTCTAGTTCTCTCCAGTTGTTATAGTCTAGTTCTCTCCAGTTGATATAGTCTAGTTCTCTCCCGTTGTTATAGTCTAGTTCTCTTCAGTTGTTATAGTCTAGTTCTCTCCAGTTGATATAGTCTAGTTCTCTCCAGTTGTTATAGTCTAGTTCTCTCCAGTTGTTATAGTCTAGTTCTCTCCAGTTGTTATAGTCTAGTTCTCTCCAGTTGTTATAGTCTCTCTCCAGTTGTTATAGTCTAGTTCTCTCCAGTTGTTATAGTCTCTCTCCAGTTGTTATAGTCTAGTTCTCTCCAGTTGTTATAGTCTAGTTCTCTCCAGTTGTTATAGTCTAGTTCTCTCCAGTTGTTATAGTCTAGTTCTCTTCAGTTGTTATAGTCTAGTTCTCTCCAGTTGTTATAGTCTAGTTCTCTCCAGTTGTTATAGTCTAGTTCTCTTCAGTTGTTATAGTCTAGTTCTCTCCAGTTATTATAGTCTAGTTCTCTTCAGTTGTTATAGTCTAGTTCTCTCCAGTTGTTATAGTCTAGTTCTCTCCAGTTGTTATAGTCTAGTTCTCTTCAGTTGTTATAGTCTAGTTCTCTCCAGTTGTTCTAGTCTAGTAATCTCCAGTTATTATAGTCTAGTTCTCTCCAGTTGTTCTAGTCTAGTTCTCTCCAGTTGTTATAGTCTAGTTCTCTCCAGTTGTTATAGTCTAGTTCTCTCCAGTTGTTATAGTCTAGTTCTCTCCAGTTGTTATAGTCTAGTTCTCTCCAGTTGTTATAGTCTAGTTCTCTCCAGTTGTTATAGTCTAGTTCTCTCCAGTTGTTATAGTCTAGTTCTCTCCAGTTGTTATAGTCTAGTTCTCTCCAGTTGTTATAGTCTAGTTCTCTCCAGTTGTTATAGTCTAGTTCTCTCCAGTTGTTCTAGTCTAGTTCTCTTCAGTTGTTATAGTCTAGTTCTCTCCAGTTGTTATAGTCTAGTTCTCTCCAGTTGTTATAGTCTAGTTCTCTCCAGTTGTTATAGTCTAGTTCTCTTCAGTTGTTATAGTCTAGTTCTCTCCAGTTGTTATAGTCTAGTTCTCTCCAGTTGTTATAGTCTAGTTCTCTTCAGTTGTTATAGTCTAGTTCTCTCCAGTTGTTATAGTCTAGTTCTCTCCAGTTGTTATAGTCTAGTTCTCTCCAGTTATTATAGTCTAGTTCTCTTCAGTTGTTATAGTCTAGTTCTCTCCAGTTGTTATAGTCTAGTTCTCTCCAGTTATTATAGTCTAGTTCTCTCCAGTTGTTCTAGTCTAGTTCTCTCCAGTTGTTATAGTCTAGTTCTCTCCAGTTGTTATAGTCTAGTTCTCTCCAGTTGTTATAGTCTAGTTCTCTCCAGTTGTTATAGTCTAGTTCTCTCCAGTTGATATAGTCTAGTTCTCTCCAGTTGTTATAGTCTAGTTCTCTTCAGTTGTTATAGTCTAGTTCTCTCCAGTTGATATAGTCTAGTTCTCTCCAGTTGTTATAGTCTAGTTCTCTCCAGTTGTTATAGTCTAGTTCTCTCCAGTTGTTATAGTCTAGTTCTCTCCAGTTGTTATAGTCTCTCTCCAGTTGTTATAGTCTAGTTCTCTCCAGTTGTTATAGTCTCTCTCCAGTTGTTATAGTCTAGTTCTCTCCAGTTGTTATAGTCTAGTTCTCTCCAGTTGTTATAGTCTAGTTCTCTCCAGTTGTTATAGTCTAGTTCTCTTCAGTTGTTATAGTCTAGTTCTCTCCAGTTGTTATAGTCTAGTTCTCTCCAGTTGTTATAGTCTAGTTCTCTCCAGTTGTTATAGTCTAGTTCTCTTCAGTTGTTATAGTCTAGTTCTCTCCAGTTGTTATAGTCTAGTTCTCTCCAGTTATTATAGTCTAGTTCTCTCCAGTTGTTCTAGTCTAGTTCTCTCCAGTTGTTATAGTCTAGTTCTCTCCAGTTGTTATAGTCTAGTTCTCTCCAGTTGTTATAGTCTAGTTCTCTCCAGTTGTTATAGTCTAGTTCTCTCCAGTTGATATAGTCTAGTTCTCTCCAGTTGTTATAGTCTAGTTCTCTTCAGTTGTTATAGTCTAGTTCTCTCCAGTTGATATAGTCTAGTTCTCTCCAGTTGTTATAGTCTAGTTCTCTCCAGTTGTTATAGTCTAGTTCTCTCCAGTTGATATAGTCTAGTTCTCTCCAGTTGTTCTAGTCTAGTTCTCTCCAGTTGATATAGTCTAGTTCTCTCCAGTTGATATAGTCTAGTTCTCTCCAGTTGTTATAGTCTAGTTCTCTCCAGTTGTTCTAGTCTAGTTCTCTCCAGTTGATATAGTCTAGTTCTCTCCAGTTGATATAGTCTAGTTCTCTCCAGTTGTTATAGTCTAGTTCTCTTCAGTTGTTCTAGTCTAGTTCTCTCCAGTTGATATAGTCTAGTTCTCTCCAGTTGATATAGTCTAGTTCTCTCCAGTTGTTATAGTCTAGTTCTCTTTAGTTGTTATAGTCTAGTTCTCTCCAGTTGTTATAGTCTAGTTCTCTCCAGTTGTTATAGTCTAGTTCTCTCCAGTTGTTATAGTCTAGTTCTCTCCAGTTGTTATAGTCTAGTTCTCTCCAGTTGTTATAGTCTAGTTCTCTCCAGTTGTTATAGTCTAGTTCTCTCCAGTTGTTATAGTCTAGTTCTCTCCAGTTGTTATAGTCTAGTTCTCTCCAGTTGTTATAGTCTAGTTCTCTCCAGTTGATATAGTCTAGTTCTCTCCAGTTGTTATAGTCTAGTTCTCTCCAGTTGTTCTAGTCTAGTTCTCTCCAGTTGTTATAGTCTCTCTCCAGTTGTTATAGTCTAGTTCTCTTCAGTTGTTATAGTCTAGTTCTCTCCAGTTGTTATAGTCTAGTTCTCTCCAGTTGTTATAGTCTAGTTCTCTCCAGTTGTTATAGTCTAGTTCTCTCCAGTTGTTATAGTCTAGTTCTCTCCAGTTGTTATAGTCTAGTTCTCTCCAGTTGTTATAGTCTAGTTCTCTCCAGTTGATATAGTCTCTCTCCAGTTGTTATAGTCTAGTTCTCTCCAGTTGTTATAGTCTAGTTCTCTCCAGTTGTTATAGTCTAGTTCTCTTCAGTTGTTATAGTCTAGTTCTCTTCAGTTGTTATAGTCTAGTTCTCTCCAGTTGTTATAGTCTAGTTCTCTCCAGTTGTTATAGTCTAGTTCTCTTCAGTTGTTATAGTCTAGTTCTCTCCAGTTGTTATAGTCTAGTTCTCTCCAGTTGTTATAGTCTAGTTCTCTTCAGTTGTTATAGTCTAGTTCTCTCCAGTTGTTATAGTCTAGTTCTCTCCAGTTATTATAGTCTAGTTCTCTCCAGTTGTTCTAGTCTAGTTCTCTCCAGTTGTTATAGTCTAGTTCTCTCCAGTTGTTATAGTCTAGTTCTCTCCAGTTGTTATAGTCTAGTTCTCTCCAGTTGTTATAGTCTAGTTCTCTCCAGTTGATATAGTCTAGTTCTCTCCCGTTGTTATAGTCTAGTTCTCTTCAGTTGTTATAGTCTAGTTCTCTCCAGTTGATATAGTCTAGTTCTCTCCAGTTGTTATAGTCTAGTTCTCTCCAGTTGTTATAGTCTAGTTCTCTCCAGTTGTTATAGTCTAGTTCTCTCCAGTTGTTATAGTCTCTCTCCAGTTGTTATAGTCTAGTTCTCTCCAGTTGTTATAGTCTCTCTCCAGTTGTTATAGTCTAGTTCTCTCCAGTTGTTATAGTCTAGTTCTCTCCAGTTGTTATAGTCTAGTTCTCTCCAGTTGTTATAGTCTAGTTCTCTTCAGTTGTTATAGTCTAGTTCTCTCCAGTTGTTATAGTCTAGTTCTCTCCAGTTGTTATAGTCTAGTTCTCTTCAGTTGTTATAGTCTAGTTCTCTCCAGTTATTATAGTCTAGTTCTCTTCAGTTGTTATAGTCTAGTTCTCTCCAGTTGTTATAGTCTAGTTCTCTCCAGTTGTTATAGTCTAGTTCTCTTCAGTTGTTATAGTCTAGTTCTCTCCAGTTGTTCTAGTCTAGTAATCTCCAGTTATTATAGTCTAGTTCTCTCCAGTTGTTCTAGTCTAGTTCTCTCCAGTTGTTATAGTCTAGTTCTCTCCAGTTGTTATAGTCTAGTTCTCTCCAGTTGTTATAGTCTAGTTCTCTCCAGTTGTTATAGTCTAGTTCTCTCCAGTTGTTATAGTCTAGTTCTCTCCAGTTGTTATAGTCTAGTTCTCTCCAGTTGTTATAGTCTAGTTCTCTCCAGTTGTTATAGTCTAGTTCTCTCCAGTTGTTATAGTCTAGTTCTCTCCAGTTGTTATAGTCTAGTTCTCTCCAGTTGTTATAGTCTAGTTCTCTCCAGTTGTTCTAGTCTAGTTCTCTTCAGTTGTTATAGTCTAGTTCTCTCCAGTTGTTATAGTCTAGTTCTCTCCAGTTGTTATAGTCTAGTTCTCTCCAGTTGTTATAGTCTAGTTCTCTCCAGTTGTTATAGTCTAGTTCTCTCCAGTTGTTATAGTCTAGTTCTCTTCAGTTGTTATAGTCTAGTTCTCTCCAGTTGTTATAGTCTAGTTCTCTCCAGTTGTTATAGTCTAGTTCTCTCCAGTTATTATAGTCTAGTTCTCTTCAGTTGTTATAGTCTAGTTCTCTCCAGTTGTTATAGTCTAGTTCTCTCCAGTTATTATAGTCTAGTTCTCTCCAGTTGTTCTAGTCTAGTTCTCTCCAGTTGTTTTAGTCTAGTTCTCTCCAGTTGTTATAGTCTAGTTCTCTCCAGTTGTTATAGTCTAGTTCTCTCCAGTTGTTATAGTCTAGTTCTCTCCAGTTGATATAGTCTAGTTCTCTCCAGTTGTTATAGTCTAGTTCTCTTCAGTTGTTATAGTCTAGTTCTCTCCAGTTGATATAGTCTAGTTCTCTCCAGTTGTTATAGTCTAGTTCTCTCCAGTTGTTATAGTCTAGTTCTCTCCAGTTGTTATAGTCTAGTTCTCTCCAGTTGTTATAGTCTCTCTCCAGTTGTTATAGTCTAGTTCTCTCCAGTTGTTATAGTCTCTCTCCAGTTGTTATAGTCTAGTTCTCTCCAGTTGTTATAGTCTAGTTCTCTCCAGTTGTTATAGTCTAGTTCTCTCCAGTTGTTATAGTCTAGTTCTCTTCAGTTGTTATAGTCTAGTTCTCTCCAGTTGTTATAGTCTAGTTCTCTCCAGTTGTTATAGTCTAGTTCTCTCCAGTTGTTATAGTCTAGTTCTCTTCAGTTGTTATAGTCTAGTTCTCTCCAGTTGTTATAGTCTAGTTCTCTCCAGTTATTATAGTCTAGTTCTCTCCAGTTGTTCTAGTCTAGTTCTCTCCAGTTGTTATAGTCTAGTTCTCTCCAGTTGTTATAGTCTAGTTCTCTCCAGTTGTTATAGTCTAGTTCTCTCCAGTTGTTATAGTCTAGTTCTCTCCAGTTGATATAGTCTAGTTCTCTCCAGTTGTTATAGTCTAGTTCTCTTCAGTTGTTATAGTCTAGTTCTCTCCAGTTGATATAGTCTAGTTCTCTCCAGTTGTTATAGTCTAGTTCTCTCCAGTTGTTATAGTCTAGTTCTCTCCAGTTGTTATAGTCTAGTTCTCTCCAGTTGTTATTGTCTCTCTCCAGTTGTTATAGTCTAGTTCTCTCCAGTTGTTATAGTCTAGTTCTCTCCAGTTGTTATAGTCTAGTTCTCTCCAGTTGTTATAGTCTAGTTCTCTCCAGTTGTTATAGTCTAGTTCTCTCCAGTTGTTATAGTCTAGTTCTCTCCAGTTGTTATAGTCTAGTTCTCTCCAGTTGTTATAGTCTCTGTCCAGTTGTTATAGTCTAGTTCTCTCCAGTTGTTATAGTCTCTCTCCAGTTGTTATAGTCTAGTTCTCTCCAGTTGTTATAGTCTAGTTCTCTTCAGTTGTTATAGTCTAGTTCTCTCCAGTTGTTATAGTCTAGTTCTCTCCAGTTATTATAGTCTAGTTCTCTCCAGTTGTTCTAGTCTAGTTCTCTCCAGTTGTTATAGTCTAGTTCTCTCCAGTTGTTATAGTCTAGTTCTCTCCAGTTGTTATAGTCTAGTTCTCTCCAGTTGATATAGTCTAGTTCTCTCCAGTTGTTATAGTCTAGTTCTCTTCAGTTGTTATAGTCTAGTTCTCTCCAGTTGATATAGTCTAGTTCTCTCCAGTTGTTATAGTCTAGTTCTCTCCAGTTGTTATAGTCTAGTTCTCTCCAGTTGTTATAGTCTAGTTCTCTCCAGTTGTTATAGTCTCTCTCCAGTTGTTATAGTCTAGTTCTCTCCAGTTGTTATAGTCTCTCTCCAGTTGTTATAGTCTAGTTCTCTCCAGTTGTTATAGTCTAGTTCTCTCCAGTTGTTATAGTCTAGTTCTCTCCAGTTGTTATAGTCTAGTTCTCTTCAGTTGTTATAGTCTAGTTCTCTCCAGTTGTTATAGTCTAGTTCTCTCCAGTTGTTATAGTCTAGTTCTCTCCAGTTGTTATAGTCTAGTTCTCTCCAGTTATTATAGTCTAGTTCTCTCCAGTTGTTCTAGTCTAGTTCTCTCCAGTTGTTATAGTCTAGTTCTCTCCAGTTGTTATAGTCTAGTTCTCTCCAGTTGTTATAGTCTAGTTCTCTCCAGTTGTTATAGTCTAGTTCTCTCCAGTTGATATAGTCTAGTTCTCTCCAGTTGTTATAGTCTAGTTCTCTTCAGTTGTTATAGTCTAGTTCTCTCCAGTTGATATAGTCTAGTTCTCTCCAGTTGTTATAGTCTAGTTCTCTCCAGTTGTTATAATCTAGTTCTCTCCAGTTGTTATAGTCTAGTTCTCTCTAGTTGTTATAGTCTCTCTCCAGTTGTTATAGTCTAGTTCTCTCCAGTTGTTATAGTCTAGTTCTCTCCAGTTGTTATAGTCTAGTTCTCTCCAGTTGTTATAGTCTAGTTCTCTCCAGTTGTTATAGTCTAGTTCTCTCCAGTTGTTATAGTCTAGTTCTCTCCAGTTGTTATAGTCTCTCTCCAGTTGTTATAGTCTAGTTCTCTCCAGTTGTTATAGTCTCTCTCCAGTTGTTATAGTCTCTCTCCAGTTGTTATAGTCTAGTTCTCTCCAGTTGTTATAGTCTCTCTCCAGTTGTTATAGACTAGTTTTCTCCAGTTGTTATAGTCTAGTTCTCTCCAGTTGTTATAGTCTAGTTCTCTCCAGTTGTTATAGTCTAGTTCTCTTCAGTTGTTATAGTCTAGTTCTCTCCAGTTGTTATAGTCTAGTTCTCTCCAGTTGTTATAGTCTAGTTCTCTCCAGTTGTTATAGTCTAGTTCTCTCCAGTTGTTATAGTCTAGTTCTCTCCAGTTGTTATAGTCTAGTTCTCTCCAGTTGTTATAGTCTAGTTCTCTCCAGTTGTTATAGTCTCTCTCCAGTTGTTATAGTCTAGTTCTCTCCAGTTGTTATAGTCTAGTTCTCTCCAGTTGTCATAGTCTAGTTCTCTCCAGTTGATATAGTATAGTTCTCTCCAGTTGTTATAGTCTAGTTCTCTCCAGTTGTTATAGTCTAGTTCTCTCCAGTTGTTATAGTCTAGTTCTCTCCAGTTGTTATAGTCTAGTTCTCTCCAGTTGTTATAGTCTAGTTCTCTCCAGTTGTTATAGTCTAGTTCTCTCCAGTTGTTATAGTCTAGTTCTCTCCAGTTGTTATAGTCTCTCTCCAGTTGTTATAGTCTAGTTCTCTCCAGTTGTTATAGTCTCTCTCCAGTTGTTATAGTCTAGTTCTCTCCAGTTGTTATAGTCTAGTTCTCTTCAGTTGTTATAGTCTAGTTCTCTCCAGTTGTTATAGTCTAGTTCTCTCCAGTTATTATAGTCTAGTTCTCTCCAGTTGTTCTAGTCTAGTTCTCTCCAGTTGTTATAGTCTAGTTCTCTCCAGTTGTTATAGTCTATGTCATGTTTTGTCTTTGATCTTCATGTCTTGTCCCTGTGCTTCCCTCTGCTGGTCTTATTAGGTTCTTTCCCTCTTTCTTTCTCTCTCTCTCCTCCTCCCTCTCTCCCTCTCCCGCTCTCTCTCTCTATCGTTCCGTTCCTGCTCCCAGCTGTTTCTCATTCTCCTAACGACCTCATTTACTCTTTCACACCTGTCCCCTATTTTGCCCTCTGATTAGAGTCCCTATTTCTCCCTCTGTTTTCCGCTTCTGCCTGGTCGGATTCTTGTTTGATGTTTGCTGTTCCTGTGTCCTTGTTCCGCCCTGTCGTGTTCTTTGCCTTCTTCAGATGCTGCGTGTGAGCAGGTGTCTATGTCAGCTACGGCCAGTGCCTTCCTGAAGCGACCTGCAGTCTGTGGTCGCGTCTCCAGTCGTTCCTCTCTATTGACGAGAGGATTTCAGTTCCTGTTTTGGATTGACCATTGATTATCCAGGATAATCATTATTTGTTTAATACTGGAATAAAGACTCTGTTACTATTACGTCGCTTTTGGGTCCTCATTCACCAGCATAACAGAAGAATCCGACCAAGATGGACCCAGCGACTATGGATTCTCTCAACACTGCCGTCGAGTTCCAGGGAGCAATGCTCGGCAGACACGAGCAGGAATTGTTTGCTGCTCGTCATGCCGTTGAGACCCTGGCCGCTCAGGTCTCCGATCTCTCTGGACAGTTTCAGAGTCTTCATCTCGTGCCACCAGCTACTTCCTGGTCTTCCGAGTCTCCGGAACCTAGGGTTAATAACCCACCATGTTACTCTGGGCAGCCCACTGAGTGTCGCTCCTTTCTCACCCAGTGTGATATTGTGTTCTCTCTCCAGCCCAACACGTACTCAAGAGAGAGAGCTCGGATCGCTTACGTCATATCACTCCTTACTGGTCGGGCTCGGGAGTGGGGCACAGCTATCTGGGAGGCAAGGGCTGAGTGTTCTAACGATTATCAGAACTTTAAAGAGGAGATGATACGGGTTTTTGATCGTTCAGTTTTTGGGAAGGAGGCTTCCAGGGCCCTGGCTTCCCTATGTCAAGGTGATCGATCCATAACGGATTACTCTATAGAGTTTCGCACTCTTGCTGCCTCCAGTGACTGGAACGAGCCGGCGTTGCTCGCTCGTTTTCTGGAGGGACTTCACGCTGAGGTTAAGGATGAGATTCTCTCCCGGGAGGTTCCTTCCAGCGTGGACTCTTTGATTGCACTCGCCATCCGCATAGAACGACGGGTAGATCTTCGTCACCGAGCTCGTGGAAGAGAGCTCGCGTTAACGGTGTTTCCCCTCTCCGCATCTCAACCATCTCCTCCCACCGGCTCAGAGACTGAGCCCATGCAGCTGGGAGGTATTCGCATCTCGACTAAGGAGAGGGAACGGAGAATCACCAACCGCCTTTGCCTCTATTGCGGTTCTGCTGGACATTTTGTCATGTCATGTCCAGTAAAAGCCAGAGCTCATCAGTAAGCGGAGGGCTACTGGTGAGCGCTACTACTCAGGTCTCTCCATCAAGATCCTGTACTACCTTGTCGGTCCATCTACGCTGGACCGGTTCAGCTGCTTCCTGCAGTGCCTTGATAGACTCTGGGGCTGAGGGTTGTTTTATGGACGAAGCATGGGCTCGGAAACATGACATTCCTCTCAGACAGTTAGGGAAGCCCACGCCCATGTTCGCCTTAGATGGTAGTCTTCTCCCCAGTATCAGATGTGAGACACTACCTTTAACCCTCACAGTATCTGGTAACCACAGTGAGACCATTTCCTTTTTGATTTTTCGTTCACCTTTTACACCTGTTGTTTTGGGTCATCCCTGGCTAGTATGTCATAATCCTTCTATTGATTGGTCTTGTAATTCTATCCTATCCTGGAACGTTTCTTGTCATGTGAAGTGTTTAATGTCTGCTATCCCTCCTGTGTCTTCTGTCCCCTCTACTCAGGAGGAACCTGGTGATTTGACAGGAGTGCCGGAGGAATATCATGATCTGCGCACGGTCTTCAGTCGGTCCAGAGCCAGCTCCCTTCCTCCTCACCGGTCGTATGATTGTTGTATTGATCTCCTTCCGGGGACCACTCCCCCTCGGGGTAGACTATACTCTCTGTCGGCTCCCGAACGTAAGGCTCTCGAGGATTATCTGTCTGTTTCTCTCAACGCCGGTACCGTGGTGCCTTCTTCCTCTCCCGCCGGAGCGGGATTTTTCTTTGTTAAGAAGAAGGACGGTACTCTGCGCCCCTGCGTGGATTATCGAGGGCTGAATGACATAACGGTTAAGAATCGTTATCCGCTTCCCCTTATGTCGTCAGCCTTCGAGATTTTGCAGGGAGCCAGGTTCTTTACTAAGTTGGACCTTCATAACGCTTACCATCTCGTACGCATCAGAGAGGGGGACGAGTGGAAAACGGCGTTTAACACTCCGTTAGGGCATTTTGAATACCGGGTTCTGCCGTTCGGTCTCGCTAATGCTCCAGCTGTCTTTCAGGCATTAGTTAATGATGTACTGAGAGACATGCTGAACATTTTTGTTTTCGTTTACCTTGACGATATCCTGATTTTTTCACCGTCACTCGAGATTCATGTTCAGCACGTTCGACGTGTACTCCAGCGCCTTTTAGAGAATTGTCTCTACGTGAAGGCTGAGAAGTGCGCCTTTCATGTCTCCTCTGTCACATTTCTCGGTTCTGTTATTTCCGCTGAAGGCATTCAGATGGATCCCGCTAAGGTCCAGGCTGTCAGCGATTGGCCCGTTCCTAAGTCACGTGTCGAGTTGCAGCGCTTTCTCGGTTTCGCTAATTTCTATCGGCGTTTCATTCGTAATTTCGGTCAAGTGGCTGCCCCTCTCACAGCTCTGACTTCTGTCAAGACTTGCTTTAAGTGGTCCGGTTCCGCCCAGGGAGCTTTTGATCTCCTCAAGAAGCGTTTTACATCCGCCCCTATCCTTGTTACTCCTGACGTCACTAAACAATTCATTGTCGAGGTTGACGCTTCAGAGGTGGGCGTGGGAGCCATTCTGTCTCAGCGCTTCCAGTCTGACGATAAGGTCCATCCTTGCGCTTACTTTTCTCATCGCCTGTCGCCATCGGAACGCAACTATGATGTGGGTAACCGCGAACTGCTCGCCATCCGCTTAGCCATAGGCGAATGGCGACAGTGGTTGGAGGGGGCGACCGTTCCTTTTGTCGTTTGGACTGACCATAAGAACCTTGAGTACATCCGTTCTGCCAAACGACTTAATGCACGTCAGGCTCGTTGGGCGTTGTTTTTCGCTCGTTTCGAGTTCGTGATTTCCTATCGTCCGGGAAATAAGAACACCAAGCCTGATGCCTTATCCCGTCTCTTTAGTTCTTCTGTGGCTTCTACCGACCCCGAGGGGATTCTCCCTGAAGGGCGTGTTGTCGGGTTGACTGTCTGGGGAATTGAGAGACAGGTAAAGCAAGCACTCACTCACACTGCGTCGCCGCGCGCTTGTCCTAGTAACCTTCTGTTCGTTCCTGTCTCTACTCGTCTGGCTGTTCTTCAGTGGGCTCACTCTGCCAAGTTAGCTGGCCATCCCGGCGTTCGGGGTACGCTTGCTTCTATTCGCCAGCGGTTTTGGTGGCCTACTCAGGAGCGGGACACGCGCCGTTTCGTGGCTGCTTGTTCGGACTGCGCGCAGACTAAGTCAGGTAACTCTCCTCCTGCCGGTCGTCTCAGACCGCCTCCCATTCCTTCTCGACTATGGTCTCACATCGCCTTAGACTTTATTACCGGTCTGCCTTCGTCTGCGGGGAAGACTGTGATTCTTACGGTTATCGATAGGTTCTCTAAGGCGGCACATTTCATTCCCCTCGCTAAGCTTCCTTCCGCTAAGGAGACGGCACAAATCATCATTGAGAATGTGTTCAGAATTCATGGCCTCCCGTTAGACGCCGTTTCAGACAGAGGTCCGCAATTCACGTCACAGTTTTGGAGGGAGTTCTGTCGTTTGATTGGTGCTTCTGTCAGTCTCTCTTCCGGGTTTCATCCCCAGTCTAACGGTCAAGCAGAAAGGGCCAATCAGTCGATTGGTCGCATATTACGCAGCCTTTCGTTTCGAAACCCTGCGTCTTGGGCAGAACAGCTCCCCTGGGCTGAGTACGCTCACAACTCGCTTCCTTCGTCTGCTACCGGGCTATCTCCGTTTCAGAGTAGTCTTGGGTACCAGCCTCCTCTGTTCTCGTCCCAGCTCGCCGAGTCCAGCGTTCCCTCCGCTCAGGCTTTTGTCCAACGTTGTGAGCGCACCTGGAGGAGGGTCAGGTCTGCACTTTGCCGTTACAGGGCGCAGACTGTGAGAGCCGCCAATAAACGTAGGATTAGGAGTCCTAGGTATTGTCGCGGTCAGAGAGTGTGGCTTTCCACTCGTAACCTTCCCCTTACGACAGCTTCTCGAAAGTTGACTCCGCGGTTCATTGGTCCGTTCCGTGTCTCTCAGGTCGTCAATCCTGTCGCTGTGCGACTGCTTCTTCCGCGACATCTTCGTCGCGTCCACCCTGTCTTCCATGTCTCTTGTGTCAAGCCTTTTCTTCGCGCCCCCGTTCGTCTTCCCTCCCCCCCCCCCCGTCCTTGTCGAGGGCGCTCCTATTTACAAGGTACGAAAGATCATGGACATGCGTTCTCGGGGACGTGGTCACCAGTACTTAGTGGATTGGGAGGGTTACGGTCCTGAGGAGAGGAGTTGGGTTCCATCTCGGGACGTGCTGGACCGTTCGTTGATTGATGATTTCCTTCGTTGCCGCCAGGGTTCCTCCTCGAGTGCGCCAGGAGGCGCTCGGTGAGTGGGGGGGTACTGTCATGTTTTGTCTTTGATCTTCATGTCTTGTCCCTGTGCTTCCCTCTGCTGGTCTTATTAGGTTCTTTCCCTCTTTCTTTCTCTCTCTCTCCTCCTCCCTCTCTCCCTCTCCCGCTCTCTCTCTCTATCGTTCCGTTCCTGCTCCCAGCTGTTTCTCATTCTCCTAACGACCTCATTTACTCTTTCACACCTGTCCCCTATTTTGCCCTCTGATTAGAGTCCCTATTTCTCCCTCTGTTTTCCGCTTCTGCCTGGTCGGATTCTTGTTTGATGTTTGCTGTTCCTGTGTCCTTGTTCCGCCCTGTCGTGTTCTTTGCCTTCTTCAGATGCTGCGTGTGAGCAGGTGTCTATGTCAGCTACGGCCAGTGCCTTCCTGAAGCGACCTGCAGTCTGTGGTCGCGTCTCCAGTCGTTCCTCTCTATTGACGAGAGGATTTCAGTTCCTGTTTTGGATTGACCATTGATTATCCAGGAGAATCATTATTTGTTTAATACTGGAATAAAGACTCTGTTACTATTACGTCGCTTTTGGGTCCTCATTCACCAGCATAACAGTCTAGTTCTCTCCAGTTGTTATAGTCTAGTTCTCTCCAGTTGATATAGTCTAGTTCTCTCCAGTTGTTATAGTCTAGTTCTCTTCAGTTGTTATAGTCTAGTTCTCTCCAGTTGATATAGTCTAGTTCTCTCCAGTTGTTATAGTCTAGTTCTCTCCAGTTGTTATAGTCTAGTTCTCTCCAGTTGTTATAGTCTAGTTCTCTCCAGTTGTTATAGTCTCTCTCCAGTTGTTATAGTCTAGTTCTCTCCAGTTGTTATAGTCTCTCTCCAGTTGTTATAGTCTAGTTCTCTCCAGTTGTTATAGTCTAGTTCTCTCCAGTTGTTATAGTCTAGTTCTCTCCAGTTGTTATAGTCTAGTTCTCTTCAGTTGTTATAGTCTAGTTCTCTCCAGTTGTTATAGTCTAGTTCTCTCCAGTTGTTATAGTCTAGTTCTCTCCAGTTGTTATAGTCTAGTTCTCTCCAGTTATTATAGTCTAGTTCTCTCCAGTTGTTCTAGTCTAGTTCTCTCCAGTTGTTATAGTCTAGTTCTCTCCAGTTGTTATAGTCTAGTTCTCTCCAGTTGTTATAGTCTAGTTCTCTCCAGTTGTTATAGTCTAGTTCTCTCCAGTTGATATAGTCTAGTTCTCTCCAGTTGTTATAGTCTAGTTCTCTTCAGTTGTTATAGTCTAGTTCTCTCCAGTTGATATAGTCTAGTTCTCTCCAGTTGTTATAGTCTAGTTCTCTCCAGTTGTTATAATCTAGTTCTCTCCAGTTGTTATAGTCTAGTTCTTTCTAGTTGTTATAGTCTCTCTCCAGTTGTTATAGTCTAGTTCTCTCCAGTTGTTATAGTCTAGTTCTCTCCAGTTGTTATAGTCTAGTTCTCTCCAGTTGTTATAGTCTAGTTCTCTCCAGTTGTTATAGTCTAGTTCTCTCCAGTTGTTATAGTCTAGTTCTCTCCAGTTGTTATAGTCTCTCTCCAGTTGTTATAGTCTAGTTCTCTCCAGTTGTTATAGTCTCTCTCCAGTTGTTATAGTCTCTCTCCAGTTGTTATAGTCTAGTTCTCTCCAGTTGTTATAGTCTCTCTCCAGTTGTTATAGACTAGTTTTCTCCAGTTGTTATAGTCTAGTTCTCTCCAGTTGTTATAGTCTAGTTCTCTCCAGTTGTTATAGTCTAGTTCTCTTCAGTTGTTATAGTCTAGTTCTCTCCAGTTGTTATAGTCTAGTTCTCTCCAGTTGTTATAGTCTAGTTCTCTCCAGTTGTTATAGTCTAGTTCTCTCCAGTTGTTATAGTCTAGTTCTCTCCAGTTGTTATAGTCTAGTTCTCTCCAGTTGTTATAGTCTAGTTCTCTCCAGTTGTTATAGTCTCTCTCCAGTTGTTATAGTCTAGTTCTCTCCAGTTGTTATAGTCTAGTTCTCTCCAGTTGTCATAGTCTAGTTCTCTCCAGTTGATATAGTATAGTTCTCTCCAGTTGTCATAGTCTAGTTCTCTCCAGTTGTTATAGTCTAGTTCTCTCCAGTTGTTATAGTCTAGTTCTCTCCAGTTGTTATAGTCTAGTTCTCTCCAGTTGTTATAGTCTAGTTCTCTCCAGTTGTTATAGTCTAGTTCTCTCCAGTTGATATAGTCTAGTTCTCTCCAGTTGTTATAGTCTAGTTCTCTCCAGTTGTTATAGTCTAGTTCTCTCCAGTTGTTATAGTCTAGTTCTCTCCAGTTGTTATAGTCTAGTTCTCTCCAGTTGTTATAGTCTAGTTCTCTCCAGTTGTTATAGTCTCTCTCCAGTTGATATAGTCTAGTTCTCTCCAGTTGTTATAGTCTAGTTCTCTCCAGTTGTTATAGTCTAGTTCTCTCCAGTTGTTATAGTCTAGTTCTCTTCAGTTGTTATAGTCTAGTTCTCTCCAGTTGTTATAGTCTAGTTCTCTCCAGTTGTTATAGTCTAGTTCTCTCCAGTTGTTATAGTCTAGTTCTCTCCAGTTGTTATAGTCTAGTTCTCTCCAGTTGATATAGTCTCTCTCCAGTTGTTATAGTCTAGTTCTCTCCAGTTGATATAGTCTAGTTCTCTCCAGTTGTTATAGTCTAGTTCTCTCCAGTTGTTATAGTCTAGTTCTCTCCAGTTGATATAGTCTAGTTCTCTCCAGTTGTTATAGTCTAGTTCTCTCCAGTTGTTATAGTCTAGTTCTCTCCAGTTGTTATAGTCTCTCTCCAGTTGATATAGTCTAGTTCTCTCCAGTTGTTATAGTCTAGTTCTCTCCAGTTGTTATAGTCTAGTTCTCTCCAGTTGTTATAGTCTAGTTCTCTTCAGTTGTTATAGTCTAGTTCTCTCCAGTTGTTATAGTCTAGTTCTCTCCAGTTGTTATAGTCTAGTTCTCTCCAGTTGTTATAGTCTAGTTCTCTCCAGTTGTTATAGTCTAGTTCTCTCCAGTTGATATAGTCTCTCTCCAGTTGTTATAGTCTAGTTCTCTCCAGTTGTTATAGTCTAGTTCTCTCCAGTTGTTATAGTCTAGTTCTCTCCAGTTGTTATAGTCTCTCTCCAGTTGTTATAGTCTAGTTCTCTCCAGTTGTTATAGTCTCTCTCCAGTTGTTATAGTCTCTCTCCAGTTGTTATAGTCTAGTTCTCTCCAGTTGTTATAGTCTCTCTCCAGTTGTTATAGACTAGTTTTCTCCAGTTGTTATAGTCTAGTTATCTCCAGTTGTTATAGTCTAGTTCTCTCCAGTTGTTATAGTCTAGTTCTCTTCAGTTGTTATAGTCTAGTTCTCTCCAGTTGTTATAGTCTAGTTCTCTCCAGTTGTTATAGTCTAGTTCTCTCCAGTTGTTATAGTCTAGTTCTCTCCAGTTGTTATAGTCTAGTTCTCTCCAGTTGTTATAGTCTAGTTCTCTCCAGTTGTTATAGTCTAGTTCTCTCCAGTTGTTATAGTCTCTCTCCAGTTGTTATAGTCTAGTTCTCTCCAGTTGTTATAGTCTAGTTCTCTCCAGTTGTCATAGTCTAGTTCTCTCCAGTTGATATAGTATAGTTCTCTCCAGTTGTTATAGTCTAGTTCTCTCCAGTTGTTATAGTCTAGTTCTCTCCAGTTGTTATAGTCTAGTTCTCTCCAGTTGTTATAGTCTAGTTCTCTCCAGTTGTTATAGTCTAGTTCTCTCCAGTTGTTATAGTCTAGTTCTCTCCAGTTGATATAGTCTAGTTCTCTCCAGTTGTTATAGTCTAGTTCTCTCCAGTTGTTATAGTCTAGTTCTCTCCAGTTGTTATAGTCTAGTTCTCTCCAGTTGTTATAGTCTAGTTCTCTCCAGTTGTTATAGTCTAGTTCTCTCCAGTTGTTATAGTCTCTCTCCAGTTGATATAGTCTAGTTCTCTCCAGTTGTTATAGTCTAGTTCTCTCCAGTTGTTATAGTCTAGTTCTCTCCAGTTGTTATAGTCTAGTTCTCTTCAGTTGTTATAGTCTAGTTCTCTCCAGTTGTTATAGTCTAGTTCTCTCCAGTTGTTATAGTCTAGTTCTCTCCAGTTGTTATGGTCTAGTTCTCTCCAGTTGTTATAGTCTAGTTCTCTCCAGTTGATATAGTCTCTCTCCAGTTGTTATAGTCTAGTTCTCTCCAGTTGATATAGTCTAGTTCTCTCCAGTTGTTATAGTCTAGTTCTCTCCAGTTGTTATAGTCTAGTTCTCTCCAGTTGTTATAGTCTAGTTCTCTCCAGTTGTTATAGTCTAGTTCTCTCCAGTTGTTATAGTCTAGTTCTCTCCAGTTGTTATAGTCTCTCTCCAGTTGATATAGTCTAGTTCTCTCCAGTTGTTATAGTCTAGTTCTCTCCAGTTGTTATAGTCTAGTTCTCTTCAGTTGTTATAGTCTAGTTCTCTCCAGTTGTTATAGTCTAGTTCTCTCCAGTTGTTATAGTCTAGTTCTCTCCAGTTGTTATAGTCTAGTTCTCTCCAGTTGTTATAGTCTAGTTCTCTCCAGTTGTTATAGTCTAGTTCTCTCCAGTTGATATAGTCTCTCTCCAGTTGTTATAGTCTAGTTCTCTCCAGTTGTTATAGTCTAGTTCTCTCCAGTTGTTATAGTCTAGTTCTCTCCAGTTGTTATAGTCTAGTTCTCTCCAGTTGTTATAGTCTCTCTCCAGTTGATATAGTCTAGTTCTCTCCAGTTGTTATAGTCTAGTTCTCTCCAGTTGTTATAGTCTAGTTCTCTCCAGTTGTTATAGTCTAGTTCTCTCCAGTTGATATAGTCTAGTTCTCTCCAGTTGTTATAGTCTAGTTCTCTCCAGTTGTTATAGTCTAGTTCTCTCCAGTTGTTATAGTCTAGTTCTCTCCAGTTGTTATAGTCTAGTTCTCTCCAGTTGATATAGTCTAGTTCTCTCCAGTTGTTATAGTCTAGTTCTCTCCAGTTGTTATAGTCTAGTTCTCTCCAGTTGTTATAGTCTAGTTCTCTCCAGTTGATATAGTCTAGTTCTCTCCAGTTGTTATAGTCTAGTTCTCTCCAGTTGTTATAGTCTAGTTCTCTCCAGTTGTTATAGTCTAGTTCTCTCCAGTTGTTATAGTCTAGTTCTCTCCAGTTGTTATAGTCTAGTTCTCTCCAGTTGTTATAGTCCAGTTCTCTCCAGTTGTTATAGTCTAGTTCTCTCCAGTTGTTATAGTCTAGTTCTCTCCAGTTATTATAGTCTAGTTCTTTCCAGTTGTTCTAGTCTAGTTCTCTCCAGTTGTTATAGTCTAGTTCTCTCCAGTTGTTATAGTCTAGTTCTCTCCAGTTGTTATAGTCTAGTTCTCCCCAGTTGTTATAGTCTAGTACTCTCCAGTTGTTATAGTCTAGTTCTCTCCAGTTGTTATAGTCTAGTTCTCTCCAGTTGTTATAGTCTAGTTCTCTCCAGTTGTTATAGTCTAGTTCTCTCCAGTTGTTATAGTCTAGTTCTCTCCAGTTGTTATAGTCTCTCTCCAGTTGTTATAGTCTAGTTCTCTCCAGTTGTTATAGTCTCTCTCCAGTTGTTACAGTCTCTCTCCAGTTGTTATAGTCTAGTTCTCTTCAGTTGTTATAGTCTAGTTCTCTCCAGTTGATATAGTCTAGTTCTCTCCAGTTGTTATAGTCTAGTTCTCTCCAGTTTTTATAGTCTAGTTCTCTCCAGTTGTTATAGTCTCTATCCAGTTGTTATAGTCTAGTTCTCTTCAGTTGTTATAGTCTAGTTCTCTCCAGTTGTTATAGTCTAGTTCTCTCCAGTTGTTTTAGTCTAGTTCTCTCCAGTTGTTATAGTCTAGTTCTCTCCAGTTGTTATAGTCTAGTTCTCTCCAGTTGTTATAGTCTAGTTCTCTCCAGTTGTTATAGTCTAGTTCTCTCCAGTTGTTATAGTCTAGTTCTCTCCAGTTGTTATAGTCTAGTTCTCTCCAGTTGTTATAGTCTAGTACTCTCCAGTTGTTATAGTCTAGTTCTCTCCAGTTGTTATAGTCTAGTTCTCTCCAGTTGTTATAGTCTAGTTCTCTCCAGTTGTTATAGTCTAGTTCTCTCCAGTTGTTATAGTCTAGTTCTCTCCAGTTGTTATAGTCTAGTTCTCTCCAGTTGTTATAGTCTCTCTCCAGTTGTTATAGTCTAGTTCTCTCCAGTTGTTATAGTCTAGTTCTCTCCAGTTGTTATAGTCTAGTTCTCTCCAGTTGTTATAGTCTCTCTCCAGTTGTTATAGTCTAGTTCTCTCCAGTTGTTATAGTCTCTCTCCAGTTGTTATAGTCTAGTTCTCTCCAGTTGTTGTAGTCTCTCTCCAGTTGTTATAGTCTAGTTCTCTCCAGTTGTTATAGTCTAGTTCTCTCCAGTTGTTATAGTCTAGTTCTCTCCAGTTGTTATAGTCTAGTTCTCTCCAGTTGTTATAGTCTCTCTCCAGTTGTTCTAGTCTAGTTCTCTCCAGTTGTTATAGTCTCTCTCCAGTTGTTCTAGTCTAGTTCTCTCCAGTTGTTATAGTCTCTCTCCAGTTGTTATAGTCTAGTTCTCTCCAGTTGTTATAGTCTAGTTCTCTCCAGTTGTTATAGTCTAGTTCTCTCCAGTTGATATAGTCTAGTTCTCTCCAGTTGTTATAGTCTAGTTCTCTCCAGTTGTTATAGTCTAGTTCTCTCCAGTTGTTATAGTCTAGTTCTCTCCAGTTGTTATAGTCTAGTTCTCTCCAGTTGTTATAGTCTAGTTCTCTCCAGTTGTTATAGTCTAGTTCTCTCCAGTTGTTATAGTCTAGTTCTCTCCAGTTGTTATAGTCTAGTTCTCTCCAGTTGTTATAGTCTAGTTTTCTCCAGTTGTTATAGTCTAGTTCTCTCCAGTTGTTATAGTCTAGTTCTCTCCAGTTGTTATAGTCTAGTTCTCTCCAGTTGTTATAGTCTAGTTCTCTCCAGTTGTTATAGTCTAGTTCTCTCCAGTTGTTATAGTCTAGTTCTCTCCAGTTGTTATAGTCTAGTTCTCTCCAGTTGTTATAGTCTAGTTCTCTCCAGTTGTTATAGTCTAGTTCTCTCCAGTTGTTATAGTCTAGTTCTCTCCAGTTGTTATAGTCTAGTTCTCTCCAGTTGTTATAGTCTAGTTCTCTCCAGTTGTTATAGTCTAGTTCTCTCCAGTTGTTATAGTCTAGTTCTCTCCAGTTGTTATAGTCTCTCTCCAGTTGTTATAGTCTAGTTCTCTCCAGTTGTTATAGTCTCTCTCCAGTTGTTATAGTCTAGTTCTCTCCAGTTGTTGTAGTCTCTCTCCAGTTGTTATAGTCTAGTTCTCTCCAGTTGTTATAGTCTAGTTCTCTCCAGTTGTTATAGGTTCTCTCCAGTTGTTCTAGTCTAGTTCTCTCCAGTTGTTATAGTCTCTCTCCAGTTGTTCTAGTCTAGTTCTCTCCAGTTGTTATAGTCTCTCTCCAGTTGTTATAGTCTAGTTCTCTCCAGTTGTTATAGTCTAGTTCTCTCCAGTTGTTATAGTCTAGTTCTCTCCAGTTGATATAGTCTAGTTCTCTCCAGTTGTTATAGTTTGGTTCTCTCCAGTTGTTATAGTCTCTCTCCAGTTGTTATAGTCTAGTTCTCTCCAGTTGATATAGTCTAGTTCTCTCCAGTTGTTATAGTCTAGTTCTCTCCAGTTGTTATAGTCTAGTTCTCTCCAGTTGTTATAGTCTAGTTCTCTCCAGTTGTTATAGTCTAGTTCTCTCCAGTTGTTATAGTCTAGTTCTCTCCAGTTGTTATAGTCTAGTTCTCTCCAGTTGTTATAGTCTAGTTCTCTCCAGTTGTTATAGTCTAGTTCTCTCCAGTTGTTATAGTCTAGTTCTCTCCAGTTGTTATAGTCTAGTTCTCTCCAGTTGTTATAGTCTAGTTCTCTCCAGTTGTTCTAGTCTAGTTCTCTCCAGTTGTTATAGTCTAGTTCTCTCCAGTTGTTATAGTCTAGTTCTCTCCAGTTGTTATAGTCTAGTTCTCTCCAGTTGTTATAGTCTAGTTCTCTCCAGTTGATATAGTCTAGTTCTCTCCAGTTGTTATAGTCTAGTTCTCTTCAGTTGTTATAGTCTAGTTCTCTCCAGTTGATATAGTCTAGTTCTCTCCAGTTGTTATAGTCTAGTTCTCTCCAGTTGTTATAATCTAGTTCTCTCCAGTTGTTATAGTCTAGTTCTTTCTAGTTGTTATAGTCTCTCTCCAGTTGTTATAGTCTAGTTCTCTCCAGTTGTTATAGTCTAGTTCTCTCCAGTTGTTATAGTCTAGTTCTCTCCAGTTGTTATAGTCTAGTTCTCTCCAGTTGTTATAGTCTAGTTCTCTCCAGTTGTTATAGTCTAGTTCTCTCCAGTTGTTATAGTCTCTCTCCAGTTGTTATAGTCTAGTTCTCTCCAGTTGTTATAGTCTCTCTCCAGTTGTTATAGTCTCTCTCCAGTTGTTATAGTCTAGTTCTCTCCAGTTGTTATAGTCTCTCTCCAGTTGTTATAGACTAGTTTTCTCCAGTTGTTATAGTCTAGTTCTCTCCAGTTGTTATAGTCTAGTTCTCTCCAGTTGTTATAGTCTAGTTCTCTTCAGTTGTTATAGTCTAGTTCTCTCCAGTTGTTATAGTCTAGTTCTCTCCAGTTGTTATAGTCTAGTTCTCTCCAGTTGTTATAGTCTAGTTCTCTCCAGTTGTTATAGTCTAGTTCTCTCCAGTTGTTATAGTCTAGTTCTCTCCAGTTGTTATAGTCTAGTTCTCTCCAGTTGTTATAGTCTCTCTCCAGTTGTTATAGTCTAGTTCTCTCCAGTTGTTATAGTCTAGTTCTCTCCAGTTGTCATAGTCTAGTTCTCTCCAGTTGATATAGTATAGTTCTCTCCAGTTGTTATAGTCTAGTTCTCTCCAGTTGTTATAGTCTAGTTCTCTCCAGTTGTTATAGTCTAGTTCTCTCCAGTTGTTATAGTCTAGTTCTCTCCAGTTGTTATAGTCTAGTTCTCTCCAGTTGTTATAGTCTAGTTCTCTCCAGTTGATATAGTCTAGTTCTCTCCAGTTGTTATAGTCTAGTTCTCTCCAGTTGTTATAGTCTAGTTCTCTCCAGTTGTTATAGTCTAGTTCTCTCCAGTTGTTATAGTCTAGTTCTCTCCAGTTGTTATAGTCTAGTTCTCTCCAGTTGTTATAGTCTCTCTCCAGTTGATATAGTCTAGTTCTCTCCAGTTGTTATAGTCTAGTTCTCTCCAGTTGTTATAGTCTAGTTCTCTCCAGTTGTTATAGTCTAGTTCTCTTCAGTTGTTATAGTCTAGTTCTCTCCAGTTGTTATAGTCTAGTTCTCTCCAGTTGTTATAGTCTAGTTCTCTCCAGTTGTTATAGTCTAGTTCTCTCCAGTTGTTATAGTCTAGTTCTCTCCAGTTGATATAGTCTCTCTCCAGTTGTTATAGTCTAGTTCTCTCCAGTTGATATAGTCTAGTTCTCTCCAGTTGTTATAGTCTAGTTCTCTCCAGTTGTTATAGTCTAGTTCTCTCCAGTTGATATAGTCTAGTTCTCTCCAGTTGTTATAGTCTAGTTCTCTCCAGTTGTTATAGTCTAGTTCTCTCCAGTTGTTATAGTCTCTCTCCAGTTGATATAGTCTAGTTCTCTCCAGTTGTTATAGTCTAGTTCTCTCCAGTTGTTATAGTCTAGTTCTCTCCAGTTGTTATAGTCTAGTTCTCTTCAGTTGTTATAGTCTAGTTCTCTCCAGTTGTTATAGTCTAGTTCTCTCCAGTTGTTATAGTCTAGTTCTCTCCAGTTGTTATAGTCTAGTTCTCTCCAGTTGTTATAGTCTAGTTCTCTCCAGTTGATATAGTCTCTCTCCAGTTGTTATAGTCTAGTTCTCTCCAGTTGTTATAGTCTAGTTCTCTCCAGTTGTTATAGTCTAGTTCTCTCCAGTTGTTATAGTCTCTCTCCAGTTGTTATAGTCTAGTTCTCTCCAGTTGTTATAGTCTCTCTCCAGTTGTTATAGTCTCTCTCCAGTTGTTATAGTCTAGTTCTCTCCAGTTGTTATAGTCTCTCTCCAGTTGTTATAGACTAGTTTTCTCCAGTTGTTATAGTCTAGTTATCTCCAGTTGTTATAGTCTAGTTCTCTCCAGTTGTTATAGTCTAGTTCTCTTCAGTTGTTATAGTCTAGTTCTCTCCAGTTGTTATAGTCTAGTTCTCTCCAGTTGTTATAGTCTAGTTCTCTCCAGTTGTTATAGTCTAGTTCTCTCCAGTTGTTATAGTCTAGTTCTCTCCAGTTGTTATAGTCTAGTTCTCTCCAGTTGTTATAGTCTAGTTCTCTCCAGTTGTTATAGTCTCTCTCCAGTTGTTATAGTCTAGTTCTCTCCAGTTGTTATAGTCTAGTTCTCTCCAGTTGTCATAGTCTAGTTCTCTCCAGTTGATATAGTATAGTTCTCTCCAGTTGTTATAGTCTAGTTCTCTCCAGTTGTTATAGTCTAGTTCTCTCCAGTTGTTATAGTCTAGTTCTCTCCAGTTGTTATAGTCTAGTTCTCTCCAGTTGTTATAGTCTAGTTCTCTCCAGTTGTTATAGTCTAGTTCTCTCCAGTTGATATAGTCTAGTTCTCTCCAGTTGTTATAGTCTAGTTCTCTCCAGTTGTTATAGTCTAGTTCTCTCCAGTTGTTATAGTCTAGTTCTCTCCAGTTGTTATAGTCTAGTTCTCTCCAGTTGTTATAGTCTAGTTCTCTCCAGTTGTTATAGTCTCTCTCCAGTTGATATAGTCTAGTTCTCTCCAGTTGTTATAGTCTAGTTCTCTCCAGTTGTTATAGTCTAGTTCTCTCCAGTTGTTATAGTCTAGTTCTCTTCAGTTGTTATAGTCTAGTTCTCTCCAGTTGTTATAGTCTAGTTCTCTCCAGTTGTTATAGTCTAGTTCTCTCCAGTTGTTATAGTCTAGTTCTCTCCAGTTGTTATAGTCTAGTTCTCTCCAGTTGATATAGTCTCTCTCCAGTTGTTATAGTCTAGTTCTCTCCAGTTGATATAGTCTAGTTCTCTCCAGTTGTTATAGTCTAGTTCTCTCCAGTTGTTATAGTCTAGTTCTCTCCAGTTGTTATAGTCTAGTTCTCTCCAGTTGTTATAGTCTAGTTCTCTCCAGTTGTTATAGTCTAGTTCTCTCCAGTTGTTATAGTCTCTCTCCAGTTGATATAGTCTAGTTCTCTCCAGTTGTTATAGTCTAGTTCTCTCCAGTTGTTATAGTCTAGTTCTCTTCAGTTGTTATAGTCTAGTTCTCTCCAGTTGTTATAGTCTAGTTCTCTCCAGTTGTTATAGTCTAGTTCTCTCCAGTTGTTATAGTCTAGTTCTCTCCAGTTGTTATAGTCTAGTTCTCTCCAGTTGTTATAGTCTAGTTCTCTCCAGTTGATATAGTCTCTCTCCAGTTGTTATAGTCTAGTTCTCTCCAGTTGTTATAGTCTAGTTCTCTCCAGTTGTTATAGTCTAGTTCTCTCCAGTTGTTATAGTCTAGTTCTCTCCAGTTGTTATAGTCTCTCTCCAGTTGATATAGTCTAGTTCTCTCCAGTTGTTATAGTCTAGTTCTCTCCAGTTGTTATAGTCTAGTTCTCTCCAGTTGTTATAGTCTAGTTCTCTCCAGTTGATATAGTCTAGTTCTCTCCAGTTGTTATAGTCTAGTTCTCTCCAGTTGTTATAGTCTAGTTCTCTCCAGTTGTTATAGTCTAGTTCTCTCCAGTTGTTATAGTCTAGTTCTCTCCAGTTGATATAGTCTAGTTCTCTCCAGTTGTTATAGTCTAGTTCTCTCCAGTTGTTATAGTCTAGTTCTCTCCAGTTGTTATAGTCTAGTTCTCTCCAGTTGATATAGTCTAGTTCTCTCCAGTTGTTATAGTCTAGTTCTCTCCAGTTGTTATAGTCTAGTTCTCCCCAGTTGATATAGTCTAGTTCTCTCCAGTTGTTATAGTCTAGTTCTCTCCAGTTGTTATAGTCTAGTTATCTCCAGTTGTTATAGTCCAGTTCTCTCCAGTTGTTATAGTCTAGTTCTCTCCAGTTGTTATAGTCTAGTTCCCTCCAGTTATTATAGTCTAGTTCTTTCCAGTTGTTCTAGTCTAGTTCTCTCCAGTTGTTATAGTCTAGTTCTCTCCAGTTGTTATAGTCTAGTTCTCTCCAGTTGTTATAGTCTAGTTCTCCCCAGTTGTTATAGTCTAGTACTCTCCAGTTGTTATAGTCTAGTTCTCTCCAGTTGTTATAGTCTAGTTCTCTCCAGTTGTTATAGTCTAGTTCTCTCCAGTTGTTATAGTCTAGTTCTCTCCAGTTGTTATAGTCTAGTTCTCTCCAGTTGTTATAGTCTCTCTCCAGTTGTTATAGTCTAGTTCTCTCCAGTTGTTATAGTCTCTCTCCAGTTGTTACAGTCTCTCTCCAGTTGTTATAGTCTAGTTCTCTTCAGTTGTTATAGTCTAGTTCTCTCCAGTTGATATAGTCTAGTTCTCTCCAGTTGTTATAGTCTAGTTCTCTCCAGTTTTTATAGTCTAGTTCTCTCCAGTTGTTATAGTCTCTATCCAGTTGTTATAGTCTAGTTCTCTTCAGTTGTTATAGTCTAGTTCTCTCCAGTTGTTATAGTCTAGTTCTCTCCAGTTGTTTTAGTCTAGTTCTCTCCAGTTGTTATAGTCTAGTTCTCTCCAGTTGTTATAGTCTAGTTCTCTCCAGTTGTTATAGTCTAGTTCTCTCCAGTTGTTATAGTCTAGTTCTCTCCAGTTGTTATAGTCTAGTTCTCTCCAGTTGTTATAGTCTAGTTCTCTCCAGTTGTTATAGTCTAGTACTCTCCAGTTGTTATAGTCTAGTTCTCTCCAGTTGTTATAGTCTAGTTCTCTCCAGTTGTTATAGTCTAGTTCTCTCCAGTTGTTATAGTCTAGTTCTCTCCAGTTGTTATAGTCTAGTTCTCTCCAGTTGTTATAGTCTAGTTCTCTCCAGTTGTTATAGTCTCTCTCCAGTTGTTATAGTCTCTCTCCAGTTGTTATAGTCTAGTTCTCTCCAGTTGTTATAGTCTAGTTCTCTCCAGTTGTTATAGTCTCTCTCCAGTTGTTATAGTCTAGTTCTCTCCAGTTGTTATAGTCTCTCTCCAGTTGTTATAGTCTAGTTCTCTCCAGTTGTTGTAGTCTCTCTCCAGTTGTTATAGTCTAGTTCTCTCCAGTTGTTATAGTCTAGTTCTCTCCAGTTGTTATAGTCTAGTTCTCTCCAGTTGTTATAGTCTAGTTCTCTCCAGTTGTTATAGTCTCTCTCCAGTTGTTCTAGTCTAGTTCTCTCCAGTTGTTATAGTCTCTCTCCAGTTGTTCTAGTCTAGTTCTCTCCAGTTGTTATAGTCTCTCTCCAGTTGTTATAGTCTAGTTCTCTCCAGTTGTTATAGTCTAGTTCTCTCCAGTTGTTATAGTCTAGTTCTCTCCAGTTGATATAGTCTAGTTCTCTCCAGTTGTTATAGTCTAGTTCTCTCCAGTTGTTATAGTCTAGTTCTCTCCAGTTGTTATAGTCTAGTTCTCTCCAGTTGTTATAGTCTAGTACTCTCCAGTTGTTATAGTCTAGTTCTCTCCAGTTGTTATAGTCTAGTTCTCTCCAGTTGTTATAGTCTAGTTCTCACCAGTTGTTATAGTCTAGTTCTCTCCAGTTGTTATAGTCTAGTTTTCTCCAGTTGTTATAGTCTAGTTCTCTCCAGTTGTTATAGTCTAGTTCTCTCCAGTTGTTATAGTCTAGTTCTCTCCAGTTGTTATAGTCTAGTTCTCTCCAGTTGTTATAGTCTAGTTCTCTCCAGTTGTTATAGTCTAGTTCTCTCCAGTTGTTATAGTCTAGTACTCTCCAGTTGTTATAGTCTAGTTCTCTCCAGTTGTTATAGTCTAGTTCTCTCCAGTTGTTATAGTCTAGTTCTCTCCAGTTGTTATAGTCTAGTTCTCTCCAGTTGTTATAGTCTAGTTCTCTCCAGTTGTTATAGTCTAGTTCTCTCCAGTTGTTATAGTCTCTCTCCAGTTGTTATAGTCTAGTTCTCTCCAGTTGTTATAGTCTCTCTCCAGTTGTTATAGTCTAGTTCTCTCCAGTTGTTGTAGTCTCTCTCCAGTTGTTATAGTCTAGTTCTCTCCAGTTGTTATAGTCTAGTTCTCTCCAGTTGTTATAGGTTCTCTCCAGTTGTTCTAGTCTAGTTCTCTCCAGTTGTTATAGTCTCTCTCCAGTTGTTCTAGTCTAGTTCTCTCCAGTTGTTATAGTCTCTCTCCAGTTGTTATAGTCTAGTTCTCTCCAGTTGTTATAGTCTAGTTCTCTCCAGTTGTTATAGTCTAGTTCTCTCCAGTTGATATAGTCTAGTTCTCTCCAGTTGTTATAGTTTGGTTCTCTCCAGTTGTTATAGTCTCTCTCCAGTTGTTATAGTCTAGTTCTCTCCAGTTGATATAGTCTAGTTCTCTCCAGTTGTTATAGTCTAGTTCTCTCCAGTTGTTATAGTCTAGTTTTCTCCAGTTGTTATAGTCTAGTTCTCTCCAGTTGTTATAGTTTAGTTCTCTCCAGTTGTTATAGTCTAGTTCTCTCCAGTTGTTATAGTCTAGTTCTCTCCAGTTGTTATAGTCTAGTACTCTCCAGTTGTTATAGTCTAGTTCTCTCCAGTTGTTATAGTCTAGTTCTCTCCAGTTGTTATAGTCTAGTTCTCTCCAGTTGTTATAGTCTAGTTCTCTCCAGTTGTTATAGTCTAGTTCTCTCCAGTTGTTATAGTCTAGTTCTCTCCAGTTGTTATAGTCTAGTTCTCTCCAGTTGTTATAGTCTAGTTCTCTCCAGTTGTTATAGTCTAGTTCTCTCCAGTTGTTATAGTCTAGTTCTCTCCAGTTGTTATAGTCTAGTTCTCTCCAGTTGTTATAGTCTCTCTCCAGTTGTTATAGTCTAGTTCTCTCCAGTTGTTATAGTCTCTCTCCAGTTGTTCTAGTCTAGTTCTCTCCAGTTGTTATAGTCTCTCTCCAGTTGTTATAGTCTAGTTCTCTCCAGTTGTTATAGTCTAGTTCTCTCCAGTTGTTATAGTCTAGTTCTCTCCAGTTGATATAGTCTAGTTCTCTCCAGTTGTTATAGTCTAGTTCTCTCCAGTTGTTATAGTCTAGTTCTCTCCAGTTGTTATAGTCTAGTTCTCTCCAGTTGTTATAGTCTAGTACTCTCCAGTTGTTATAGTCTAGTTCTCTCCAGTTGTTATAGTCTAGTTCTCTCCAGTTGTTATAGTCTAGTTCTCACCAGTTGTTATAGTCTAGTTCTCTCCAGTTGTTATAGTCTAGTTTTCTCCAGTTGTTATAGTCTAGTTCTCTCCAGTTGTTATAGTCTAGTTCTCTCCAGTTGTTATAGTCTAGTTCTCTCCAGTTGTTATAGTCTAGTTCTCTCCAGTTGTTATAGTCTAGTTCTCTCCAGTTGTTATAGTCTAGTTCTCTCCAGTTGTTATAGTCTAGTACTCTCCAGTTGTTATAGTCTAGTTCTCTCCAGTTGTTATAGTCTAGTTCCCTCCAGTTGTTATAGTCTAGTTCTCTCCAGTTGTTATAGTCTAGTTCTCTCCAGTTGTTATAGTCTAGTTCTCTCCAGTTGTTATAGTCTAGTTCTCTCCAGTTGTTATAGTCTAGTTCTCTCCAGTTGTTATAGTCTCTCTCCATTTGTTATAGTCTAGTTCTCTCCAGTTGTTATAGTCTCTCTCCAGTTGTTATAGTCTAGTTCTCTCCAGTTGTTGTATTCTCTCTCCAGTTGTTATAGTCTAGTTCTCTCCAGTTGTTATAGTCTAGTTCTCTCCAGTTGTTATAGTCTCTCTCCAGTTGTTATAGTCTAGTTCTCTCCAGTTGTTATAGTCTCTCTCCAGTTGTTCTAGTCTAGTTCTCTCCAGTTGTTATAGTCTCTCTCCAGTTGTTATAGTCTAGTTCTCTCCAGTTGTTATAGTCTAGTTCTCTCCAGTTGTTATAGTCTAGTTCTCTCCAGTTGATATAGTCTAGTTCTCTCCAGTTGTTATAGTTTGGTTCTCTCCAGTTGTTATAGTCTCTCTCCAGTTGTTATAGTCTAGTTCTCTCCAGTTGATATAGTCTAGTTCTCTCCAGTTGTTATAGTCTAGTTCTCTCCAGTTGTTATAGTCTAGTTTTCTCCAGTTGTTATAGTCTAGTTCTCTCCAGTTGTTATAGTTTAGTTCTCTCCAGTTGTTATAGTCTAGTTCTCTCCAGTTGTTATAGTCTAGTTCTCTCCAGTTGTTATAGTCTAGTACTCTCCAGTTGTTATAGTCTAGTTCTCTCCAGTTGTTATAGTCTAGTTCTCTCCAGTTGTTATAGTCTAGTTCTCTCCAGTTGTTATAGTCTAGTTCTCTCCAGTTGTTATAGTCTAGTTCTCTCCAGTTGTTATAGTCTAGTTCTCTCCAGTTGTTATAGTCTAGTTCTCTCCAGTTGTTATAGTCTAGTTCTCTCCAGTTGTTATAGTCTCTCTCCAGTTGTTATAGTCTAGTTCTCTCCAGTTGTTATAGTCTCTCTCCAGTTGTTATAGTCTAGTTCTCTCCAGTTGTTATAGTCTCTCTCCAGTTGTTATAGTCTAGTTCTCTCCAGTTGTTATAGTCTAGTTCTCTCCAGTTGTTATAGTCTAGTTCTCTCCAGTTGTTATAGTCTAGTTCTCTCCAGTTGTTATAGTCTAGTTCTCTCCAGTTGTTATAGTCTAGTTCTCTCCAGTTGTTATAGTCTCTCTCCAGTTGTTCTAGTCTAGTTCTCTCCAGTTGTTATAGTCTCTCTCCAGTTGTTCTAGTCTAGTTCTCTCCAGTTGTTATAGTCTCTCTCCAGTTGTTATAGTCTCTCTCCAGTTGTTATAGTCTAGTTCTCTCCAGTTGTTATAGTCTAGTTCTCTCCAGTTGATATAGTCTAGTTCGCTCCAGTTGTTATAGTCTAGTTCTCTCCAGTTGTTATAGTCTAGTTCTCTCCAGTTGTTATAGTCTAGTTTTCTCCAGTTGTTATAGTCTAGTTCTCTCCAGTTGTTATAGTCTAGTTCTCTCCAGTTGTTATAGTCTAGTTCTCTCCAGTTGTTATAGTCTAGTTCTCTCCAGTTGTTATAGTCTAGTTCTCTCCAGTTGTTATAGTCTAGTTCTCTCCAGTTGTTATAGTCTAGTTCTCTCCAGTTGTTATAGTCTAGTTCTCTCCAGTTGTTATAGTCTAGTTTTCTCCAGTTGTTATAGTCTAGTTCTCTCCAGTTGTTATAGTCTAGTTCTCTCCAGTTGTTATAGTCTAGTTCTCTCCAGTTGTTATAGTCTAGTTCTCTCCAGTTGTTATAGTCTCTCTCCAGTTGTTATAGTCTAGTTCTCTCCAGTTGTTATAGTCTCTCTCCAGTTGTTATAGTCTAGTTCTCTCCAGTTGTTGTAGTCTCTCTCCAGTTGTTATAGTCTAGTTCTCTCCAGTTGTTATAGTCTAGTTCTCTCCAGTTGTTATAGTCTAGTTCTCTCCAGTTGTTATAGTCTAGTTCTCTCCAGTTGTTATAGTCTCTCTCCAGTTGTTCTAGTCTAGTTCTCTCCAGTTGTTATAGTCTCTCTCCAGTTGTTCTAGTCTAGTTCTCTCCAGTTGTTATAGTCTCTCTCCAGTTGTTATAGTCTAGTTCTCTCCAGTTGTTATAGTCTAGTTCTCTCCAGTTGTTATAGTCTAGTTCTCTCCAGTTGATATAGTCTAGTTCTCTCCAGTTGTTATAGTTTGGTTCTCTCCAGTTGTTATAGTCTCTCTCCAGTTGTTATAGTCTAGTTCTCTCCAGTTGATATAGTCTAGTTCTCTCCAGTTGTTATAGTCTAGTTCTCTCAAGTTGTTATAGTCTAGTTCTCTCCAGTTATTATAGTCTAGTTCTCTCCAGTTGATATAGTCTAGTTCTCTCCAGTTGTTATAGTCTAGTTTTCTCCAGTTGTTATAGTCTAGTTCTCTCCAGTTGTTATAGTCTAGTTCTCTCCAGTTGTTATAGTCTAGTTCTCTCCAGTTGTTATAGTCTAGTTCTCTCCAGTTGTTATAGTCTAGTTCTCTCCAGTTGTTATAGTCTAGTTCTCTCCAGTTGTTATAGTCTAGTTCTCTCCAGGTGTTATAGTCTAGTTCTCTCCATTTGTTATAGTCTAGTTCTCTCCAGTTGTTATAGTCTAGTTCTCTCCAGTTGTTATAGTCTAGTTCTCTCCAGTTATTATAGTCTAGTTCTCTCCAGTTGATATAGTCTAGTTCTCTCCAGTTGTTATAGTCTAGTTCTCTCCAGTTGTTATAGTCTCTCTCCAGTTGTTATAGTCTAGTTCTCTCCAGTTGTTATAGTCTCTCTCCAGTTGTTATAGTCTAGTTCTCTCCAGTTGTTATAGTCTAGTTCTCTCCGGGTGTTATAGTCTCTCTCCAGTGGTTCTAGTCTAGTTCTCTCCAGTTGTTATAGTCTAGTTCTCTCCAGTTGTTATAGTCTAGTTCTCTCCAGTTGTTATAGTCTAGTTCTCTCCAGTTGTTATAGTCTAGTTCTCTCCAGTTGTTTTAGTCTAGTTCTCTCCAGTTGTTATAGTCTTGTTCTCTCCAGTTGTTATAGTCTAGTTCTCTCCAGTTGTTATAGTCTAGTTCTCTCCAGTTGTTATAGTCTAGTTCTCTCCAGTTGTTATAGTCTAGTTCTCTCCAGTTGTTATAGTCTTGTTCTCTCCAGTTGTTATAGTCTAGTTCTCTCCAGTTGTTATAGTCTAGTTCTCTCCAGTTGTTATTGTCTAGTTCTCTCCAGTTGTTCTAGTCTAGTTCTCTCCAGTTGTTCTAGTCTAGTTCTCTCCAGTTGTTCTAGTCTAGTTCTCTCCAGTTGTTATAGTCTAGTTCTCTCCAGTTGTTATAGTCTAGTTCTCTCCAGTTGTTATAGTCTAGTTCTCTCCAGTTGTTATAGTCTAGTTCTCTCCAGTTGTTATAGTCTAGTTCTCTCCAGTTGTTATAGTCTAGTTCTCTCCAGTTGATATAGTCTAGTTCTCTCCAGTTGATATAGTCTAGTTCTCTCCAGTTGTTATAGTCTAGTTCTCTCCAGTTGTTATAGTCTAGTTCTCTCCAGTTGTTATAGTCTAGTTCTCTCCAGTTGATATAGTCTAGTTCTCTCCAGTTGATATAGTCTAGTTCTCTCCAGTTGTTATAGTCTAGTTCTCTCCAGTTGTTATAGTCTCTCTCCAGTTGATATAGTCTAGTTCTCTCCAGTTGTTATAGTCTAGTTCTCTCCAGTTGTTATAGTCTAGTTCTCTCCAGTTGTTATAGTCTAGTTCTCTCCAGTTGTTATAGTCTAGTTCTCTCCAGTTGATATAGTCTAGTTCTCTCCAGTTGTTATAGTCTAGTTCTCTCCAGTTGTTATAGTCTAGTTCTCTCCAGTTGTTATAGTCTAGTTCTCTCCAGTTGATATAGTCTAGTTCTCTCCAGTTGTTATAGCCTGTTGTTACACGCCAGGCATTTCCTGTAAATTGTTTGTGTAAGTTGATTGTACATTCTAACCAACAGACCACTCCCTCTATTCCTCTCCTCCCTCCATCCAGCCATCCCTCATCCCAGTTTCTCTGTGAGACCTCATTAATGCCGCCCGAGGTTTAATTAGCAGCAAATTAAATGGTAGCAGAGAACAATGTTGTTCAACAGTGAACACACACCTGACCATCACACCCATGTGACCCATTGTGTGTAGAGGCATTACTGACAGGTCTGTACTGAGACATCAGAATGATAGAAACATACAGTGGGGAGAACAAGTATTTGATACACTGCCGATTTTGCAGGTTTTCCTACTTACAAAGCATGTAGAGGTCTGTAATTATTATCATAGGTACACTTCAACTATGAGAGACGGAATCTAAAACAAAAATCCAGAAAATCACATTGTATGATTTTTAAGTAATTAATTTGCATTTTATTGCATGACATAAGTATTTGATACATCAGAAAAGCAGAACTTAATATTTGGTACAGAAACCTTTGTTTGCAATTACAGAGATCATACGTTTCCTGTAGTTCTTGACTAGGTTTGCACACACTGCAGCAGGGATTTTGGCCCACTCCTCCCTACAGATCTTCTCCAGATCCTTCAGGTTTCGGGGCTGTCGCTGGGCAATACGGACTTTCAGCTCCCTCCAAAGATTTTCTATTGGGTTCAGGTCTGGAGACTGGCTAGGCCACTCCAGGACCTTGAGATGCTTCTTACGGAGCCACTCCTTAGTTGCCATGGCTGTGTGCTTCGTGTCGTTGTCATGCTGGAAGACCCAGCCACGACCCATCTTCAATGCTCTTACTGAGGGAAGGAGGTTGTTGGCCAAGATCTCGCGATACATGGCCCCATCCATCCTCCCCTCAATACGGTGCAGTCGTCCTGTCCCCTTTGCAGAAAAGCATCCCCAAAGAATGATGTTTCCACCTCCATGCTTCACGGTTGGGATGGTGTTCTTGGGGTTGTACTCATACTTCTTCTTCCTCCAAACACGGCGAGTGGAGTTAGACCAAAAAGCTCTATTTTTGTCTCATCAGACCACATGACCTTCTCCCATTCCTCCTCTGGATCATCCAGATGGTCATTGGCAAACTTCAGACAGGCCTGGACATGCACTGGCTTAAGCAGGGGGACCTTGCGTGCGCTGCAGGATTTTAATCCATGACGGCGTAGTGTGTTACTAATGGTTTTCTTTGAGACTGTGGTCCCAGCTCTCTTCAGGTCATTGACCAGGTCCTGCCGTGTAGTTCTGGGCTGATCCCTCACCTTCCTCATGATCATTGATGCCCCACGAGGTGAAATCTTGCATGGAGCCCCAGACCGAGGGTGATTGACCGTCATCTTGAACTTCTTCCATTTTCTAATAATTGCGCCAACAGTTGTTTCCTTCTCACCAAGCTGCTTGCCTATTGTCCTGTAGCCCATCCCAGCCTTGTGCAGGTCTACAATTTTATCCCTGATGTCCTTACACAGCTCTCTGGTCTTGGCCATTGTGGAGAGGTTGGAATCTGTTTGATTGTGTGTGGACAGGTGTCTTTTATACAGGTAACGAGTTCAAACAGGTGCAGTTAATACAGGTAATGAGTGGAGAACAGGAGGGCTTCTTAAAGAAAAACTAACAGGTCTTATGAGAGCCGGAATTCTTACTGGTTGGTAGGTGATCAAATACTTATGTCATGCAATAAAATGCAAATTAATTATTTAAAAATCATACAATATGATTTTCTGGATTTTTGTTTTAGATTCCGTCTCTCACAGTTGAAGTGTACCTATGATAAAAATTACAGACCTCTACATGCTTTGTAAGTAGGAAGACCTGCAAAATCGGCAGTGTATCAAATACTTGTTCTCCCCACTGTAGACACACACACAGTGTGTTTCTACCAATGTCTTGTTGTCTCTCTGTTATATCACACGCCATTGATCTCTTCTCCATCCTCTTCAAGGTCAACTGGCAGAAAGAATACACTTGGACTGTATCCTTAATGGCACCCTATTCCCTTTATAATGCACTACTTCTGACTAGGGACCATAGGGCTCTAGTAGGTTCCATTAAGAACACATACTGTACGTATCTGATTTCAGCATTGTTTTTTTTTCTCCATTCCTCTGCAATATTCAATTCACTGGCGAGTGAGACAGGGATTTACTGACAAGGTCAAACTAAATAGAAGAAAATTGTGATAAATGCTGGCAAAATATCCTGGAGGTTTTTTGCGAATATAGTAAATACATGTATTAAACATCAGATGATCTCTAAAGATTGAATATCTTCTTCCTAGAGGTTGTCTGAGATAAATAGATAAATAAAAGACTAAAACATAAATGTAGACAGTATAGCTGTTTCATAAATACACACCATTATATTAGATAAATCATTATCTGAGATAAATCATTATATTATACTAATCATTATATTAGATACATCATTATATTAGATAAATCATTATATTATACTAATCATTATATTAGATACATCATTATATTAGATAAATCATTATATTATACTAATCATTATATTAGATTAATCGTTATATTAGATAAATCATTATATTATACTATTCATTATATTAGATCAATCGTTATATTAGATAAATCATTATATTATACTAATCATTATATTAGATACATCATTATATTAGATAAATCATTATATTATATAAATCATTATATTGGATACATCATTATATTAGATAAATCATGATATTAGATAAATCATTATATTAGTTAAATCATTATATATCGATAAATCAGTATATTCGATAAATCATTATAATAGATAAATCATTATATTAGATAAATCATTATATTGGACAAATCATTATATATCGATAAATCAATGTAATACACAATCATTATATATCTATAAATCATTATATTATATAAATCATTATATAAGATAAATAATTATATTTCGATAAATCATTATATATAGATAAATCATCATTTATCGATAAATCATTATATTATATAAATCATTATATTGGATAAATCATTATATTATTTAAATCATGATATTATATAAATCATTATAATAGATAAATCATTATAATAGATAAATCATTATATTAGATAAATCATTATATTAGATAAATCATTATATATCAATAAATCATTATATTAGATCAATCGTTATATTAGATCAATCATTATATTACACAAATCATTATATTAGATAAATCATTATATTAGATAAATCATTATATTGGATAAATCATTATATTATATAAATCATTATATTAGATACATCATTATATTATATAAATCATTATATTAGATACATCATTATATTAGATACACCATTATATTAGATACATCATTATATTAGATAAGTCATTATATTAGTTAAATCATTATATTAGATAAATCATTATATTAGATAAATCATTGTATTAGATACATCATTATATTAGATACATCGTTATATTAGATACATCATTATATTAGATACATCATTATATTAGATACATCATTATATTATTTAAATCATTATATTAGATAAATCATTATATTATTTAAATCATTGTATTAGATAAATCATTATATTATATAAATCATTATATTATATAAATCATTATACTAGATAAATAGATATTTCCTATGAATCCCAGAGATGGTATTATAGGAAGTTGTTTCATAAATCCACACCATTATAGAACATGTTCTCCTTCATATTTCTAAGCCTACTTAAGTTTTTTACATGTTTTCTCCTTTGTGAGAACTCATTGTATATACTGTAGCCTGGGTGCGTTCCAAATGGAAATGTATTCCCTACATAGTGCACTACTTTTGACCAGAGCCCTATGACAATTCCACATTTATATTTCTCCATTACGGTATATCACAGTAAAGTATTGGCTTTATCAAGTTGCGAGGGGTGGGAAAAACCAAATGGATTTTCAAACTTAAGTCATTCCATAGACTGTCGTCACCAAAGTTGCATCCCAAATGACACTCTATTCTCAAGTTCTGGTCAAAAGTAGTGTACATCAGCAAATCAATAAAAAAAAAGGAAAAAAAAGGAAAAGCCTTCAAAAAGTTATTAAGGAATGGATGACCTTCTCTATTATCTCTGTTGATCTGACTCTGCTGTTACAGGATATATATCTCCAGGGAAGATCAAACGTTTCCTGTTACAGGATACATATCCCCAGGGAAGATCAAACGTTTCCTGTTACAGGATATATATCTCCAGGGAAAATCAAACGTTTCCTGTTACAGGATACATATCTCCAGGGAAGATCAAACGTTTCCTGTTACAGGATACATATCCCCAGGGAAGATCAAACATTTCCTGTTACAGGATATATATCCCCAGGGAAAATCAAACATTTCCTGTTACAGGATATATATCCCCAGGGAAAATCAAACGTTTCCTGTTACAGGATATATATCCCCAGGGAAGATCAAACGTTTCCTGTTACAGGATATATATCCCCAGGGGAGAGCAAACGTTTCCATATGACAAAAGATCAGAGAGGTATACTACAAAGCAATATCGTTGACTTAGCTAGCTAACTTGGCTAAATATTTAGAAATAACTTTTTATTTTTCAGAAAGATGAGCTTAAAATAGGCTTGATTAACTCAACAACCTAATGAACCACAAAATCTGTAGCTATTTCTGGTTGTATATCAAAGATAGCTGGCTAACGCATTGATCCTGCTTTGTAGTATACCCCACAGGATTACTTCTGATGTTATCTGTAGTTGATTAGCTGCTATGGTAATCAATGCTACTGTAGCAAGCATTAACAGCCTCTCTATATTGTCTCCTCTGCAGTGTGTGTATGTGTCTGTGTTATCAGGGTGTGTGTTATCGGTGTGTCTGTGTGTGTCGGTGTGTGTTATCGGTGTGTGTGTGTGTATTTTAACAGCCTCTGCAGACTTTATTAAAGTGATTTATCAGATCACTGTACTCTGACCAGAGAGAAACATAAAGAGAGAGACCGACAAACTATTATCTATTTCACTTGCTTTGGCAATGTAGACACATGTTTCCCATGGCAATAAAGACCTTAAATTGAATTGAAATTGAAAGAGAGAGAAAGAGAGAAGGAGAGAGAACAAGTTACTCTGAATCAATCATCACACCCTCACATGCTAGCTAGCCTCCTACCAGATAGCAATCACAGTAAGAGAGAGTGATTTAGCATTTATCAGTTTACAGTAGCTATTTCAGCCGGAGAAAAAAAAAAGATAAAACATTGCTTTATCATTTCTACAAGATTGACTTTGCAGTTTTGAATCACATGCAGTAGTTGGCCAGCAAGACAGTGAATCATTTGATTTGACCATGAATGAACCAACAAGGAAATGTAGGCAAGAGTTGTTGCAAGCCAAGCACAGTGGAAACACATTAGGAAGTCTGTAAGTCTTATACTCTTGTTGACTGTGTGGGACCTCATATCAAAAACTTCTTGGCAGGTGCATAGGGCCTATACACCGCCCCTGTTAAATATGCATTGGTACTCTGCTGACTGAGGCAAATATTTTTCTGGAAGTTGCTTTGTAAGTTTTTCCACCAAGCCTTCAACAACGCAACCACCCAGGGAACATTTCAGTACACCATATTGAAGCAGTCAGGTTTGACGATGCTATGGGGAAAGTTTTGTGCACACAGGCTTGATAGTTTGACAGTTTGTCAAAACAGCCATCAAGGAGGATACACATTTTAGCAGCAGACAATTTTGAGTAGATTATGCAGAGAGTTGAGGACAGAGAAGTTGGATAGATTGGAGGGATGGGGAGTTTGTAGTAATTGCCTGGAGAGACAGAGAGATGGAGGGAAAGATGGATGGAGGGATGGAGAGATGGAGAGATGGAGGGATGGAGAGATGGAGAGATGGAGGGATGGAGAGATGGAGAGATGGAGAGATGGAGGGATGGAGGAATAGAGGGATGGAGGGATGGAGAGATGGAGAGATGGAGGGATGGAGAGATGGAGGGATGGAGAGATGGAGGGATGGAGAGATGGAGAGATGGAGGGATGGAGGAATAGAGGGATGGAGGGATGGAGAGATGGAGAGATGGAGGAATAGAGGGATGGAGGGATGGAGAGATGGAGAGATAGAGGAATAGAGGGATGGAGGGATGGAGGGATGGAGAGATGGAAGGATGGAGGGAGAGAGGGAGGGAGGGAGGGGTGGAGGGATGGAGGGGTTGTAGAAACAGGCCTGGAGAGATGGAAGGATAGAGGGATAGAGGGATGGAGGGATAGAGGGATGGAGGGGTTTCAGTAAAAGGCCTGGAGAGATGGAGGGATAGAGGGATGGAGGGATGGAGGGATGGAGGGATGGAGGAATAGAGGGATGGAGAGATGGAAGGATGGAGGGAGAGAGGGAGGGAGGGGTGGAGGGATGGAGGGGTTGTTGAAACAGGCCTGGAGAGATGGAAGGATAGAGGGATAGAGGGATGGAGGGATGGAGGGGTTTCAGTAAAAGGCCTGGAGAGATGGAGGGATGGAGGGATAGGGGGATGGAGGGATGGAGGGATGGAGGGATGGAGGGATAGAGGGAGGGGTGGAGGGGTGGAGGGATGGAGGGGTTGTAGAAACAGGCCTGGAGAGATGGAAGGATAGAGGGATAGAGGGATGGAGGGATGGAGGGATGGAGGGGTTTCAGTAAAGGGCCTGGAGAGATGGAGGGATGGAGGGATAGAGAGATGGAGGGTTTTCAGTAAAAGGCCTGGAGAGATGGAGATATGTGGTTTCCAGTTTGCACAAAGTCCAGTGTTCACTGAGGGCCATCGTGGTATCGGCTTGAGGGGGAATATACACGGCTGTGACTATAACCTAAAATAATTATCTTGGGAGGTAATATGATCAACAATTGATTTTGAGGTATTCTAGGTTGGGTGAACAAAAGGACTTGAGTTCCAGTACGCTATCACAATCACACCATGAGTCGTTAATCATAAAACATACACCACCACCTTTCTTCTTTACAAAGACTTCTTTATTCCTCTGTGCGATGTACTGAGAACCCAGCTGGCTGTATGGACAGGGACAGTATATCCAGAGAGAGCCATGATTCCGTGAAACAGAATATGTTAGAGTCCGTGATGTCTCTCTGGAAGGAGATCCTTGCCCTGAACTCGTCTACTTTATTGCCCAGGCACTGAACATTAGCGAGTAATATACTCGGAAGCGGTGGGTGATGTGCACGCCTCCTGAGTCAGACTAGAAGTCCACTCCGATTACCTCTTCTCCGTCGGTGGTGTCTTGGAGCAGCCTCTGGGATAAGTTCAATTGCCCTGGGAGGTACAAACAAAGCATCCAATTCGGGAAAGTAATATTTATGGTCGTAATGCTGGTGAGTTACCGCCTCTCTGATATCCAAAAGTTATTTCTTGTAATATTTTTTAAACATTTTTATGTAATAAATAACACAAAAAAACAACTGCAAAGTTGCTTAAGCGGTAGAAGCAGAGCAGCCATGTCTGTCTGAGCCATCACAGGCCATTCAGAGGGTGAATGGGCAAGACAAAAAAATGTAGGTGCCTTTGAATGGGGTATGGTAGTAGGTGCCAGGCGTACCGGTTTGTTTCAAGAACTGCAATGCAGCTGGGATTTTCACACTCAACCGTTTCCTGTGTGTATAAAGACTGGTCCATCACCCAAAGGACATCAAGCAAAATTCCACAAAACTGTGGAAAGCATTGGAGTCCATGCCCTAACCCCTATTTACTTCCCCATATACATCCCTATATACACCCCTATACACACCACAAATACATCACAAAATACATCCCTATATACACCATATATATACCATATATACACTATATATACATCGCTATGTACACCATATTTACACCATATATACAGTGAGGGAAAAAAGTATTTGATCCCCTGCTGATTTTGTACGTTTGCCCACTGACAAAGAAATTATCGGTCTGTAATTTTAATGGTAGGTTTATTTGAACAGTGAGAGACAGAATATCAACAAAAAAATCCAGAAAAACGCATGTCAAAAATTTTATAAATTGATTTGCATTTTAATGAGGGAAATAAGTATTTGACCCCTCTGCAAAACATGACTTAGTACTTGGTGGCAAAACCCTTGTTGGCAATCACAGAGGTCAGATGTTTCTTGTAGTTGGCCACCAGGTTTGCACACATCTCAGGAGAGATTTTGTCCCACTCCTCTTTGCAGATCTTCTTCAAGTCATTAAGGTTTCGAGACTGACGTTTGGCAACTCGAACCTTCAGCTCCCTCCACAGATTTTCTATGGGATTAAGGTCTGGAGACTGGCTAGGCCACTCCAGGACCTTAATGTGCTTTGTCTTGAGCCACTCCTTTGTTGCCTTGGCCGTGTGTTTTGGGTCATTGTCATGCTGGAATACCCATCCACGACCCATTTTCAATACCCTGGCTGAGGGAAGGAGGTTTTCACCCAAGATTTGACGGTACATGGCCCCGTCCATCGTCCCTTTGATGCGGTGAAGTTGTCCTGTCCCCTTAGCAGAAAAACACCCCCAAAGCATAATGTTTCCACCGCCATGTTTGACGGTGGGGATGGTTTCTTGGGGTCATAGGCAGCATTCCTCCTCCTCCAAACACGGCAAGTTGAGTTGATGCCAAAGAACTCCATTTTGGTCTCATCTGACCACAACACGTTCACCCAGTTGTCCTCTGAATCATTCAGATGTTCATTGGCAAACTTCAGACGGGCATGTATATGTTCTTTCTTGAGCAGGGGGACCTTGCGGGCGCTGCAGGATTTCAGTCCTTCACGGCGTAGTGTGTTACCAATTGTTTTCTTGGTGACTATGGTCCCAGCTGCCTTGAGATCATTGACAAGATCCTCCTGTGTAGTTCTGGGCTGATTCCTCACCATTCTCATGATCATTGCAACTCCACGAGGTGAGATCTTGCATGGAGCCCTAGGCCAAGGGAGTTTGACAGTTCTTTTGTGTTTCTTCCATTTGCGAATAATCGCACCAACTGTTGTCACCTTCTCACCAAGCTGCTTGGCAATGGTCTTGTAGCCCATTCCAGCCTTGTGTAGATCTACAATCTTGTCCCTGATATCCTTGGAGAGCTCTTTGGTCTTGGCCATGGTGGAGAGTTTGGAATCTGATTGATTGATTGCTTCTGTGGACAGGTGTCTTTTATACAGGTAAGAAACTGAGATTAGGAGCAGTCCCTTTAAGAGTGTGCTCCTAATCTCAGCTCGTTACCTGTATGAAAGACACCTGGGAGCCAGAAATCTTTCTGATTGAGAGGGGGTCAAATACTTATTTCCCTCATTAAAATGCAAATCAATTTATAACGTTTTTGACATACGTTTTTCTGGATTTTTTTGTTGTTATTCTGTCTCTCACTGTTCAAATAAACCTACCATTAAAATTATAGACTGATCATTTCTTTGTCAGTGGGCAAACGTACAAAATCAGCAGGGGATCAAATACTTTTTTCCCTCACTGTAAATACCTATATAGATCCCTATATACACCATATATACATCCCTATACACACCATATAAACACCATATATACACCATATAAACATCCATATGTACATCCATATACACACCATATAAACACCAGATATACACCATATATACATCCCTATATAGATCCCTATATACACCATATATACATCCCTATATACTTCCCTATATACACCATATATACACCATAAACACATCCCTATATACATCCCTATATACATCCCTATATACTTCCCTATATACGTCCTTATATACACCATATACACACCATAAACGCATTCCTATATACATCCCTATATACACCATGTACACATCCCTATATACATCCCTATATACACCATATATACATCCCTATATACACTATATATACATCCCTATATACATCCCTATAGAAACCATATATATACCATATATACATCCCTATATACACTATATATACATCCCTATATACACCATATATACACCATATATACACCATATATACACTATATATACATCCTTATGTACACCATATTTACACCATATATAAATACCTATATACATCCCTATATACACCATATAAACATCCCTATGTACATCCCTATACACACCATATAAACACCATATATACACCATATATACATCCCTATATACATCCCTATATACTTCCCTAAATACAGCATGTATACATCCCTATATACATCCCTATATACACCATATATACATCCCTATATACACCATATATACATCCCTACATACATCCCTACATACATCCCTATATACATCATATATACATCCCTATATACACCACAAATACACCATATACAAATCTCTATATAAATCACTATATACACCATATATACACAATATACACATCCCTACATACATCCCTATTTACACCAAATATACATCCATATATACATCCCTATATACACAATATACACATCCATATACACATCCATATATACACATCCCTATATACACCTTCTATACACCATATACACATCCCTATATACACCATATATACATCCCTACATACATCGCTATATACACAATATATACATCCCTATATACATCCCTATATACACCATATATACGCCCCTATATACATCCCTATATACTTCCCCATATACATCCCTATATACAGACATCCCTATATACACCCCTATATACATCCCTATATATATATACATCCCTACATACACCCCTATATACAGACATCCCTATGTACATCCCTATAGACATCCCTATGTACATCCCTATAGACATCCCTATATACATCAATATAGACATACAAGCTTGGCACACCTGTATTTGAGGAGTTTCTTCCATTCTTTTCTGCAGGTCCTTTCAAGCTCTGTCGGGTTGGATGGGAAGCGTCGATGCACAGCTATTTCAGGTCTCTCCAGAGATGTTCGATCAGGATCAAGTCCGGGCTCTGGCTGGGCCACTTAAGAACATTCAGAGACTTTCCCAAAGCCACTCCTGTGTTGTCTTGGCTGTGTGCTTAGGGTCATTGTCCTATTGGAAGGTGAACCTTTGCCCCAGTCTGAGGTCCTGAGAGCTCTGGAGCAGGTTTTCATCAAGAATCTCTCTGTACTTTGCTCCCTTCATCTTCCCCTCGATCCTGACCAGTCTCCCAGTCCCTGCCGCTGAAAAAACATCCCCACAGCATGATGCTTCAACCACCATGGATTGTGCCAGGTTTCCTCCAGATGTGACACTTGGCATTTAGGCCAATCTTGGTTTCATCAGACCAGAGAATCTTGTTTCTCATGGTCTGAGAGTTTTTAGGGGCCTTTTGTCAAACTCCAAGAGGGCTGTCATGTGCCTTTTACTGAGGAGTGGCTTCCGTCTGGCCACTCTACCATAAAGGCCTGATTGGTGGAGTGTTGCAGAGATGGTTGTCCTTCTGGAAGTTTTTCCCATCTCCACAGAGGAACTCTGGAGCTCTGTCAGAGTGACCATCGGGTTCTTGGTCACCTCCCTGACCAAGGCCCTTCTCCCCTGATTGCTCAGTTTGGCCGGGCGGCCAGCTCTTGAAAGAGTCTTGGTAGTTCCAAACTTCTTCCATTTAAGAATGATGGAGGCCACGGTGTTCTTGGGGACCTTCAATGCTGCAGAAATGTTTTGGTACCCTTCCCTAGATCTGCACCTCGACACAATCCTGTCTCTGAGCTCTACGGACAATTCCTTCTAATTTATGGCTTGGTTCTTGCTCTGACATACATGTCAACTGTGGGACCTTATATAGACAGGTCTGTGCCTTTCCAAATCATGTCCAATCAATTGAATTTACCACTGGTGAACTCCAATCAAGATGTACAAACATCTCAAGGAGGATCAATGGAAACAGGATGCACCTGAGCTCAATTTTCAGTCTCAGAGCAAAGGGTCTGAATAACAATGTAAACAATGTAAATATCTGTTTTTGTTAGTTTTTTTAGTTACAAAAATGTCTAAAAACCTGTCTTGGCTTTGTCATTATGGGGTATTGTGTGTAGATTGACGGGGGAAATGTTTTTTTAATCTATCTTAGAATAAGGCTATAACGTAACTGGTCTGGTCTGGTCTAGTCTAGTCTGGTCTAGTCTAGTCTGGTCTGGTCTGGTGTGGTCTATATACTTTCCGAATGCACTGGACATCCTTTTAAAGTACTTACTTATATGACTGTATTTGTTACCAAGTGAGTTCCTACTTCAGGAAAATGTTATAATTTAAACTGTTCATGACAATACATTACATATATCAATAGGCCTTACTTTGATGTTCAAGTTTTACCCTAACACAGTGGTGTTAGGAACCTCTTGCTTTACAGACCACGTTAGGCCTGCAAGTCACATTTTGCTGGCTTGAAAAGTGATGTGTAATTCCTATTGGAATCCAGTTACTTCCGGCAGGGAAAGAGAGAGAGGGGAAAAGATAGAGAGAGAGAGATAGAGAGAGAGAGGGTAGAGAGAGAGATTACACTGTCTGCCTTTTATAATGGGTATAGATGAGTGTCCAGTTTAAATCCCTAGAAGCCGACGTTCCAGTCTCCTTAACTCCCTATCACAGATGAAGCATTACTGGACTAATCCTTCGGACACTTCGTAGTGTGTGTGTGTGTGTGTGTGTGTCTGCTGTAAAGTAATCCCTTGTTGTACTCAGCAGGGACAGTTGACTCTGGCCAGACCAGATTAGACTAGACTAGACCAGACTAGACCAGACTAGACCAGACCAGACTAGACTAGACTAGACCAGACCAGACCAGACCAGACTAGACTAGACCAGACCAGACTAGACTAGACTAGACTAGACCAGACCAGACCAGACTAGACTAGACTAAACTAGACTAGACTATACTAAACTAGACCAGACCAGACTAGACCAGACCAGACCAGACTAGACTAAACTCGACCAGACTAGATCAGACCAGACTAGACCAGACTAGACTAGACCAGACTAGACTAGACCAGACTAGACTAGACCAGACCAGACCAGACCAGACCAGACTAGACTAGACTAGACTAGACCAGACCAGACCAGACCAGACCAGACTAGACCAGACTAGACCAGACTAGACTAGACTAGACCAGACTAGACTAAACCAGACTAGACTAGACTAGACTAGAACAGACCAGACCAGACCAGACTAGACTAGACTAGACTAGACCAGACCAGACCAGACTAGACTAGACTAGACCAGACTAGACCAGACTAGACTAGACTAGACCAGACTAGACCAGACTAGACTAGCCCAGACTAGACCAGACTAGACCAGACTAGACCAGACTAGACCAGACTAGACTAGACCAGACCAGACTAGACTAGACTAGACTAGACCAGACTAGACCAGACTAGACCAGACTAGACCAGACTAGACCAGACCAGACTAGACTAGACCAGACCAGACTATGATTTGAACTCTCTAACTGTGGCTGACAGTAAACTCGTTGTATTATTTATTTTGGCGCTGAACTGAACCAAGTTGATGAACAGCATTTTAAATAGGAAGTAAAATTCCTTTATCATCATCTGAGGTGCCTGAGGGAGAATAGGAATATTCATAGAGGAAGTGTAGCGTGTGCGTCAGCTCCACTGTAGCTCTCACTCTGACTCTGGACTGGGGGAGATGACTAAATGTATGACAAGTCATTTGTCTACTCCTGCTGAGACTGAACAAACTCAGACATCTCTCTCTACCCCTCTGTCTGCCTCCCTCTCTCTCCCCCTCAGACATCTCTCTCTCCGTCTCTCTGCCTTCCTCTCTCTCCCCCTCAGACATCTCTCTCTCCGTCTCTCTGCCTTCCTCTCTCTCCCCCTCAAACACATCTCTTTCCCCCTCCCTCTCACTCCCCTTCAGACATATATCTCTCCCCCTCTCTCTTTCTCTGTCTCTCTCTCCTTCTCTCCCATAACTACCAGCTCAGCTGATGACTCAACAGATCACATATTATCATAACCATGAGCCACAGTCTCCACAGAGCAGGAAACCTCAGTGGGATTGACTCAAAGGGTGGCACGGAGTCACACAGAGACGGCTGTTTGAAATAACAACTTTGGATGCAGACAGAGAGCTGTTAGCCAGGGTATTGGACAATTTTTGGTAGTTGCCTCGCCAGTCAAACAAGAAATTGTACGAGTTGACTAAAGCAGAAACACTCTGGCACTCAGACTACAGCCCTATTTAGGCTAATATGTAAAACACACAGATGCTAAATCAGGTTGACTTGCAAAGATGAGGACCAAGAGCAAGAGAGGGAGTGTGGTGATGTACTGTCCACAACTATAGATTCATTGTGGAATCTGAAAAAATATATAAGTATCCTGAAAGCACAATGGTGTACTTACTATGTGCATATGCTAAAAGAAAGGAACGAGATGGGTAGATAACTAAGTGAGTCATTATAGCAAAAATATTTATATAATAAAAATCTGATCTCTTAAACATTGCGTTCATTTTTGTTCTATTATCTATACAATAGGCCATAACTGATTTTGGCCCAACTGGCCTGGCATATTCCCATGTTCAAGAAGCTTTCTGTTTTGATTGGGTTATTTTACCTAAAAACCTTTAGGCCTACCTATAGAAAATAAAAAAATTAAAAAACTGCATATCAGCCCAGCCTGGCAGGAGTGGCCAAAAGGGTGTTTAGCATCCACAGGGGCTCTGCAAGTGTGGAGAGGATATTTTCTGCTGCTGGCCTGTTCTCCAGGCACCATGGCACGAGCCTGAAGCACCAGACTCGCCAAACTCGTTTCTAAAGGAATTCTAAAAATTAATTCAAAGCCACTCATTGTATTTAATTCTGAGTAAATCACAGCCTACATGCGCAATTTATAGACGATAAGGATTTAATACAATGAAATGTTTAAATGCTGAACACTTTCTGTCCCTACCAGCCTGTTGCGTCACACTCGCAAATGCTTCACAATGTATTTCTTTGTAGGCTATAGCCTTGAATTAATTTAAATAATATTGTTAGGAGTGTGTATTGGAGACAAAGTCAGGTGCAGGAGAGCAGAGTGTAGTGAACAGGCAAACGTTTTATTTCGGTCCAAAATGACAGCACAAAGTAACATAAAATGTGCCCAAACACGGAACATAGACAAAAAGTAATGCGCGTAACAATATCCACAATTCCAAAATACACGTAACACAAACAATCTTACACAAAGACATGATGGGGAACAGAGGAATAAATACATATGGATTGATTGGGGAATGAAAACCAGGTGTGCAGGGAACAAGACAAAACAAATGGATACATGAAAAATGGAGCGGCGATGGCTAGAAAGTTGGTGACGGCGACCACCGAACGCCACCCAAACAAAGATTGTTTGACAAATATAGCATTAAATAATTCATTTAGACTCTCTGTCTAGGTCCTGATTACACCTATTTAGAGTGTTTATATGCTGTTTAATATGACATTTAGCCTTGTCACGATGGTAACAATGATTCGGGAGACTAGCGCAGGAATGTGTAACCGTTTTTTAAAATATACCCCAAATTACAGCGTGCTGTGTAAAGGCAAGGGGACAAAGACCAAACAAACACGTAACAAAAACACAGGGTTGAAACCCAAACAAAAGAGCGAGGAGTACCTCTAATAAATACACACACGCACAATGATTAACACACGGGACGAGACCCGTAATCATCTGCACAATCCACAATGGCATGAAAGCCAAAACACACAGCACAGGTACTCACACACACCAACAGACATTGTAACAATAATCAACCGACAATGGGAACCAAAGGTCACACTTATACAAGTACTAATCAGTGGGAATAAGGGGACAGGTGTGCGTGATTAAAGTTCCGGAGGGATCCGTGACAAGCCTATTTAAAATGATGTATGTTTCTTACATTCACCTTTTCATGTTTATTCAAATACTTTTCATTTAAATCTCCCGAGTGGCACAGAAGACTAAGGCACTGCATCTCAGTGCTAGAGGAATCACGACAGACCCTAGTTCAATTCCAGGCTGTATCACAACCGGCCGTGATTGGGAGTCCCATAGGCCGGCGCACAATGGGCCCAGTGTAAATATTAGTCCACAGGGAGAAGCACGAAATTGAACTTCAATCAACTTTCTAGAGCAGTGGCCACCGACTGGTCGATCTCAAAGGCATTCCTAGTCTATCGCCAAACATTTCTGTAAAAAACCCAACGATAAAGCCTTGTGTTCCTATTTTTTAAATTTGTCTCATGCTGTTGTCTGTAGGTGCACCTGATTCAGGTGCCCTGTGCACCGGGTAGGCCAACTGTTGTCATTTTGAACCATTTCATGTGTCTGAAGGTACAAACTCTGCCTTCCCGGCAGGCTCTGACAGTAAATCAAGTGCACTATAAACCTACCGCTGGCCAATCGGATGGCTCAGATTACTGTGTCTGCAGTAATCTAGCAGGCATAAAATAAAGCTCCACCAAAATTGATACTGTGAGATTTCAAAATGACTGGAGAGAGACTGTCAACAAATACAGCAAAGAGCTGCTGTTTTTATGAGTGACTTCATGTTTAAGTTCTTACTCAGCAGTTTGTATTCAACACTTTTATTAGACAAAAAATGTGCGTTCTGTAATGAACACGATGGAGACAGAGAGCTGGTTTCAAGCACAGGCAGAAGGTCATACAGAGGGGTTCCAAAAAGACAACAGTACAGGCAGAGAAATGGCTAGTAACGTCGTCCGGGAGATCAGGCAATAGGTTGATAACAGGAAATCTGATAGGCTAAAGTACAGGAGGGAATAAGAAAAAGGCGTCATTAGTGAGGCAGGCAAAAACTCTCCTACATGGGAGGAGTAAATTACGGAAAACCAGCGAGTTGGAAAGTGGGCTGGAAAGTGAGCTGCGTTCAGGGGATCTACGTGTTTGAGAGTGTGAGTTGGAAGCAGACGTTACACGTTCTTCCTATTTCCACTCAGCGCTACAACAAGCACTGCAGCAGTAATGAATGAGGAGGAAAGTGCATCTATAGGTTTGCGTTATTATTATTAGCAGCTTGGGTCTTTTTTAATATCGAGGAATGTTTAACTGTCTCTGTTCGTAGGAGAAACAACATTCATTTATTTTAAATAATGCGGTTTGACTGAGTTTCGCCATCAGCTGGAAGACAATGTCCCTTTTTGGTCATTGTCAGTGGAGGAAAGGGAGAGCAGAGGGATGTTGAGAGGCGGACCCTCAGTCTGCTGCTCTCTCCTTCCGCTGAGACTGAGCATCAGGCACCATCAGCCCAGTAAATGGTGCAGGCACCATCAGCCCAGTAAAATAAAAATAAAAAGCTAATTATTTAAATGTATGCTCATTCAGCTGTGCCTCAAAAGTAATTATCTCCATCTCTTTCTCCATCTCTTTGTCCATCTCCCCTGTGCACAAATCAACTTATTTGTTTTGTTTAACACAGAGAGCTTCAGTTCCCTTATGATGGTCTTCATAATGATTACTCATGGAGAGTTGAGAGGAGGGAAAGAGAGAGAGGGAATAAGAGAGAGAAACAGCTAGCGAAACAGAGGGAGACTTTAGAGAGAACGAGAGAGACAGAAAGAGAGAGAGAAAGACAAACACCAAACTGAGACTGCATGCAGAATTCTGAAAAAAGATCCTCTGTGTACAACATAAAACACCAAAGAATGCATGCAGAGCAGAATTAGGCCGATACCCGAAAAGAAACGTTAAATTCTACAACCACCTAAAAGGAAGCGATTCCCAAACCTTCCATAACAAAGCCATCACCTTCAGAGAGATTAACCTCAAGAAGAATCCCCTAAGTAAGCTGGTCCCGGGGCTCTGTTCACAAACACACCCCACAGAGCCCCAGGACAGCAACACAATTAGACCCAACTAAATCATGAGAAAACAAAAAGATAATTACTTGACACATTGGAAAGAATTAACAAAAAAGCAGAGCAAACTAGAATGCTATTTAGCCCTAAACAGAGAGTACACAGTGGCAGAATACCTGACCACTGTGACTGACCCAAACTTAAGGAAAGCTTTGACAATGTACAGACTCAGTGAGCATAGCGTTGCTATTGAGAAAGGCCATCGTAGGCAGACCTCAAGAGAAGACAGCCTATGTGTAACGCTTGTCGTGGTTGGAAGAAGAGGAGGACCAATGTGCAGCGTGGTAAGTGTCCATATTGTTTTAATGCGAATAAATGAACACTGAACAAAAACAATAAACCGACAAACGAACACTCCTGTACGGTGAAACAAGAACCAGCACAGAAAATAATCACCCACAAAACACAATGAAAAACAGGCTACCTAAATATGTCTCTCTCTCTCTCTCTCTCTCTCTCTCTCTCTCTCTCTCTCTCTCTCTCTCTCTCTCTCTCTCTCTCTCTCTCTCTCTCTCTCTCTCTCTCTCTCTCTCTCTCTCTCTCTCTCTCTCTCTCTCTCTCTCTCTCTCTCTCTCTGTATATTATTGAGGACAGTTCTCTCCCTGTAGATGTTGGTTTGTTTACAGTCACCAGGCTAGGGCCCTCCAGGGTTCCCTTTCAAGCTAACTTACACAGAGAGAGAGAGACACAACCCTCCACCCTCCTTCACCTCTATCCGCCCCCCAGCCTGTTCAATAATTCAGCCCAGTGCGGGGCATCGCCAGTGGGGAGAGGCAGGCACGTTAGCTGAAGGCTTTGAACAGAAGGGCAGGCCTCACTGGGTCTCATGACTGGTATTAATTAAATACTTCCCAGTATCCCCCGTCTCACAGCTGTCTCTACTGGGGGTAACCTCATTACCCTTCTCTTCACTGTGGGGGGTCCTCTACCTTCTCTTCCTCTGACATAGACATATTAAGATAACATTAACATCAAACACCACCCAAGGGATCCAGAACTCTATCCATCCACAAACCTCTATCCATGTCTCATGATATCCATGTCTCATGATATCCATGTCTCATGACATCCATGTCTCATGATAACATGTCTCATGATAACATGTCGTGTCTCATGATATCCATGTCTCATCACATCCATGTCGTGTCTCATGATATCCATGTCTCATGACATCCATGTCTCATGATACACATGACTCATGATATCCATGTCTATATCAACGTCTCATGATATCCATGTCTCATGATATCCATGTCTATATCAACGTCTCATGATATCTATGTCTATATACATGTCTCATGATGTCCATGTCTCATGACATCCATGTCTCATGATATCCATGTCGTGTCTCATGATATCCATGTCTCATGACATCCATGTCTCATGATATACATGTCGTGTCTCAAGATATCCATGTCTCATGACATCCATGTCTCATGATATCCATGTCTCATGACATCCATGTCTCATGATATCCATGTCTCATGATATCCATGTCTCATGATATCCATGTCTCATGACATCCATGTCTCATGATATACATGTCGTGTCTCATGATATCCATGTCTCATGACATCCATGTCTCATGACATCCATGTCTCATGATATCCATGTCTCATGATATCCATGTCTCATGATATCCATGTCTCATGACATCCATGTCTCATGATATCCATGTCTCATGATATCCATGTCTCATGATATCCATGTCTCATGATATCCATGTCTCATGACATCCATGTCTCATGACATCCATGTCTCATGATAACATGTCGTGTCTCATGATATCCATGTCTCATGATATCCATGTCTCATGACATCCATGTCTATATCAACGTCTCATGATATCTATGTCTATATACATGTCTCATGATGTCCATGTCTCATGATATCCACGTCTCGTGATATTCATGTCATGTCTCATGATATTTAAAAATATATATATTTCACCTTTATTTAACCAGGTAGGCAAGTTGAGAACAAGTTCTCATTTACAATTGCGACCTGGCCAAGATAAAGCAAAGCAGTTCGACACATACAACAACACAGAGTTACACATGGAGTAAAACAAACATACAGTCAATAATACAGTAGAAAAATAAGTCTATATACAATGTGAGCAAATGAGGTGAGATAAGGGAGGTAAAGGCAAAAAAAGGCCATGGTGGCGAAGTAAATACAATATAGCAAGTAAAACACTGGAATGGTAGATTTGCAGTGGAAGAATGTGCAAAGTAGAAATAGAAATAATGGGGTGCAAAGGAGCAAAATAAATACAGTAGGGGAAGAGGTAGTTGGATGGGCTAAATTATAGATGGGCTATGTACAGGTACAGTAATCTGTGAACTGCTCTGACAGCTGGTGCTTAAAGCTAGTGAGGGAGATAAGTGTTTCCAGTTTCAGAGATTTTTGTAGTTCGTTCCAGTCATTGGCAGCAGAGAACTGGAAGGAGAGGCGGCCAAAGGAGGAATTGGTTTTGGGGGTGACCAGAGAGATATACCTGCTGGAGCGCGTGCTACAGGTGGGTGCTGCTATGGTGACCAGCGAGCTGAGATAAGGGGGGACTTTACCTAGCAGGGTCTTGTAGATGACCTGGAGCCAGTGGGTTTGGCGACGAGTATGAAGCGAGGGCCAGCCAACGAGAGCATACAGGTCGCAGTGGTGGGTAGTATATGGGGCTTTGGTGACAAAACGGATGGCACTGTGATAGACTGCATCCAATTTATTGAGTAGGGTATTGGAGGCTATTTTTTAAATGACATCGCCGAAGTCGAGGATCGGTAGGATGGTCAGTTTTACGAGGGTATGTTTGGCAGCATGAGTTAAGGATGCTTTGTTGTGAAATAGGAAGCCAATTCTAGATTTAACTTTGGATTGGAGATGTTTGTTGTGAGTCTGGAAGGAGAGTTTACAGTCTAACCAGACACCTAGGTATTTGTAGTTGTCCACATATTCAGTCAGAACCGTCCAGAGTAGTGATGCTGGACGGGCGGGCAGGTGCAGGCAGCGATCGGTTGAATAGCATGCATTTAGTTTTACTTGTATTTAAGAGCAGTTGGAGGCCACGGAAGGCGAGTTGTAATGGCATTGAAGCTCATCTGGAGGGTTGTTAACACAGTGTACAAAGAAGGGCAAGAAGTATACAGAATGGTGTCGTCTGCATAGAGGTGGATCAGAGACTCACCAGCAGCAAGAGCGACATCATTGATGTATACAGAGAAGAGACTCGGCCCAAGAATTTAACCCTGTGGCACCCCCATAGAGACTGCCAGAGGCCCGGACAACAGGCCCTCCGATTTGACACACTGAACTCTATCAGAGAAGTAGTTGGTGAACCAGGCGAGGCAATCATTTGAGAAACCAAGGCTATTGAGTCTGCCGATGAGGATGTGGTGATTGACAGAGTCAAAAGCCTTGGCCAGGTCAATGAATACGGCTGCACAGTATTGTTTCTTATCGATGGCGGTTAAGATATCGTTTAGGACCTTGAGCGTGGCTGAGGTGCACCCATGACCAGCTCTGAAACCAGATTGCATAGCGGAGAAGGTGCGGTGGGATTCGAAATGGTCGGTAATCTGTTTGTTGACTTGGCTTTCGAAGACCTTAGAAAGGCAGGGTAGTATAGATATAGGTCTGTAGCAGTTTGGGTCAAGAGTGTCCCCCCCTTTGAAGAGGGGGATGACCGCAGCTGCTTTCCAATCTTTGGGAATCTCAGACGACACGAAAGAGAGGTTGAACAGGCTAGTAATAGGGGTTGCAACAATTTCGGCAGATAGTTTTAGAAATAAAGGGTCCAGAATGTCTAGCCCGGATGATTTGTAGGGTTCCAGATTTTGCAGCTATACATGTCATGTCTCATGATATCCATGTCTCATGATATACATGTCATGTCTCATGATATCCATGTCTCATGATATACATGTCATGTCTCATGATATCCATGTCTCATGATATCCATTTCTCATGATATCCATGTCTCATGATATCCATGTCTCATGATATCCACGTCTCATGATATACATGTCATGTCTCATGATATCCATGTCTCATGAGATCCACGTCTCATGATAAACATGTCATGTCTCATGATATCCATGTCTCATGATATCCATTTCTCATGATATCCATGTCTCATGATATCCACGTCTCATGATATACATGTCATGTCTCATGATATCCATGTCTCATGATATCCACGTCTCATGATATACATGTCATGTCTCATGATATCCATGTCTCATGATATCCATGTCTCATGATATCCATGTCTCATGATATCCTCAAACAGAACAGATGCAGACACGTGACTCCAGTTGAGTTAGATATACACTGAATACGTGTATATCCACTGTAATAATTCAATATTAAACTGATTATGACAGTTGACAGAATGTGCAATAATCATTTAAACACCTTACTCTGTTTATCTAAATAGGCGTGAGGCCAAAATCAAAGTAAGCATACGTCGATTAAAACACCTGGTTTTCTGAGAAATCTTTAGATTTATTAGGACATGTAAACACCTTCCTCGGCGTTCCAGCGGTGTATTTGATCTGTGCGTGTGCTAGCACCAGCCGAGAGCCTCCCTCTTTAACGTGATTGAAGTCAGTTCGGAAACAACTGTGTGTTAAAAGTAGATTTCACATATAAACCTCATGTCCAAACTCAGAATCAAATACAGTATGCTTCCCAAAAAGAACATGGTCGCTGTGGTAGAGCGTTTATTTTTGATTGGTGATTTTCTGCATTTATCAGAGTGCTATCGGGAAAACTGATTTCAGATGTGTCCATGGAAACAGGATTATTAGGGAAATGTTCTTCTTGCAGAGCATGTAAACATTTTAATCAAACTATTATATTAATCTGACTATCCACAATAATGGCATTATTGTGTGTATGTAACCATAATCACTGTTAATCACTGTATATAACACAACACAGAACTCCAGTGGAGTTAGATATAAACTGGAGATATGGGTTGTGTTATATAAACTGTATATCGCTGCACCTGCCAGGGAATAAATTGCAGTGCACACAGTTTGCCTTGAGGCACACAATAGCCTTGGCCTTGTCTTTCCAAGGGGGATAAGGAATGAAGGGCTCATCTCGTCAGCTAGCATATTAACACTGATTTAAGAGGAAACGGAGTCAAGACACTCCTCCCCTCCCCTCCCCTCCTTTCCATCATCCCCTCTCCGACCCCTACGACCCCTCCATCCCGTCTTCCCCTCCTCCCCTCTCCTGCTGGGTGTATTGATTGAACTTATGCAGACGGTGAAATGGATGTTAGGATATCCATCGGTATGCTGTCAGGAGACTGGCAGGAAGCTTTAGACTGAGGCAGAATCACCTCTCTCTCACCTCTTAGCCCCCCAAATGCAGAGTAGGAGCAAGACTCTGTTCCAATACTTTAGAAACACATCTTTATGTCCCAATTTCATTAGAGGAACCCTTACTTTCACCTATTCAATGGTGTAGAGAGATGATCAGCTATTGCTTCAAAAAGAAGAGGCAGATAGAAGGGTGCATCTCTGACGTATTAGAACATGGCCAAGGCTGAAGATGAATCTCTGACGTATTAGAACATGGCCAAGGCTGAAGGTTCATCTCTGACGTATTAGAACATGGCCAAGGCTGAAGGTTAATCTCTGAAGTATTAGTACACGGCCAAGGAGAGGAGGCAAAGAGAAGGGTCAATCTATGAGGTATTGGAACGGGACCAAGTCCAAGAATTCCAGTCACGTCTAGCTCAGAGAAAACATTGGTTTCCATGAGTCGATCCCCCTCACAAAGCCTCTCATTGCTTCTCTAAATCCACGGTTGAAGACAGAGTTCTGGAGGAAATGGATATTCATTATTTTCCTTCACAGTTGATTGGTTGTGAGGTGTGTGTGTGTGTGTGTGTGTGTGTGTGTGTGTGTGTGTGTGTGTGTGTGTGTGTGTGTGTGTGTGTGTGTGTGTGTGTGTGTGTGTGTGTGCGTGCGTGCGTGCGTGCGTGCGTGCGTGCGTGCGTGCGTGCGTGCGTGCGTGCGTGCGTGTGTGTGTGCGTCTTTGTGAGCGTGTGTGTAGGACACTGTGTGGGCTGGTAAATCATAGAATCTATTTTAATGTTGTATAATTTCTGTAATCTCTCCCTGTGATGGGACTTCTGCTGAAAACAGGGCATTGGCACACAGACACGCGCACACACACACACACACACACACACACATTGACCCGCTAAAGGAGATAAGAGATGTTTAAGAAAAGAATGGCGCTGGAGGGATTAGCAGCCATTTAATGGGTTCCCAACCTATTGTGCCATTGTTTCTTTGTTAACAACAGCTGGCGCACAATCTTTAATATTAAGGAAGTCTCGAGGTTCGGCTAGCCCAAGTTTGAATATCTCATGATAAGCTGTAGACCATAATACTTACCAAGAGAGTTTATCTATATTTTCTGTAGCTGTCTATTTACCACCACAGACCGATGCTGGCACTAAGACCGCACTCAATGGGCTGTATAGGTTCATAAGCAAACAAGGAAATGCTCACCCAGAGGCTCCGCTCAAAGTGGCTGGTGATTTTAATGCAGGAAAACTGAAATCCCTTTTATCTCATTTCTACCAGCATGTCACCTTTCTAGATCACCTTTACTCCACACACAGAGACGCATACAAAGCTTTCCTTCGCCCTCCATTTGGAAAATCTGACCATAACACTATCCTCCTGATTCCTGCTTACAAGCAAAAACTCAAAGAGGAGGTACCAGTGACGCACTCAATACAGAAGTGGTCCAATGAAGCAGATGCTAAGCTACAGGACCGTTTTGCTAGCACAGACTGGAATATGTCCCGTGATTCGTCTGATGGCATTGAGTAGTTTCCTGCATCAGTCACGGGCTTCATTAATAAGTGCATCGATGACGTAGTCCCCACAGTGACCGTACGTACATCTCCCAACCAGAAGCCATGGATTACAGGCAACATCTACACTGAGCTAAAGGCTAGAGCTACCGCTTTCAAAGAGCAGGATATTAATCCGTAAGTTTATGAGAAATCCTGCTACGCCATCTGACGAACCATCAAACAGGCTAAGCGTCAATACAGGACTAAGTTCGAGGCAGATCTTGCAAACTGTCACGGATTACAAAGGGAAACGCAGCTGCGAACTGCCAGTGATGCAAGCCTAACAGACGAGCTAAATGCCTTCTATGCTCGCTTCGAGGCAAGCAACAGTGAAGCACGCATGAGAGCACCAGCTGTTCCAGATGACTATGTGATCACGCTCTCTGTAGCCGATGCAAAATTATATTTATACTTTTCTCCCCATTTTCATGATATCCAATTGGTAGTTACAGTCTTGTCCCATCGCTGCAACTCCCATATGGACTTGGGAGAGACAAAGGTTGAGAGCCATGCGTCCTCCGAAACACGACCCTGCCAAGCTGCACCAATATGTCAGAGGAAACACGGTACAACTGGGGACCGTGTCAGCGTGCATGCACCCGGCCCGTCACAGGAGTCGCTAGAGCGCGATGGGATAAGGACATCCCAGCCGGCCAAACCCTCCCCTAACCCGGACGACGCTGGGCCAAATGTCCTCCTCCTCATGGTTCTCCTGGGTTGCGGCCAGCTGAAACATCGAACCCGGATCTCTAGTGACGCCTCAACCACTGCAATGTAGTGCCTTTGACCGCTGCGCCACTCGGGAGGCCAATGTAAGACCTTTTAAACAGGTCAACATTCACAAGGCCGCAGGGCTAGACGGATTACCAGGACGCGTACTGAGAGCATGCACTGACCAGCTGGCAAGTGTCTTCACTAACATTTTCAACCTTTCCATGAACCAGTCTGTAATACCTACATGTTTCAAGACCACCATAGTCCCGGTGCCCAAGATTGCCACGGTAACTTGTCTAAATGACTATCGCCCCGTAACACTCACATCTGTAGCCATGAAATGCTTTTTAAAGCTCACATCAACACCATCCTCCCAGACATGCTGGACCCACTCAAATTCGCATACCGCCCCAACAGATCCACAGATGATGCAATCTATGTTGCGCTCCACACTGCCCTTTCCTACCTGGAGTAAAGGAACACCTACAGTACGTCAGAATGCTGTTCATTGACTACAGCTCAGCATTCAACACCATAGTGCCCTCCAAGCTCATCAATAAGCTAAGGACCTTAGGATAAAACTACTCCCTCTGCAACTGGATCCTGGACTTCCTGAAGGGGCCACATCCACCAAGCTGACCCTCAACACCAGTCAGCTCAGGGGTGCGTGCTTAGTCCCCTCCTGTACTCCCTTGTCTCCCACGATGGCGTGGCCGCGCACAACTCCAACACCATCATTAAGTTGGCCGACAACAAGACAATGGTTGGCCTGATCACCAACGACGATGTGACAGCCTATAGAGAGGAGATCAAAGACCTGGCAGGACAACAGCATCTCTCTCAACATCAGCAAAACAAAGAAGCTGATCGTGGATTACAGAAAACAGAGGTCCAAGCATGCCCCCATTCACATCTATAGGCATAGCTGTTGGAAGTAGGGGTGCTGTGGTGGTGTCCCCCCCATCAGAGATAAAATCGCAACCCCCCCCCAGTTTCCACGTCTAAGTCAATGGGGCTGTAGCGGAGTGGGTCAAGAGCTTCAAGTTCCTCAATGTCCACATCACTAAGGACCTATCATGGTCCAAACACACCAACACAGTCGTGAAGAAGGCACAAAAATGCCTCTTCCCACTCAGGAGGCTGCAAAGATTTGGCCTGGACCCTCAGATCCTCAAAATAATTCTACAGCTGCACCACTGAGAGCATCTTGACTGGCTGCATCACCGCTTGGTATGGCAACCGCAAGGTGCTACAGAGGGTAGTGCGTACCAACCAGTACATCACTGGGGCTGAGCCCCCTGACATCCAAGACCTCTATACCAGGCGGTGTCAGAGAAAGGCCCTAAAATTGCCGAAGACTCCAGCCACCCAAGTCGTACACTGATCTCTCTGCTACCGCGCGGCAAGTGGTACCGGAGAGCCAAGTATGGGACCAAAAGGCAGCTGAACAGCTTCTACCTCCAATCCATAATAAGACTGTTGAACAGATAATCAAATGGCCCACATGCACAGTTCATCAAATAGCCAACCAATCAGCCTGTTACCAAACCTTAGTAAACTTTTGGAAAAAATTGTGTTTGACCAGATATTTTACTGTAAACAAATTGACAACAGACTTTCAACAAGCTTATAGTGAAAGACATTCAACAAGCTTATAGTGAAAGACATTCAACAAGCTTATAGTGGAAGACATTCAACAAGCTTATAGTGGAAGACATTCAACAAGCTTATAGTGGAAGACATTCAACAAGCTTATAGTGAAAGACATTCAACAAGCTTATAGTGGAAGACATTCAACAAGCTTATAGTGGAATACATTCAACAAGCTTATAGTGGAAGACATTTAACAAGCTTATAGTGGAAGACATTCAACAAGCTTATAGTGGAAGACATTCAACAAGCTTATAGTGGAAGACATTCAACAAGCTTATAGTGAAAGACATTCAACAAGCTTATAGTGAAAGAGATTCAACAAGCTTATAGTGGAAGACATTCAACAAGCTTATAGTGAAAGACATTCAACAAGCTTATAGTGGAAGACATTCAACAAGCTTATAGTGGAAGACATTCAACAAGCTTATAGTGGAAGACATTCAACAAGCTTATAGTGAAAGACATTCAACAAGCTTATAGTGAAAGACATTCAACAAGCTTATAGTGGAAGACATTCAACAAGCTTATAGTGGAAGACATTCAACAAGCTTATAGTGGAAGACATTCAACAAGCTTATAGTGGAAGACATTCAACAAGCTTACACAAATGACTGATGATTAGCTGAGAGAAATTGATGATAAAAATATTGTAGGAGCTGTTTTGTTAGACTTCAGTGCCGCTTTTGACATTATTGATCATAGTCTGCTGATGGAAAAACGTATGTGTTATGGCTTTACACCCCCTGCTATCTTGTGGATAAAGAGTTACCTGTCTAACAGAACACAGAGGGTGTTCTTTAAGAAGGCAGAGCAGCACTTTATTATGGACAGACTTCTCCCCATCTTAGCTACTGTTGTATCAATATGTTTTGACCGTGACACCTCAACTTGCTCAATTTCCACATTATTTATTACAAAATTTAGTTCAGGTTTAGGGTTTAGTGAATGATTTGTCCCAAACACAATGCTTTTAGTTTTTGAAATATTTAGGACTAACTTATTCCTTGCCATCCATTCTGAAACGAACTGCAACTCGTTGTTAACAACACTATGAACAAGGCAGGTCCTACAGGCCCTAGTTTTGTCGCACCTGAACTACTGTTCAGTCGTGTGGTCAGGTGCCACAAAATTTGAATTGTCTCAGAACAGGGCAGTACGGCTGGCCCTTAAATGTACACGGAGAGCTAATCTCTCATGGCTCAACGTTGAAGAGAGATTGACTTCATCACTACTTGTTTTTGTAAGAAGTGTTGACATGTTGAATGTACCGAGGTGTCTGTTTAAACTACTAGCACACAGCTCAGACACCCATCCATACCCCACAAGCATGCCACCAGAGGTCTCTTCACAGTCCAGAACACATTACGGGAGGTGCACAGTACTACATAGAGCCATGACTACATGGAACTCTATTCCACATCAGGTTACTGATGCAAGCAGTAAAATTAGATTTTAAAAAACGATAAAAATATACCTTATGGAACAGCTTGGACTGTGAAGAGACACACACAGGCATACACACATGATAAGACACGCACGTCTACACACACGTACACATGGATTTTGTATTGTAGATATGTGATAATAGAATAGTGGCCTGAGGGAACACAATGTGTTGTGAAAAGCGTCTGCGTTACCAAGGGCTAAAATGGAACTCCTTCCTATTTCTGATGCAGACCGCGCTGCAAGTCCTGCCTCTCCCATCTCCTCATTGGTTTATAGAAGCAGGTACCCACGTGCCATCTCCTCAATGGTTATACCCACGTGGGTGATTGAAAGACAAACTGTTTTGCCTGTAGTCGTGGTAATACTATGAAAGTTTAGATGCGATCACCATATAAGTTCAACGATGAAAAAGCCTGGAAGGAGGAGAGATGACTAGAAACGATTCGGTTGGCCGTTTTATGTGTGGATTAATTGTCGGAGTAGTGGTCCTTGTGCATTTCAGGTAAAATAACAACTCAATGTTTATATCCCAGGACAAATTAGCTAGCAACAGCAAGCTAGCTAAATAGGACAAATTAACGTTAGCTAGCAAGAGCAAGCTAACTAGCTAAATTGCCATACATGTTTAATGCTTTTCGACCTGTCCCCAAATTAATGTCATTGGTTCAGAGTTTGTTTTGATATTTTAACCTGCGTGTCGTGATCGCATTTGGTGTGGGGGGGCAAAATAAATTTATGCACGATAGCGCACGATGGCGCACGCGTGCAGCCGGTTTGGGTTCCGTGTTAGTGTGTTTTTATCTGGGTCTGCAGACAGGATCACAGGCCTGACCTTCATTATATCTGGGATTACAGCCTTCTAGTGTTGGAGAGGGCAGGCAGGGGTCTCTCTCACACACACACAGGCTCTCGGCTCTGGGGGGAGAGAAACTTTATTAGCGATTAGCGCCGAACCCTGAGGGAGCAGCTTCAATTTCTGAACCTAGCATGCCCCACCCGCACGCACGCACGCACACACACACACACACACACACACACACACACACACACACACACACACACACACACACACACACACACACACACACACACACACACACACACACACACACACACACACACACACACACACACACACACACACACCACTGGTAGCACCAGAGTTCACAGTAGAACCAGGGATAACACACACACACACATTTGGAGGTGACAGTTTGGGCTGTGGCGGTCATACATTTTGGCAGCTGGTGATTGTCATGCAAATAACGGTCATTCTCACGGTAATTGACCGTTAATTAACATAAACACATTTAGCATCTGCTGGCTTCCACGCATAGCCTACAAGCCACTGATGCAGACCTTAGGAACATCTACATTAAAAAAAAATGCATAGCCTACACCATCACAATAAATCCATTATGTATTTTAGACAGGTCTAAAGAAACATGATATGAAGAAAATATAGTCTATTTCAGAAGAACAGAATAGCATACTCTGAGTTGTCCTTATGTTAGGCCCTGATCTGGCTATGCCATATGGCTGTGGGCTACACTAGTTCATTTAGCAGACAAGATTTGCTTGGAATACTGTGCCATTATTTTATATTATTTTATAGTATGAAGAATACAATTGAACACAGCTGAAGAAAATAGAAAGGATGTTTTCTGCAAAAGATTTCTGAGCATATGTGATTGTTTTGTGTTGAGGGGTTAACAAAGAAACAGAGTGATTTATGCAACTTTAGTTGTGATCAAAACATATAGCTCAACATTTGTATTTTTAATACAGTTGAAGTTGGAAGCTTACATACACCTTAGCCAAATACATTTAAACTCAGTTTTTCACAATTCCTGACATTTAATCCTAGTAAATCCTAGTCACTGTCTTAAGTCAGTTAGGATCACCACTTTATTTTAAGAATGTGAAATGTCAGAATAATAGTAGAGAGAATGATTTATTTCAGCTTTTATTTCTTTCATCACATTCCCAGTGGGTCAGAAGTTTACATACACTCAGTTAGTATTTGGTAGTATTGCCTTTAAATTGTTTAACTTGGGTCCTTGTCCATTTGGAAGATGCATTTGCGACCAAGCTTTTTCTTCCTTACTGATGTCTTGAGATATTGCTTCAATATATCCACATACTTCTCCTGCCTCATGACGCCATCTATTTTGTGAAGTGCACCAGTTCCTCCTGCAGCAAAGCACCTCCACAACATGATGCTGCAACCCCCGTGCTTCACGGTTGGGATGGTATTCTTCAGCTTGCAAGCCTCCCCCTTTTTCCTCCAAACATATCGATGGTCATTATGGCCAAACAGTTCTATTTTTGTTTCATCAGACCGGAGGATATTTCTCCAAAAAGTACAATCTTTGTCCCCATGTGCAGTTGCAAACCGTAGTCTGGCTTTTTTATGGCGGTTTTGGAGCAGTGCCTTCTTCCTTGCTGATCGGCCTTTCAGGTTATGTCGATATAGGACTCGTTTTACTGTTGATATAAATACTTTTGTACCTGTTTCCTCCAGCATCTTCACAAGGCCCTTTGCTGTTGTTCTGGGATTGATTTGCACTTTTCGCACCAAAGTAAGTTAATCTCTAGGAGACAGAACGCATCTCCTTCCTGAGCGGTGTGACAGCTGCATGGTCCCATGGTGTTTATACTTGCGTACTATTGTTTGTTCAGATGAACGTGGTACCTTCAGGCATTTGGAAATTCTTCCCAAGGATGAACCAGACTTGTGGAGGTCTACAATTATTTTTCTGAGGTCTTGGCTGATTTATTTTGACTTTCCCATGATGTCAAGCAAAGAGGTGCTGAGTTTGAAGGTAGGCCTTGAAATACATCCACAGGTACACCTCCAATTGACTCAAATGATGTCAATTAGCCTATCAGAAGCTTTTAAAGCCATGTCATAATTTTCTGGAATTTTCCAAGCTGTTTAAAGGCACAGTCAACTTAGTGTATGTAGACTTCTGACCCACTGGAATTGTGATACAGTGAATTATAAGTGAAATAATCTGTCTGTAAACTATTGTTGGAAAAATGACTTGTGTCATGCACAAAGTAGTTTGTCCTAACCGACTTGCCAAAACTCTAGTTTGTTAACAAGAAATATGTGGAGTGGTGGAAAAACGAGTTTTCATGACTCCAACCTAAGTGTATGTAAACTTCCAACTTCAACTGTACATTCTAAGGCTGTATGATTCGACTCTAATGATGATTTTAAAAAAGTTGCATGAAAGGCATGAGCTCTGCTTAGTTTCTTTCATGCAGGCTGCACACACTTCAGCAGTCTCTCATTCACAATTTGACAAGCACACCCCCGATAATGCCTTGAATTTCCCGGCGGCATCCCCTTTGTGGCCTTAATGCCACCTAAAAGAATCCATGCCTGTTGCGGCCAGTGGCCGTTGTGTCCTTGGGCTGAATTAATAATTATAATTCCCTTTTCCCTGCTGCGTACTCCGAAACACCTCTCACTCACATGGCTCTCTCAGATAGCTCAGTTCTTATTAGCCAATACCCATCACGTGATCAGATCTTTCTCACAGGCTACAAGTGAAGACAGACACATCGGGGACACAACTGCGCACTTCCTCATCCAATTCGGAGGCACACATTGGAGATATTGGAAGAACTGTCCACATTTACTTTCGTCCACCATCAAGATGAGTAGGCCTAATGAACAGCAAAAGCACAGCCTATCAACTTTTGTGCTATGAGGGATAGTAGATTGACATAGGCTGCCAATCCTATTCTGTGTGAGAAATAAATATTCCAAACATAGTCTGGGACAGTTGTGGGATGCGATAGATCCCAAATTAATACAACCACTAGCACCAAAAAAAACTTTTTCAAGCTATGAGGCTGACGCAACAGATCAGAAAGTTTAGCTTAAAATGTTGATAAACTATTAGGCTATATCTTTACATTACAAGCGCAGCAATGCACACATGGCAGCAGGCTATAAGCGTGAATGTTCCAAAATGCAATCAATTAGCAAGAAAACACCATTCTCAAAAGTGACCGCAAATGCAATTATGCGTGTAATGATTTTATTATAAAGGTGCATTTTTATGGTGAAAATTATCTTCCCCAAACTTGAAACTCACATGCTGCCTTTGTATGCCAGTTAGGCTCTACACCCGTTGTAAAGCGAATTCATGTGCTTAATTTAAGAAGTTATTTGGCCACTTTAATACAAACCTTTTCAAAACATATAGGCCTATGGGCTAGGCTACATGAGGTGTGCGACTACGATTTTAAAAAGTTGCAAAAAAAGCAGGCTCTGTTTCTTACCTTACTGCACACAAGCAGGGCATCAGATTTTTTATATATTTATTTTTATTTTTTCACCTTTATTTAACCAGGTAGGCTAGTTGAGAACAAGTTCTCATTTACAACTGCAACCTGGCCAAGATAAAGCAAAGCAGTGCGACACAAACAACAACACAGAGTTACACATGGAATAAACAAACATGCTGTCAATAATACAATAGAAAAAGGTTCCTGCACCACTCTGTGTCTCCATGGTTCCTGCACCACTCTGTGTCTCCATGGTTCCTGCACCACTCTGTGTCTCCATGGTTCCTGCACCACTCTGTGTCTCCATGGTTCCTGCACCACTCTGTGTCTCCATGGTTCCTGCACCACTCTGTGTCTCCATGGTTCCTGCACCGCTCTGTGTCTCCATGATTCCAGCACCACTCTGTGTCTCCATGGTTCCTGCACCACTCTGTGTCTCCATGATTCCAGCACCACTCTGTGTCTCCATGGTTCCTGCACCACTCTGTGTCTCCATGGTTCCTGCACCACTCTGTGTCTCCATGGTTCCTGCACCACTCTGTGTCTCCATGGTTCCTGCACCACTCTGTGTCTCCATGATTACAGCACCACTCTGTGTCTCCATGGTTCCTGCACCGCTCTGTGTCTCCATGATTCCAGCACCACTCTGTCTCCATGGTTCCTGCACCACTCTGTGTCTCCATGGTTCCTGCACCACTCTGTGTCTCCATGGTTCCTGCACCACTCTGTGTCTCCATGGTTCCTGCACCACTCTGTGTCTCCATGGTTCCTGCACCACTCTGTGTCTCCATGGTTCCTGCACCGCTCTGTGTCTCCATGGTTCCTGCACCACTCTGTGTCTCCATGGTTCCAGCATCACTATATGTCTCCATGGTTCCAGCATCACTATATGTCTCCATGGCTCCTATTCATGTGTCTGAGTGTGAACATGCAGTATGCTCCTGTATGTACCGTACAATCTTGTTTGCTGTTTCTATGGTTACAGAATAACCGTGGAGGCTGCTGAGGGGAGGACGGCTCATAATAATGGTGCGAATGGAATGGCATCAAACACATTTGATACCATTCCACCTATTCCACTCCAGCCATTACCAAGAGCCAGTCCTCCCCAATTAAGGTGCCACCAACCTCCTGGCTGAATATACACAAACACTAGCATTACTGAGAGCTTGTGATGTTATGTAATTTTACACAGAAAAGGTTGGAAGGGGATGAGTGAATAATGGTTATGATAATATACCGTATGGTGATTGGAATGTAGCGTGAAAATAAATTAATTCATGAAATGTAAACAGACAGAATTGTAGAACACTTTCCACTGTGTAGAACAAATTCCACTGTGGATTCACAGATCATCCCCTACTCCGATAGACAGACAGACAGACAAACAGTAGGCCTAATGAACTGTGGATTCACAGTTGGCAGCTAGAGCTAACAGACAGCTGCTAGAGCTAACAACAACAATCTCCTGTAGCGATGGTGATGTCACAAGTTCTTTATCCAGGAGAGGCCTTTATCCCCCCCCACACAACCAACCCACCCTACACAAACACACACAAAGGGGCCAATCCCCTCTCATTACATGGGACTTGAGACAATTGGATTAACTGCCTGGACTCTCAGGACGTTAACCATCTAGTTAGTATTTTCCACCTGGTTTAACATAACAGTATTTTAAAAGAATGATACAATATGTGCTGGGGAGATGGAAAAGTGCACCGGAGCTCAAATCAGCCACTTTGGTGGAGATAGCTTTGACTAAGAAGGCAGAAAATATTATGTTTCAACACACACATTTCCAGACGTATTTGAGCATTGCTGGGTCAGTGAGACACAGTAACAGATGGGGCTGAATTGCCTGGTAACCTTTCTAATAGTGTGAGAGCTGACAGTGTTGTGAAATGGCTTGGTGCACTGCTGGCAGCTAGTTCATATCTCTGAAACTGACACAGGGAAGGGAAGAACAACAGCGAGAGAGAAAGTGAGAGAGAGAGAGAGAGAAAGGGGGGGAGAGAGAGAGAGAGAGAGAGAGAGAAAGGGAGGGAGAGAGAGAGAGAGAGAGAGAAAATGGCACCGACGGATAGGGCTGCCGTGCTTCTAGCTCTTGTTTTTGATGTGTTATTTCTTACATTATTAGCCCAGAAAATGTTTTTTGTTATTACATTCAGCCGTGAAGGCCGTTTGGATATCAGAGCGGCGGTAAACTCACCAGCATTACGACCAGGAATACGACTTTCCCGAATCGGATCCTTTGTTTGTACCCCCCCAGGGCAAGTGAACTGAATCCAGAGGCTGACCCAAAACACCACCAGCGGAGGAGAGGTACTCAGAGTGGACTTCTAGTCCGACTCAGGAGGCGTGCACATCACCCACCGCTTCCGAGTATATTACTCGCTAAAGTTCAGTCTCTGGATAAGAAAGTTGACGAGCTCTGGGCGAGAATTTCGTTTCAGAGAGACAGGGATTGTAACATACTCTGTTTCACAAAAACATGGTTCTCTCAGGATATACTGTCTGAGTCTGTACAGCAAGTTGGGTTCACAGTTCATGGCGCAGACAGGAATAAATATCCCTCCGGGAAGAAGAAGAGCGGGGTGTGAGGTAGCCTAGTGGTAGCCTAGTGGTTAGAGCGTTTGGCCAGTAACCGATATACTGGATCGAATCCCCGAGCTGACAAGGTCAAAAACTGTTGTTCTAACCCCGAGGCCGTCATTGTAAATAAGAATTTGTTCTTAACTGGCTTGCCTGGTTAAAATAAATATGATTAACTACTCATGGTGTGATTGTGTTGACATACGCAACTCCTTTTGTTCACCCGACCTAGAATACCTCACACTCAAATGCCGAAAACGTATTTACCTCGCAGGAGAATTCTCTTCGGTTATAGTCACAGCAGTGTATATTGCCCCTCAAGCCGATACCACGACGGCCCTCAAAGAACTTCACTGGACTTTACGCAAACTTGAACCACATATCCTGAGGCCGCATTTATTGTAGCTGGTGATTTTAACAAAGCAAATTTGAGAAAGACGCTCCCAAAGTTCTGTCAACACATTGACTGTACTGGCGCTGCTAAAACACTCAACCATTGCTACTCCAACTTCCGGGATGCCAACAAGGCCCATTCGCACCCTCCCTTCTGAAAATCTGATCAAAACTCCATTTTGCCCCTCCCTTCCTATAGGCAGAAACTCAAACAGGAAGTACCCGTGCTAAGGACTATTCAACGCTGGTCTGACCAATCGGAATCCACGCTTCAAGATTGTTTTGATCACGCGTACTGGGATACCGATCGCTGCAGCTGTACACAGCCCATCTGTAAATAGCCCATCCAACCAACTACCTACCTCATCCCCATATTTGTTTTTGTTTTCTGCTCTTTTGCACACCAGTATCTCTACTTGCACATCCTCATCTGCACATATATCACTCCAGTGTAAATTGATCAATTGTAATTATTTTACCGCTATGGCCTATTTATTGCCTTACCTCCCTAATCTTACTACATTTGCACACACTGTATATAGATTTTTCTATTGTGTTATTGACTGTACATGTATTTATCCCATGTGTAACTCTGTGTTGTTTTTGTAGCACTACTTTGCTTTATCTTGGCCAGGTCGCAGTTGTAAATGAGAACTTGTTCTCAACTGGCCTACCTGGTTAAATAAAGGTGAAATAAAAAAAATATTATTTAAAAAAATCCGATGTCTCAGACGGTGGATATCAAAACACAGGGTATAGTCGCTAATTGGACAGGGGCTGGGTAAGGAGGTGGGTTTGTGTGAGTGTCAGTGCGTGTTTGAATATACGCTGTTTAGGAGCCAAGAACTGACCTCATTTGGACTCTGGTGTCGTTTCAAGACTGGCCAGGACAGAACAAGACACACTAAGACTCACACACACCTCTCATATAATACCATGTCCACACCTCTCCACCCTCCTGAACACCTCTCATATAATACCATGTCCACACCTCTCCACCCTCCTGAACACCTCTCATATAATACCATGTCCACACCTCTCCACCCTCCTGAACACCTCTCATATAATACCATGTCCACACCTCTCCACCCTCCTGAACACCTCTCATATAATACCATGTCCACACCTCTCCACCCTCCTGAACACCTCTCATATACCTCTCATCCACACCTCTCCCCTACTGGGTACACCTAACCTCACCTCCCCTATAACACCATGTCCACACCTATCCCCCAGTGTGCATCTCATCTGTCTCCAACACCGGACTTGTACACCATCTGTCTCCATCCTCTCCAACACCGGACTTGTACACCATCTGTCTCCATCCTCTCCAACACCAGACTTGTACACCATCTGTCTCCATCCTCTCCAACACCAGACTTGTACACCATCTGTCTCCATCCTCTCCAACACCAGACTTGTACACCATCTGTCTCCATCCTCTCCAACACCAGACTTGTACACCATCTGTCTCCATCCTCTCCAATACCAGACTTGTACACCACCCTCCCCTCCCCTCCATACAGATAATATAAAGCTTTGTCCCGACTGACACCCTATGATATTCCCTACATATTTGGAATAGAGTGGTATAGATGTCAGGGGTTGACAGGATGTGGATTTAAGAGACCCTCGCACTGTGCTTCACATCAACCCTGTTTAATTCTCTATTTGTATTCTCCCAGTCGGCAGAGAGGATGACAAGATGATTGTGAAGAGAGAGAGAGAGAGGAGTGTAAAGAAGAAATGAGGAGTGTGAGGACTCTTGAGGACTCTGTGTTATTTTTCCATTATGAGAGTGTTACGTGGGCATTGTGTGTGTGTGTGTGTGTGTGTGTGTGTGTGTGTGTGTGTGTGTGTGTGTGTGTGTGTGTGTGTGTGTGTGTGTGTGTGTGTGTGTGTGTGTGTGTGTGTGTGTGTGTGTGTGTGTGTGTGTGTGTGTGTGTGTGTGTGTGTGTGTGTGTGTGTGTGTGTGTGTGTGTGTGTGTGTGTGTGTGTGTGTGTGTGTGTGTGTGTGTGTGTGTGTGTGTGTGTGTGTGTGTGTGTGTGTGTGTGTGTGTGTGTGTGTGTGTGTGTGTGTGTGTGTGTGTGTGTGTGTGTGTGTGTGTGTGTGTGTGTGTGTGTGTGTGTGTGTGTGTGTGTGTGTGTGTGTGTGTGTGTGTGTGTGTGTGTGTGTGTGTGTGTGTGTGTGTGTGTGTGTGTGTGTGTGTGTGTGTGTGTGTGTGTGTGTGTGTGTGTGTGTGTGTGTGTGTGTGTGTGTGTGTGTGTGTGTGTGTGTGTGTGTGTGTGTGTGTGTGTGTGTGTGTGTGTGTGTGTGTGTGTGTGTGTGTGTGTGTGTGTGTGTGTGTGTGTGTGTGTGTGTGTGTGTGTGTGTGTGTGTGTGTGTGTGTGTGTTGTATGATGTCCGAGTCTCTGTGAACAACATATGTGTATCGTATGATGGTGGTATGGTGTATATCTCTGTGTGTATAATATCTTTGTTTGAGTGGGTATGCTGTATATCCCAGTGTGTATAATATCTTTGTTTGAGTGTGTCTGGTGTATATGCATCCTTGCCCATCCAATGTTTCCTCATCTCCCACCCCTTCTAATGCGACTAGCCCCAATGCTCCTCCCTCTTTTTCCGCTGCCCCGCTACAAAGTTTCTCCCTGCAGATGGTCACTGAGTCCGAGATGCTAAAGGAGCTCCTTAACCTTGACCCTAAAAAAACATCTGGTCAGATGGTTTAGACCTTTTCTTCTTTAAGGTTGCAGCCCCTATCATCGCCAAGCCTATCTCTGAACTTTTTAACCTGTCTCTCCTTTCTGTGGAGATTCCCATTGCTTGGAAGGCAGTCACGGTTAGTCCTTTATTTGAAGGGGGAGATCAAGCTGATCCTAACTGTTATAGGCCTATTTCTGTTTTGCCCTGTTTATCAAAAGTGTTTGAAAAACTTGTGAATAACCAACTGACTGGCTTTCTTGATGTCTATAGTATTCTCTCTGGTATGCAATCTGGCTTCCGCTCAGGTTATGGATGTGTCACTACAACCTTAATTGCCCTTAATTCTAAGCATTGTTGTGCTGCTATTTTTATTGACTTGGCCAAAGCTTTTGATAGGGTAGGTCATTCCATTCTTGTGGGCCGGCTAAGGAGTATTAGTTACGGGGAGGGGAACAGGTGAACCCAAGAGCAGACTCAGATGAGGAGACGGATGAGGTAACCAAGGTATTTATTGAAACACAGGGGGAAGATGGAGTGCAGGCCAGGGGAAGCTCGGACGGGTTGCAAGAAACCAAGTGCGGGGGCTGAGGTTGGAGCGAGAGGTGTTGTGACAGGGTAAGCAGGTCTGGAGGGGAATCCAAGGGAGTAGTAGAGTGGGGGATCCAGGACAGAGTAGCAGGACTGATGAGACGTGGGACTGGAGACAGGGACCAGAGTCCCTGTAGCGGAGCGGGAAACAGCGTCAGACAGGAATAACACATAAAAAGGATCTAAACAGGAACAAATGGCTAGAAACGTAGACTGACTGAGCAGAGATTACGATCTGGCAGCGTGGAAGTGGCAGGGCTGAGTATTTGTAGAGGTCATGATTATGGAACAGGTTGCAGCTGGTGGGGATCTGTTCTGACTCCAGCACACCTGTCTCCGCCCACACAATCACACACACACAGAGAGAGAGAGAGAGAGAGAGGGAAAGAGCAGGCGGCAGGTCAAGGAGACACAGGATGAGCAGCGACTGGAACGAGCTGCAACAAACACTCAAACGGAACAGTTTTATATCAATCTCTTCATTCTCTTCATTCAATCATGGACACTCTTACTGACAGTTGTGGCTGCTTTGCGTGATGTATTGTTGTCTCTACCTTCTTGCCCTTTGTGCTGTTGTCGGTGCCCAACAATGTTTGTACCCTGTTTTGTGCTGCAACCATGTTGTGCTGCTGTCATGTTGTGTTGCTACCATGCTGTGTTGTCATGTGTTGCTGCCATGCTGTGTTGTCATGTGTTGCTGCCATGCTATGAAATCGTCTTAGGTCTCTCTTCATGTAGTGTTGTGATGTGTGTTTAGTCCTATATTTTGATTTAATTTATTTTTAAGTCCAGCCCCCATCCCCGCAGGAGGCCTTTTGCATTTTTGGTAGGCCGTCATTGTAAATAAGAATTTGTTCTTAACGGACTTGCCTAGTTAAATAAAGGTTAAATAAATAAATAAAATATATCCCTGTATAATATCTTGTTTGAGTGGGTATGGTGTATATCACTGTGTGTATATCACTGTGTATATCACTGTGTGTATAATATCTTTGTTTGAGTGGGTATGGTGTATATCACTGTGTGTATAATATCTAATATAATATATAATAAAAGCTTCTACTCTCTCTTCATCTGTAATGAAGACCTGATTGGTTCTCTGACGCTTCTCTGTCCTCTTATCTTTTCTTCACAATTCTGTTCTTGACTCCTCTCCTCCTCTCCTTGCTGCTCAACTCCTCTCCCCTCTCCTCTCAACCACTTTTCTACCTGCCCACTAAGTCAGTGTTCCCCGAGGGATTCCATCTGCGTTCTACTCCGCTCCCAGAGCTGTCTAGAATACTAATGCAACCATAATGTGACAATAAACATAACATTTAAAACCACCTACCGTGCAAACACACACACACACACACACACACACACACACACACACACACACACACACGGACACACAAACGCACACATGCATATGCACGTAAGTAAGCGAACACGCATGCGCACCCTCTCTATCAACGTCTTTCCTCTATACAGTATCTCCTATCTCTATATCAACGTCTTTCCTCTATACAGTATCTCCTATCTCTATATCAACCCCTTTCCTCTATACAGTATCTCCTATCTCTATATCAACCCCTTTCCTTTCCTCTATACAGTATCTCCTATATCTATATCAACCCCTTTCCTTTCCTCTATACAGTAACTCCTATCTCTATATCAACCCCTTTCCTTTCCTCTATACAGTAACTCCTATCTCTATATCAACCCCTTTCCTCTATACAGTAACTCCTATCTCTATATCAACCCCTTTCCTCTATACAGTAACTCCTATCTCTATATCAACCCCTTTCCTTTCCTCTATACAGTAACTCCTATCTCTATATCAACCCCTTTCCTCTATACAGTAACTCCTATCTCTATATCAACCCCTTTCCTCTATACAGTAACTCCTATCTCTATATCAACCCCTTTCCTCTATACAGTAACTCCTATCTCTATATCAACCCCTTTCCTCTATACAGTATCTCCTATCTCTATATCAACCCCTTTCCTCTATACAGTAACTCCTATCTCTATATCAACCCCTTTCCTCTATACAGTAACTCCTATCTCTCTATCAATCCCTTTCCTCTATACAGTATCTCCTATCTCTATATCAACCCCTTTCCTCTATACAGTAACTCCTATCTCTATATCAACCCCTTTCCTCTATACAGTATCTCCCATCTCTATATCAACCCCTTTCCTCTATACAGTAACTCCTATCTCTCTATCAACCCCTTTCCTCTATACAGTATATCCTATCTCTATATCAACCCCTTTCCTCTATACAGTATCTCCTATCTCTATATCAACCCCTTTCCTCTATACAGTATCTCCTATCTCTATATCAACCCCTTTCCTTTCCTCTATACAGTATCTCCTATATCTATATCAACCCCTTTCCTTTCCTCTATACAGTAACTCCTATCTCTATATCAACCCCTTTCCTCTATACAGTAACTCCTATCTCTATATCAACCCCTTTCCTTTCCTCTATACAGTAACTCCTATCTCTATATCAACCCCTTTCCTCTATACAGTAACTCCTATCTCTATATCAACCCCTTTCCTCTATACAGTAACTCCTATCTCTCTATCAATCCCTTTCCTCTATACAGTAACTCCTATCTCTATATCAACCCCTTTCCTCTATACAGTATCTCCTATATCTATATCAACCCCTTTCCTTTCCTCTATACAGTAACTCCTATCTCTATATCAACCCCTTTCCTCTATACAGTAACTCCTATCTCTATATCAACCCCTTTCCTCTATACAGTATCTCCCATCTCTATATCAACCCCTTTCCTCTATACAGTAACTCCTATCTCTCTATCAATCCCTTTCCTCTATACAGTAACTCCTATCTCTATATCAACCCCTTTCCTCTATACAGTATCTCCTATATCTATATCAACCCCTTTCCTTTCCTCTATACAGTAACTCCTATCTCTATATCAACCCCTTTCCTCTATACAGTAACTCCTATCTCTATATCAACCCATTTCCTCTATACAGTAACTCCTATCTCTATATCAACCCCTTTCCTCTATACAGTATCTCCTATATCTATATCAACCCCTTTCCTTTCCTCTATACAGTAACTCCTATCTCTCTATCAACCCCTTTCCTCTATACAGTATATCCTATCTCTATATCAACCCCTTTCCTCTATACAGTATCTCCTATCTCTATATCAACCCCTTTCCTTTCCTCTATACAGTAACTCCTATCTCTATATCAACCCCTTTCCTCTATACAGTATCTCCTATCTCTATATCAACCCCTTTCCTCTATACAGTATCTCCTATCTCTAAATCAACCCCTTTCCTTTCCTCTATACAGTATCTCCTATATCTATATCAACCCCTTTCCTTTCCTCTATACAGTAACTCCTATCTCTATATCAACCCCTTTCCTTTCCTCTATACAGTAACTCCTATCTCTATATCAACCCCTTTCCTCTATACAGTAACTCCTATCTCTATATCAACCCCTTTCCTTTCCTCTATACAGTATCTCCTATCTCTATATCAACCCCTTTCCTCTATACAGTATCTCCTATCTCTATATCAACCCCTTTCCTCTATACAGTAACTCCTATCTCTCTATCAACCCCTTTCCTCTATACAGTATATCCTATCTCTATATCAACCCCTTTCCTCTATACAGTATCTCCTATCTCTATATCAACCCCTTTCCTCTATACAGTATCTCCTATCTCTATATCAACCCCTTTCCTTTCCTCTATACAGTATCTCCTATATCTATATCAACCCCTTTCCTTTCCTCTATACAGTAACTCCTATCTCTATATCAACCCCTTTCCTCTATACAGTAACTCCTATCTCTATATCAACCCCTTTCCTTTCCTCTATACAGTAACTCCTATCTCTATATCAACCCCTTTCCTCTATACAGTAACTCCTATCTCTATATCAACCCCTTTCCTCTATACAGTATCTCCTATCTCTATAACAACCCCTTTCCTCTATACAGTAACTCCTATCTCTATATCAACCCCATTCCTCTATACAGTATCTCCTATCTCTATATCAACCCTTTTCCTCTATACAGTAACTCCTATCTCTCTATCAACCCCTTTCCTCTATACAGTATATCCTATCTCTATATCAACCCCTTTCCTCTATACAGTAACTCCTATCTCTATATCAACCCCTTTCCTCTATACAGTAACTCCTATCTCTATATCAACCCCTTTCCTCTATACAGTATCTCCTATCTCTATATCAACCCCTTTCCTTTCCTCTATACAGTAACTCCTATCTCTATATCAACCCCTTTCCTCTATACAGTAACTCCTATCTCTATATCAACCCCTTTCCTCTATACAGTATATCCTATCTCTATATCAACCCCTTTCCTCTATACAGTAACTCCTATCTCTATATCAACCCCTTTCCTCTATACAGTAACTCCTATCTCTATATCAACCCCTTTCCTCTATACAGTATCTCCTATCTCTATATCAACCCCTTTCATTTCCTCTATACAGTAACTCCTATCTCTATATCAACCCCTTTCCTCTATACAGTAACTCCTATCTCTATATCAACCCCTTTCCTTTCCTCTATACAGTAACTTCTATGTCTCTATCAATCTCTTTCACCATACCCACTCAGTACACCATACCCACTGAAATAAAGGTAAAATTAAAAATTAAAATCAATCTCTTTCTTTTCCTCTATACAGTAACTCCTCTCTATCAATCCAATTCCTCTATACAGTAACTCCTATCTCTCTATCAATCCTCTCTCTTTCACCCTGTATCTAAAAGCGTTTTCGTGAACACACAGCCTCCCTCTGTGACTTCTACCTCTTTCTAGTCTTCTTCACCTCTACTGTTTGATTTGAATTTCAGAGCAACGACTGCCTTTCGCTGTATCCCAAATGGAACCCTATTCCTTACCCTGTGGGCCCTGATAAAAAGTAGTGCACTATGTAGGGAATAGGATGCCATTTGGAAATGTTAAGTTGAAGGCCACTTCTACTTTATCTCTCTCTAAAGAAAATAAGAAATATTCCTGTTCCTGACTGGAGCCCACAGCTGTCAACCTCTACCCCTAACCAGCACAGCTGAGTGAGTGAGTGAGTGAGTGAGTGAGTGAGTGAGTGAGTGAGTGAGTGAGTGAGTGAGTGAGTGAGTGAGTGAGTGAGTGAGTGAGTGAGTGAGCCTCCCACAGAGCTGAGAGTAACAGCTAACGTCTCACAGAGCTGAGAGATACGCTTAACCTCCCACATAGCAGAAATGCACAGCTAACCTTCCACAGAGCAGAGAGATACAGCTAGCCTCCCACAGAGCTGATACAGAGATACAGCTAACCTCCCACAGAGATGAGAGAAAAAGCTAACCTCCCACAGAGATGAGAGATCCAGATAACCTCCCAAAGAGCTGAGAGATACAGCTAACCTCCCACAGAGCTGAGAGATACAGCTAGCCTCCCACAGAGCTGATACAGAGATACAGCTAACCTCCTACAGAGATGAGAGATACAGCTAACCTCCCACAGAGCTGAGAGATACAGCTAACCTCCCACAGAGATGAGAGATACAGTTAACCTCCCACAGAGCTGAGAGATACAGCTAACCTCCCACAGAGATGAGAGATACAGCTAACCTCCCACAGAGCTGAGAGATACAGCTAACCTCCCACAGAGATGAGAGATAAAGCTAACCTCCCACAGAGATGAGAGATACAGCTAACCTCCCACAGATCTGAGAGATACAGCTAACCTCCCACAGAGCTGATAGATACTGCTAACCTCCCACAGAGCTGAGAGATACAGCTAACCTCCCATAGAGCAGGGAGATTCAGTTAACCTCCCACAGAGCAGAGAGATACTGCTAATCTCCCACAGAGCTGAGAGATCCAGCTAACCTCCCACAGAGCTGAGAGATACAGCTAACCTCCCACAGAGCTGAGAGATACAGCTAACCTCTCACATAGCTGAGAGACACAGCTAACCTCCCATAGAGCTGATAGATATTGCTAACCTCCCAAAGAGCTGAGAGACACAGCTAACCTCCCACAGAGCTGGGAGATACAGCAAATCTCCCACAGAGCTGAGAGATCCAGCTAACCTCCCACAGAGCTGAGAGATACAGCTAACCTCCCACAGAGCTGAGAGATACAGCTAACCTCTCACATAGCTGAGAGACACAGCTAACCTCCCATAGAGCTGATAGATATTGCTAACCTCCCAAAGAGCTGAGAGACACAGCTAACCTCCCACAGAGCTGGGAGATACAGCAAATCTCCCACAGAGCTGAGAGATACAGCAAATCTCCCACAGAGCTGAGAGATACAGCTAACCTCTCACAGAGTTGAGAGACAGCTAACCTCCCACATAGCTAATAGATACAGCTAATCTCTCACAGAGATGAGATACAGCTAACCTCCCACAGTGCTGAGAGATACAGCTAACCTCTCACATAGCTGAGAGACACAGCTAACCTCCCACAGAGCTGAGAGATACAGCTAACCTCCCATAGAGCTGATAGATATTGCTAACCTCCCACATAGCTGAGAGACACAGCTAACCTCCCACAGAGCTGGGAGATACAGCAAATCTCCCACAGAGCTGAGAGATACAGCTAACCTCTCACAGAGCTGAGAGACACAGCTAACCTCCCACAGAGCTGGGAGATACAGCAAATCTCCCACAGAGCTGAGAGATACAGCAAATCTCCCACAGAGCTGAGAGATACAGCTAACCTCTCACAGAGTTGAGAGACAGCTAACCTCCCACATAGCTAATAGATACAGCTAATCTCTCACAGAGATGAGATACAGCTAACCTCCCACAGAGCTGAGAGATACAGCTAATCTCTCACAGAGCTGAGAGATACAGCTAATCTCTCACAGAGATGAGAGATACAGCTAATATCTCACAGAGATGAGAGATACAGCTAACCTCCCACAGAGTTGAGAGATACAGCTAACCTCCCACAGAGTTGATACAGAGAAGGTGGAGATGTTAAACTATCTGAACTCTGAGACAGACCATTTTAAATATGTGTAGGTGTAACAGACTGAGATCATTCTGGACAACCTCAGCGAGATGGCCCCTAGTATCAGATCTTTTCACTGGTCTGCTGTTCAGTATGTTTTCAAGCCGACGGTCATGTGTGTTGGCCAGCAGAGGATCACTTGTTTAAGTCATGGTACCGGCAGGGAGTGGAGGAAGCATTACTGTTTGTGGCACAGTGGGGCAGGTTACATAGGCCTAGCTCTTTAATGGAACTGAGGGGGGGGGGGGGGGGGCGAGAGAGAGATAGAGCGGGAGAGAAAGAGAGGGGGTGGAGAGAGAGGGGAAGGGAGAGAAATCTGAAATGGAAATATTCTGTCTGTATTGTGTAAAGTCCTTGGTATATTCTCTTTGTCAGTTCTCTGCCAGAGGCTTTAACTGAACCTCAGATCCATAGGGACCTCTCCTTTCTTCTCTTCTGTTCTCTACTATCCAGGCTTTACAGTGGATGTCCTCAGCTCTGCACTAGAGTAACTTAGCTGTCTTCAGCTCTGCACTAGAGTCACTTAGCTGTCTTCAGCTCAGTACCAGAGGAGCTTAGATGTCCTCAGCTCTGCACGAGAGGAACTTTGATGCATGCATGTTTGTAGGCCTATAGATGGTGTTCCTGACTTCAAATCAAATCAAATCAAATGTATTTATGAAGCCCTTCTTACATCAGCTGATATCTCAAAGTGCTGTAAAGAAACCCAGCCTAAAACCCCAAACAGCAAGCAATGCAGGTGTAGAAGCACGGTGGCTAGGAAAAACTCCCTAGAAAGTCCAGAACCTTGGAATAAACCTAGAGAGGAACCAGGCTATGAGGGGTGGCCAGTCCTCTATGAGGGGTGGCCACTTCAGACATTGGTCTTAATCAGTTGCATCTAGAAGTTGAAATGTTAAATCTTGTAGAGCTGGGAAATATCAATACAATTGCAGTTGAAGTCAGAAGTTTACATACACCTTAGCCAAATACATTTAATCTCCGTTTTTCACGATTCCTGACATTTAATCCTAGAATTCCCTGTCTTAGGTCAGTTAGGATCACCACTTTATTTTAAGAATGTGAAATGTCAGAATAATAGTCGAGAGAATGATTTATTTCAGGTTTTATTTCTTTCATCACATTCCCAGTGGGTCAGAAGTTTACATACACTCAATTAGTATTGGGTAGCATTGCCTTTAAATTGTTTAACTTGGGTGAAACGTTTCGGATAGCCTTCCACAAGCTTCCCACGATCAGTTGGGTGAATTCTGGACCATTCCTCCTGACAGAGCTGGTGTAACTGAGTCAGGTTTGTAGGCCTCCTTGCTCGCACACGCTTTTTCAGTTCTGCCCACAAATGTTCTGTAGAATTGAGGTCAGGGCTTTGTGATGGCCACTCCAATACCTTGACTTTGTTGTCCTTAAGCCATTTTGCCACAATTTTGGAAGTATGCTTGGGGTCATTGTCCATTTGGAAGACCCATTTGCGACCAAGCTTTAACTTCCTGACTGATGTCTTGAGATGTTGTTTCAATATATCCACATAATTTTCCTGCCTCATGATGCCATCTATTTTGTGAAGTGCACCAGTCCCTCCTGCAGCAAAGCCCCCCAACAACATGATGATGCCACCCCCGTGCTTCACAGTTGGGATGGTGTTCTTCGGCTTGCAAGCCGCCCCCTTTTTCCTCCAAACATAATGATGGTGATTATGGCCAAACAGTTCTATTTTTGTTTCATCAGAAAAAAGTACGATCTTCGTCCCCATGTGCAGTTGCAAACCGTAGTCGGGCTTTTTAATGGTGTTTTTATAGCAGTGGCTTCTTCCTTGCTGAGAGAGCTTTCAGGTTATGTCGATATAGAACTCGTTTTACTGTGGACAGATACTTTTGTACCTGTTTCCTCCAGCATATTCACAAGGTCTTTTGCTGTTGTTCTGGGTTTGATTTGCACTTTTCGCACCAAAGTACGTTCATCTATAGGAACGCGTCTCCTTCCTGAGCGATATGACGGCTGCGTGTTCCCATGGTGTTTATACTTGTGTACTATTGTTTGTACAAATGAATGTGCTACCTTCAGGCATTTGGAAATTCTTCCCAAGGATGAACCAGACTTGTGGAGGTCTACAATTATTTTTCTGAGGTCTTGGCTGATTTCTTTTGATTTTCCCATGATGTCAAGCAAAGAGGTGCTGAGTTTGAAGGTAGGCCTTGAAATACATGCACAGGTACACCTCCAATTGACTCAAATTATGTCAATTAGCCTATCAAAAGCTTCTAAAGCCATGGAATTTTTCAAGCTGTTTAAAGGCACAGTCAACTTAGTGTATGTAAACTTCTGACGCACTAGAATTGTGATACAGTGAATTATAAGTTTAATAATCTGTCTTTAAACAATTGTTGGAAAAATGACTTGTGTCATGCACAAAGTAGATGTCCTAACCGACTTGCCAAAAATATAGTTTGTTAACAAGAAATTTGTGGAGTGGTTGAAAAACGAGTTTTCATGACTCCAACCAATGTAAACTTCTGACTTCAACTGTACATATTGCTATAAGTTGTCTGAATTGATGCAATACCAATAAATAGAACGATAAGTTTATAACATAAATGTTTATTTTTATTTTACCTTTATTTAACTAGGCAAGTCAGTTAAAAACAAATTATTATCTTCAATGACGGTCTAGGAACGTCGTAATTGCCTTGTTCAGGGGTAGAACGACAGAATTTTACCTTGTCAGGTCAGGGATTCGATCTTGCAAACTTTCGGTTACAAATCCAACACTCTAACCACTACACTACCTGTAAACCACAGGTTAAAAACGATCCTTTAAACTGTTAAACTGTACTACTAGTTTGATGGTTGATGCCATTAGTTTGATGGTTGATGCCATTAATTGTCCCATTAACTATCACCCATATTAGCAAATGTATTTTATTTTAAACTTTAAATGTTTCTAGTATAGGCTACGTATCGTAATGAACAATATCAGAAAAAGGCCTGCGATAAGTTATCGGTATGGTTGTTGTCGATAATTTTCGTTTCATATTGTATGTCTTCTAAACAGTTTTAATGTCCATATTGTGTCTACTAAATGTAGGCATGCTAAATATTCTGTGCCAAAAAATGTCAACCTCTTGAATAGAACACAAACATGAAGGGAATAAAACATTTCAGGACAGAGAATATGCATACTGTTGTGGGAGTTTGCTAGTGAAGTTCAACACATCTATCATGTGTTTAGAGACAACTCCCACGAAGGTCACAGACATTTTTCAGAGTTAGCAACGCTTCGACATTCTAGAGCAGGAAGAATGGATGGAACTTGTAGGTGTCTGCTGAGTTGAAGGATGACTCAGAGAGAAGAGGAGGGTGGAACATTAAGTCTGAACTATGTGTCCCAAACGGCACTATTAAGGGAATAGGATGCCATTTGGGAGACACACTCTGAATGTATAAGGTTTTGTAACACCAGCGTGTAAACCAGAGAAGAGTGTCAATCTGGGAATGTAGAATAAAAACCGAGGGGCTTTGTCGCCATCTGGTGTTGAAGAATGGTTATGTACTCAAAACAAACTACAAATACAGATGTACATGTATTTTAGTGCAGCAATTTATTATTTCCATCAAAGACTGTGCTAATAAATATGCCACAGTAGCCTAAATTTAACTTTTAAAAGGGACTGAATACATACAGCACATGTAGCCACTTGGGACCTAATGCTTAGAGCTGTGTTCTAGGTCCTACTGTGTCATGACCTGGTGCTTAGAGCTGTGTTCTAGGTCTACAGTGTCATGACCTGGTGCTTAGAGCTGTGTTCTAGATCCTACTGTGTCATGACCTGGTGCTTAGAGCTGTGTTCTAGGTCTACCGTGTCATGACCTGGTGCTTAGAGCTGTGTTCTAGGTCCTACTGTGTCATGACCTGGTGCTTACAGCTGTGTTCTAGACCCTACGGTATCATGACCTAATACTTACAGCTGTGTTCTAGGCCTACTGTGACATAACCTGATGCTTAGAGCTGTGTTCTAGGCCTACTGTGACATAACCTGATGCTTAGAGCTGTGTTCTAGGCCTACTGTGACATAACCTGATGCTTAGAGCTGTGTTCTAGGCCTACTGTGACATAACCTGATGCTTAGAGCTGTGTTCTAGGCCTACTGTGACATAACCTGATGCTTAGAGCTGTGTTCTAGGCCAACTGTGACATAACCTGATGCTTAGAGCTGTGTTCTAGGCCTACTGTGAAATAACCTGATGCTTAGAGCTGTGTTCTAGACCTTACTGTATCATGAAAAGTTTCCATTTCACGTTCATCATTTGATTACCACAGCTTTACATGATCTAAGCGCTGTTCCATTTGGTTAGTTAATAGTAAGTCACATTACAATGTATCCTGCAGGCTTCAGCCACACCTACAGGTTCACCCACTTTGAACCCACAAGCTCACAATCTGCAGAAGCAGAGAACACCTCACAGGAAATAGCACAATATCCCTTTTTAACTATAACAATTTTATTTAGCATAGTTTAAAATCATTTCATTGTTCATTTATACAAATATACTTTTGATATACAATGATCAAAAATATAAAACACACCATGTAAAGTGTTGGTCCCATGTTTCATGAGCTGAAATAAAAGATCCCAAAAAGCATATTTCTCTCAAATGTTGTGCACAAATGTGTTTACATCCCTGTTAGTGAACGTTTCTCATATCCACCTGACAGGTGTTGCCTATCAAGAAGCTGATTAAACAGCATGATCATTACAAAGGTGCACCTTGTGCTGGGGACAATAAAAGGCTACTCTAAAATGTGCAGTTTTGTCACAACACAACTCCACAGATGTCTCATGTTTTAAAGGAAGTTTCAATTGCCATGGTGACTGCAGGAATGTCCACCAGAGCTGTTGCCATATAATTAAATGTTACATTTCTCTACCATAAGCCGCTTCCAACGTCATTTTAGAGAATTTTGCATTACGTCCAACCAGCCTCACAACCGCAGACCACGTGTATGGCGTCGTGTCGGCCAACGGTTTGCTGATGTCAACGTTCTGAACAGAGTGCCCCATGGTGGCGGTGGGGTTATGGTATGGGCAGGCATAAGCTAAGGACAACAAACACAATTTCCTTTTATTGAATTTGAATGCATAGAGATACCGTGACAAGATTTGTAATATTTTTTTAATGGTATCTTTGACCAACAGATGCATATCTGTATTCCCAGTCATGTAAAATCCATAGATTAGGGCCTAATTTATTTAAATTGACTGATTTCCTTATATGAATTGTACCTCAGTGTAATCCCAAAAATTGTTGCATAATGCGTTTATATTTTTGTTCAGAATATATGAAATTACAAAAATTCTACAAACAAATCAAGTTCCCAGTGTATTATAGAGTACCCCACACATACACACTAGCCTACACCATTGTTTCCCAAACTCAGTCCCGGGGACCCCAAGAGGTGCACATTTGGGTTTTTGCCCCTAGCACTACACAGCTGATTCAAAAAATCATCAAGCGTTGATTAGCTGCGTAGTGCTAGGGCAAAAACCCAAACCCCTTGGGGACCGCAGGAGTTGTGAAAACACTGGCCTACACACACACAGCTAGCTGTAAGACCGCCGATGAAACAGCCACAGGTGTGTGTTCTGTTTAGACAGAGTAAATATCAGGACACGGTAGCACAACAAGCAACCCATAGCATTTACACTGACAAGACATGCTTTCATTCTCTTAAACACTAAACACAGTCTCAGCGATATGTTCAACCAACATCTGTTTCCACGAAGCCCTGAAGGACCTCCACACGACAGAGTAAAAAGTGAACTCCCTCTAGAACTTGAGGTGGAGTGACATGTTTCTTCCACACAGATTTTTTCTCTCACAAACAATAATTTGCATCTCTCTCCCTACCTAGGAGAGAACTCCCATGATTGGTTACTGTTAAGTTTATATTCAAACTACCAGCTGAACACCTGAATATATAGATTTTTTAAAAAGATGATATAAAATAGGAATGAGTTTTAATTGCTCTCTTGGTTTTATTCTTTAATACTCTGAGTGAGTCACAAATGGTACCCTATTACTTACTTGATGCACTAAAAAGGCAGTAGGGTACCATTTGTGATGCAAACGTAAATAGGTCTGACCCTGTACATTTTCAGCATGATACCCTATCAATGTCCAGACTATACTGCCCACGTTTCATTTATTTAATAAAATGCAAAAAATAAAATCTGCCAAAAATAAATGTGCAATCTTAGCCCTATTTCCTGTTGTAGTTATTGTCAGTTAGTAATCAAACCCCAGCCTCCATTTACCAGCATTATATAGGTTGTAGCATTCTAGAGGCAAACGCTAAGGGCTGTGAACAGAAGTTCACACCACAACACCCACACCACTTCTCTGATGTCACTTATAGGGCTACATCCGTCTTAGAGTAGACAGAGGGGAGAAACATTGTGTAATGTCAAAAAGTGGTTTCATGGAACTTTGATAAAGAAGCTTTGGTTTCATTTAAAGCTTTGGTTCTTCTGAGAGGATGTAACATGGAGTTTAATCAACTCTAGTATCTCTCTCTCTCACTCACACACACACACAGCTACTCAACAGTTTTGGCATCTAAAGCAAATAATCAATAAGGTAGATACAATAAACGTCAGATATCTTACAATAAGGCACATTAAAATGTAATTGGCATAAATAACTAGAACCAACAATCTGATATGTCCGTCATTCCACCATTCCTGTCAGCATTAAATCATACAAACTCACAACATTCATCCAACCAATCCATTAATTGATTTTAAAATGTCTGCACACAACCCCATTGCTTTGACCCTTGCATCATACTTGGATTAGGCTAATATCCATTTGAAGGGACATTAAGAAGGTAAACTGGACGCCGAGCTAAAGCAGAAAGCTGCACAGAACAAGATGCCCAAAACGTATAGGCTATTTCCAGGTGTGTTTGCAACAGTCCTTGACGGATAGCCTGAATAACCGACTGGAGAGGCTGTGATTGAGGTCATGATTAACCTCTTACTAAGACAGAGCTGGAGAGATGAGCTCTATCAGGTCACTGTATGTTGAGGATCGGCCATCATGGCATATTAAGAAACATCTTAAGGCAAGGGATCATACGAAACAAAATTGACCGATTATTTACGCAGAAGCATCTTTCGAACATTGCAACAAACAAAAAAAATCTAGTTATAACACTAACACAGGTTTGAGCGGACTGGGAGGAATGAGTCAAGTGACAACACTAACAGGTTGGAGCGGACTGGGAGGAGTGAGGCTATCTGCACCCTGTTGGTATAGTCACCTTGGTGATGATAGAATTAGAAGTGGATTAAACTCTGAGGACAAGGAATAGAGCCAGGGTACTCAGCTCTGACACTACAAAGGTCCGAACTGGTTTTCTGTTCTACCTTGTAATTAATTGCACACACCAGGTGTCCCAGGTCTAAATCAGTCCCTGATTAGAGGGGAATCATCCACCTGGTGTCCCAGGTCTAAATCAGTCCCTGATTAGAGGGGAATTAGGGAAAAAAGCAGTGGAACTGACTGAGTTCCAGATTTGATTTTGAGGGGCTGGAAGAAGGAGAGAAGTGAGCTGAATCAAGAGTCTTTAAAGGCAAAGGGGCCGAGAGGCAGAGGGGGCCCGAGAGGCAGAGGGGGCCCGAGAGGCCTGGGGGCTGAGTCTATCTCCTCCAACAAACTCAACCTTGCGCCGTCATTGTCTCTCCCTCCTTCTCCCCATCTGTGTCCCTCCATTACAACAGTACACACTTCTTTGCATTCTTTTTGGTAACGGGATACAACACGGCCCGTACTGCCTCGGTGAACACTTCCCTGACCCCTTCCTGCGTCAGAGCGGAACACTCCATGTACTTCATCGCTCCTATCTGCTTAGCGATGCTGTTCCCCTGTTGCTTTGTGATGGGAGCTAAACCCTGCTCCTTCAGCTTCTTCACCGTCTCCCCATCATTCCTCAGGTCACTCTTGGTCCCCACTAGGAGGATGGGCACGCTGGGGCAGTGGTGAGACACCTCCGAGTGCCACTTGTGGCGGACGTTGGCGTGGGATGAAGGACTCCCGATGGAGAAACAGATGACGAAGACGTTGGATTGGGGGTATGAGAGAGTACGGAGGCGGTCGTACTCCTCTTGTCCGGCTGTGTCCCACAGGTTGAGGCTGATGATTCGGCCGTCAACCGTCATCTGCGACAAACACACAAGTGTGTAAATATTTGTGTAAAACATACGTGTAATACACACACACACACACACACACACACACACACACACACACACCTGGGCGCTGTAGTTGTCGAACACGGTGGGGATGTACTCCTCAGGGAAAGCGTTGGTGGTGTAGGAGATGAGGAGGCATGTTTTACCCACGGCACCGTCCCCCACCACTACACACTTTACGTTCTGCATTCTGTCCTGCTGCCTTCCTAACACCGACCTACCACACGGGCTGCAGACGCTGGGCAGAAAGGGGATGGGGAGAGAGGCGGCAGAGAGGAATGGAGAGGTTGGGGAGAGAGAAAGTGAGGAGAGCAGGAAAGAGGGAGCGAAAATAGAAGGAGAGGCGGAGTAAATGTCTGATTGATTGTTACTGCTGAACAGTTTAAGTTCTCTAACCTTTGTCTCAAAATCAAAGTCCACAGGCTGGAGCCTGCCGGCGAAACACAAATCAGCAGCAGCGCACTGACTGAAGTTTGTTTTGATTACTTATCTAACTTTTGCTCAAGTCTTCTTAATTAGCAAAGTACCAGTTAAGTACAAGGATTTACCTATGATAAAGTGTAACTCCTGAGTGAATTAGACAACAATAAAATTGCTATCCTAGGTAGTCAACTTTTGGGCGTACCCATAAGTTACTAGCCAGCCAGCTAGATGGAAAGCTAAGGAACTAGCATGTTAAATTACTCAAAGTTTCTACTTCCTAAACACAATTTAAGTAACTATCAGCCACAATTAGCACAGTGTTAGTATACATACAAGTATAACAATGGCTTGCAAGAATGATCTATTTTCAAAAAAGTAGTTTATCTTACCACCTCTCGACTAGAGCGAAACTTTTTAGCCGTGTACAGTCAATCACAACTGCATCCGGGGAACTTTCTTAAACGCCCACCACGTACTATGTTGATTAAGGCATCATGGTAGTTGTCGTTTTTCTTCTTCTTACTTAGAGCTGATAAGAGGTCATTCGGACGCTAGATGGCACTATAAACCATAACGCTTTATAGATAATGATTTTCCCCAGAAAATAACCTAGCTCGTTACCTTAAACATGTCTTACACTAAACATGCACATTCAAATTGTGGTATATATTTGATTGTTTTATAAAACCGGTATGTATAGATCTCAAATCAACAACTAAAGCAACAGTAGTCAGACCATGCCAAAATGTAGGCCTACAGTCAACAGAAGTCATTGGGCAGCCAAGCATGGCTCATCACAAAATGATACTGAACAAAAATATAAACACAACATTTAACCATTTAAAAGATTTGACTGAGTTTACAGTTCATATAAGGAAATCAGTCAACTGAAATAAATTCATTAGGCCCGAATCTATGGATTTCACATGACTTAACACAGATAGGAATCTGTTGATCACAGATACCTTTAAAAAAAAAAAGCATGGAGCGTGGATCAGAAATCCAGTCAGTATCTAGTGTGACCACCATTTGCCTCATGCAGCATGAAACATCTCCTTCGCACAGAGTTGATCAGGCTGTTGATTGTGGCCTGTGGAATGTTGTCCCACTCCTCTTCAATGGCTGTGCGAAGTTGCTGGATTTTGGCGGGAACTGGAACACGCTGTCGTAGCCGTCTATCCAGAGCATCCCAAACTGGCTCAATGGGTGACATGTCTGGTGAGTATGCAGGCCATGGAAGAACTGGGACATTTTCAGTTTCCAGGAATTGTGTACAGATCCTTGTGACATGGGGCCTTGCATTATCATGCTGAAACATGAGGTGATGGTGGTGGATGAATGGCACGACAATGGGCTTCAGGATCTCGTCACGGTATCTCTGTGCATTCAAATTGCCATCCATAAAATGCAATTGTGTTCGTTGTCCGTAGCTTATGCCTGCCCATACCATAACCCCACCGCCACCATGGGGCACTCTGTTCACAATGTTGACATCAGCAAACCGCTCACCCACACAACGTCATACACGTGGTCTGCAGTTGGGAGGCTGGTTGGACGTACTGCCAAATTTCTAAAACAATGTTGGAGGCTTATGGTAGAGAAATTAACATTAAATTATCTGGCAACAGCTCTGTTGAACATTCCAGCAATCAGCATGCCAATTGCACACTCCCTCAAAACTTGAGATATCTGTGGCATTGTGTATTAGAGAGGCCTGTTATTGTCCCCAGCACAAGGTGCACCTGTGTGATGATCATGCTGTTTAATCAGCTTCTTGATATGCCACACCTGTCAGGTGGATGGATTATATTGGCAAAGAAGAAATGCTCAATAACAGGGATGTAAACACATTTTTGCACAAAAGTTAAGAGAAATAAGCTTTTTGTGTGTATGGAAAATGTCTGGGATATTTTATTTCAGCTCATGAAACCAACACTTTACATGTTGCGTTTATATTTGATCATTTTAAATCCAGTATTGGAGGGGTGCTGCACCCTTACCGACTACTCTTTTAAGCTCTTTCAGTGTTTTAACTTCCATTCATGATGTATTGCTCAATGATATGTATGCTGCTCTCTTCACCAGGGCTCGCTTGAAAAAGAGATGGACATCTCAGTGTGACTTCTCTGGTTAAATACATAAATCATTTGGTTGGATGTAGGACAGGCCTCTCCGTTTTCCAAAAATGTGACCCTTGACCGATCGCTAAAACGATCAGTTCTCTGACACCATTCCAAACAGCACAGATTACACAGTGTTACTAATTACCATGTCTCAGCGGCTTTGCCCACTTTCTTCTGGAGAGAACAGACACTGACTAACATGCCTTCACTGGTTACTTTTAACTTAAGGGTAGGGTACATTGGCCAGTTCTGTTCATAAACTTTGTAGAGCAACATCTGCATTTAAGTCCATGTATGTTTGTTGATAGTGACAGAGCGGTTGTAAGTGAGTAACTCTTCATCACAAGCAGACAAGGAATAGGAAGGGAAGCCATTTTAGAATACTTTACACTATTTCAGTCGGACCTACTCTGGCAGAGCGGGGCAGACTGGGACCCGAAATCGGTCCTGGCATTTCTAACACACTGGCCCGTTTCTTTCCTTGAGGCCACCACACCGGCCCATTTTATTCTTCAAAGCTTCCACACCCAAGTATTAGCCAGATAATTATTGTTTTGCACATAAAAAAAATACATTATTAAACAAGCCCACTGGGCTGAAAATGGACCAGCCCATCTGGCATTTGCCCGAAATGCCAGATGGCCAGTCCAACCCCGCTGGCAGACTCATCAATGAAGTCACATCTCCAGTCTATACACTGATCGAGGTAAAGCAATGGATGCATCCCAAATGGCACCTGTTTCCCTATATAGCACACTGCCCTGGTCAAAAGTAGTGCACTATAAAGGGAAAACAGTAGGGTGTAATTTGGGACACAGAGAGTGGTTAAGAGGTCAGTGCTGACCAACCACCAGACAACCAGGGGAGACAAAGAGGCGCCAGTTTGTTGCTCTGCCCTCCAGGGGGTTCTGGCATCAGCCGCGTCACTGTGGCCTGTAAACAGAGCTCTCCCACTGGACTCTTACACCCACACCCTTCTCACCCCTATTCTCCAAGGAGATTCCCTAGGACGCCTGCAGTGTCACCATGGCAATGGTTACAGGCCTGAGGAGGACTGTGTCAAGACATGGAGAGGAGGAGAGAAGCTGAGGGGCAGTGGAGAGAAGGAGAGAAAAGGAGATGGAAAAGAGGACAATGGTGTGTTAGTAGAGCAGGACAGCTTTGTCTCTGGAGGAGGAAGTCTTGTCACGCTGATAACGAGCCAGCAGCTTGGTTAGTACAGCAGGACAGCTTTGTCTCTGGAGGAGGAAGTAGTCTCATGATGCTGATAACGAGCCAGCAGCTTGGTTAGTACAGCAGGACAGCTTTGTCTCTGGAGGAGGAAGTAGTCTCATGATGCTGATAATGAGCCAGCAGCGTGGTTAGTACAGCAGGACAGCTTTGTCTCTGGAGGAGGAAGTAGTCTCATGATGCTGATAACGAGCCAGCAGCTTGGTTAGTACAGCAGGACAGCTTTGTCTCTGGAGGAGGAAGTAGTCTCATGATGCTGATAACGAGCCAGCAGCTTGGTTAGTACAGCAGGACAGCTTTGTCTCTGTAGGAGGAAGTAGTCTCGTGATGCTGATAACGAGCCAGCAGCTTGGTTAGTACAGCAGGACAGCTTTGTCTCTGGAGGAGGAAGTAGTCTCGTGATGCTGATAACGAGCCAGCAGCTTGGTTAGTACAGCAGGACAGCTTTGTCTCTGGAGGAGGAAGTAGTCTCATGATGCTGATAATGAGCCAGCAGCTTGGTTAGTACAGCAGGACAGCTTTGTCTCTGGAGGAGGAAGTAGTCTCATGATGCTGATAACGAGCCAGCAGCTTGGTTAGTACAGCAGGACAGCTTTGTCTCTGGAGGAGGAAGTAGTCTCATGATGCTGATAACGAGCCAGCAGCTTGGTTAGTACAGCAGCACAGCTTTGTCTCTGGAGGAGGAAGTAGTCTCATGATGCTGATAACGAGCCAGCAGCTTGGTTATCAAGACAGGTCTCTAGTCTAAAATACTGTGACCAATGTCAGGCTATTCACTATATAGTTCATAGGTTTCTGATCAAAAATAGTGCACTATATAGGGAACAGGGTGCATCGGGAAGGTCACAGCAGTACGTGACCCTCCCGATGCCTGGGGGAACTCAGACTGTGGAGGATAGTAACTGCATGAAAAAACAAATAAGCAGAGCTGTGCATTGAAGAACACCTGCCTTCGACTTCCTTGTCGTCTTTTAACAGAAAGTCCTTTAATGACGTCATTTCTAAAACAAACAACCACACCCTGAGTCTGATTAGCAACTTTATTGTATATGTTATTTACAAATACACACATTGTTGCCATGGATAACAATTCATGCCGTTCATTTTGAGATCTTTTTGATATAAACAGCAGCAGAATATTACAGTGAGTATCCTAGCAACATGTCTCCTCTTCACTTGTTAAAGTGCTTCAGAATGAAGAGCACATTCAAGATGAGGATAATCAATAAAATCCATCAATTACCAATAATCAATCCAATATCATACCGATTGATTGCTGATTGGGCAAACAGATAGCCCAAGGTGAGAAAACAACAAACAGATAGCCCAAGGTGAGAAAACAACAAACAGATAGCCCAAGGTGAGAAAACAACAAACAGATAGCCCAAGGTGAGAAAACAACAAACAGATAGCCCAAGGTGAGAAAACAACAAACAGATAGCCCAAGGTGAGAAAACAACAAACAGATAGCCCAAGGTGAGAAAACAACAAACAGATAGCCCAAGGTGAGAAAACAACAAACAGATAGCCCAAGGTGAGAAAACAACAAACAGATAGCCCAAGGTGAGAAAACAACAAACAGATAGCCCAAGGTGAGAAAACAACAAACAGATAGCCCAAGGTGAGAAAACAACAAACAGATAGCCCAAGGTGAGAAAACAACAAAAGAGAAATTCTATCTGAGTTTGGTCCATGCATCTAATCAAACAGCACAACAGGTGTAGAAATACAGTTCTAAGAATGCACACTCGAAACACAGAGGACTCAGAAATGATTCCCTACATAGTGCACTACTTTTGACCAGAGCTGTATGGGGGCCCTGATCAAAGGTTGTGCACTATATGGGGAATAGGGTGCAATTTGGGACGCAGATAAAGTTAAATAAAATAACCTTTGAAGACGAACACGCCATTTTCAACATACAACATACAGCCTAAAAAGACTGGTCGATGAGAGTGGTCTGTTGGAAGACCAAGGCATAGAGGAGGCCGCAGTGGCAAATTATTCTAAACGTGATTTTCTTGCACAACAAACGAGGCACCCATTTCAGTAGCTTGACAAAGTCCAGGTTGGGTGTGAGGTGGTTAGAGTATCTCCTTGAAGTGCCCTGTTGCATGGACAGGACACTAGTGGATGGAGGTAGTGTGTAGAACAGAAGACATTTCTATCTACAGTGACAGTACAGCTACTGTCCATATGCAAAATAGTAAATGTAGAGTGATGTAGTGGCAGCCATTTTGTTCGAGTTGCAGTTCTTTGTCATCTTCCTGCCAGACAAGAGCGAGTATGGCAGGTACATCGTACGTCCTTTATTGCACTTTACAATAAGACAGACCCAAGTGAAAACACCCCATCGATTCTGGACAAGCTAAATAGAGAGTCTGCATGGACCAGTAACTGCCAACCCCTCCAGAACAGAGGTCTGATACAATTCACCAAGTCATTTATTGATACCCGCATACATGTACAGTGGACACAAACATAAACACAACGAGGCATGTGGGCAGAAGACTGCAAAAGTGGTATGATCTCCCACGATCACTTCCACATGGGCGAGGAGGCAGGACGGGCCATTTTAGGTCCAGGTATCCGTGTTGCTGTGGGGGTTTTGCAGGCAGAGAGAGCAGCTCTAGAGGGTTCTGTGCTGGGGCTCGTCTTGGTTGTTTTAGTCCTGGACGCAGCTATAACAGCTGTACGGATGGTTTTAGCTGTAGCAGAGGAGGGGCTGTGTGTGGAGCGGGGCTGAGAGGAGTGTTGGGTCTCAGAGTTGGAAGTGGGGGCAAGACGTTTGGTCACCCTGAGAGGAGAGCCTCTGACAAAGGCTGGCTGGGTGGTAGCTGTACTACTAGTGGTGCTGGTGCTAGAAGTCCTCTCCCTCTCTGGTCCAAGCCCCAGCCCAGCTCTCTCTGATGCCCGGCGGGTCAATGTGGGTTTCCCTGGGGCCTGCTGCTGGTTCTCAACCCCAGCCTGGCTCCTCTCACTCCTGGTGCTACCGCGCCGCTTGCCCGCTGTCTGGGTAGTAGTAGGACGTGTGATGGGGGAGGAGCGTATGGAGGCACTGCGTATGGACGGGGATGCCAGATGAGTGGAACGTGGTGTAGTCTGTAAATTAGGATTTGGAACGGGGCCGGTGGGTGTCTGTGTTTCTGGTTTGGTAATAAAACGCACCCTATGGATAGCAGTATTGTTCAGTAGACCTGCACGGGGTACCAAGCCCCGATTAGCCCCTCCTTGGACAACAGGAGACTTCCCCCCGCCCCGAGAGTCCTCTTTCCCCATTGGAGACCCAGAACCAGCCCCTGGAGTCTCCGCCTGCTTCGCTTTCCTCCACTTGGAGCAGAGGCTGGGTGGGGCTCTGGAGAGTGTTGTGGTGGGGGTGGGAGGAGGGGATAGGTTGTCGTAGGAACGCAGACCTCGGACCAGGGTGTGGCACTCAAGGGTTTCGCCCACACGTGGGTATGACCGGTCCCTCTCCCTGTCAGGGCTGGAGACCTCTGGGCATTCCCGTGCCCGCTGTGGGCTTAGCTCTGGTAGGCTCGGAGACAGCCAGCTTTGTTCCACTGGTGTAGAGGAAGATTTGGTTTCCCTCTGCTGGGTTGGTCCGCTCTCAGGTGAAAGCCTCAGCTCCAAGGCACCACCACGTCTTGGTGTGGTCTCATTGGCTCCCTTAGCCTCCTGGGATTGTGATTGGACACCGTCTGGGGTGGCAGTGGCCATGGATGTTTCTGATTGGCTCTCGAAGGGCTGCTGAGTCACCTGAGTGACCGTTGACACTGTTAGCTGAGTGAGGTCAGGGTCCTGATGCGCTGCGTCTCTGACTGAGGTGTCTGTGTGTTTCGCCTGAGAAACAGGGGTAGGGTCAGTCCCCTCTAGGTCATACCTGTGTCTAAGACCAATGGTATTTCTTCTCACACTGGGGATGGCAGTAGTGGTAGTGGAGGAGTGTCTGTAAGGACTGGCCATAGATTTAGTGGTCAATACACGCTGGTCAGGGCTGGCATCAACTGTCCGTTCATCGTGAGTTTGAGTCACTTGAGCCGTTGGTGCAAGTCGGCTTTCAATGACGTTAGCAAATATTCCATGTTGGGTTTGGGGGACATAGGCAATAGTGTCCTGCCTGTTTTGGGGGACATTTAATCTATGTTCACACTGGGTTTGAATGATGTTAGAAGTCAGTTCATGTTGCGGTTGTGACACTTGAGTCTGAGTTGTCCCTTCATGATTTGGTCCCTTAGTCTCCAGGACGGGTGGGTGCTGACGGACCAGGGGCTCTGTCCTAGTATCGGTCCCCAGGGACGGTCTCTCCTGGTTGGGGTAGGTGGGGCAGGGTAGCCCTGGAGAGGTCTGGAGGTTGGAGGAGCTAAGGTGGAGTTGGGGGGATGTGTTTCTAACCAAACCCGGGGATGTCTGAATAGGAGCCGAGATGTAGTTCTGGAGGTGGTGGGAGTGCCTGCGGTTCTCCTGGGTTCTAAGGCTGCGCCGGCTCCAGGTGTGGCTCAGGTTCTCAAGGGTTTTCTCTAGGTCATTCTGGTTCTCCTGGGTTCCCGGTGGGGACACCCGACCCGTAGCCACAGCCAGGTCCAGCCCTGTACACACGGCCACGGAGCGACGCTTCTCCACCATCTCACGTTCCATCCGTTTCTGCTCCTTCTGTTCCCGCTCAGCGTTTTCCTGAGAGGGAACAGGACGAGTTCAATGGTAAAAGAAGAAACATCAAGTATACATTTATCAGCACAGCATTTACGCCTCTATCTTCTGTCTACATCTATATCTACGGCATCTATCCCACTCATCCATCCCACTACCTCATATTGCTGTCATGCAGAGGGTCGTCAATATCTTCCCAAGTTGCAAAGTCGGAACCCCAACCTAGATCTACAAATTATCTTCTTAAAATCCTATTTTAAAATCCAACCCTAACCTTGAATTACAACCAAAAGGCTTTTTAAAAAGTTTTCGTACATTTTTACAATATGTACGTAGTGGGAACCCATGCAGACAGCTTGATGTAAAGCAGTCGGTCTCACCTGTACAGCTCTTTGGAAGCGAAGGCAGAAGGAGTGGAAGACCCTGCAGGCCTCCTCCAGTTTAAAAGTGCTGTCATCCTCACAGAAGAACTGGACCAGAGCCTGACTGGACATCCTCATCCCCTCCACCTCATCCTCTGCTTCCTTCAGACGCTCCTCTGCCACCTAGAGAGAGAGAGAGATGGAGATAGGAGAGAGAGAAGAGAGAGAGAGGAAAGGAAAGAGAGAGAGAGCACGAGCGAGAGAGATGGAGGAGAGATGGAGAGAGCGAGAGAGAGAGATAGCAAGATTAGACTGACTGTTGTGTATTTTGACCAAGGAGGAAGAATATGGAGGGAAGAGACTCAGAGTTAACCAAAGCCATGTGAGTTTCAGTTTTGTTCTTTGTGAGTTCATAAATTCTCACTTCACTAGACACCATAGATGTGCTGTAGATCTAGAATGATATATGTTCTAGGTCAGTGTGAGTTCTAGATCAGTGTGTGTTCTAAATCCATGTTCTAGAATCTAGTTCAGGTCCGTACCTCCAGGAAAGGCTGTGTGAGCTGCTGGATCTCTGCCTCCGTCTGGACACTGATCCTGAGGGATGCCAGACGGCTGTGGAGCCTGGAGAGATCCTCTACTACCGACTCCTCACACAACCTATAGGAAGACAGAGACGAGAGATGCATCACTTTACATGACTTTAAAGATGGACTCAGCAATATGAGATAGATGCAGAAAGTAAACAGCATAGTGGGTCAATTAACGTAACAACTAAGAGTGTGAACAGCAAACCCGTACACATGCACAGATACTGTGTGATACTGTGTGTTGCATCTCGCTCATATCAATATCTCCGGTGCTGCTCGTGGCAACGTCATTTTGCAGAGTCTACCTTCATAGATAATAGTAAAGTGATCGCTGTGAGTTTCTGTGACCAAAAGTTGGCAAAAATATACGGCTCTGGATAAAACCATGGGTTTTTAAACCACAACCCAACCTGTTGCTGCGATCCATGAGAGACTAGCGTGCGGCAAATCAAACCATATGGGAATCTTTGTTGTAGAAGACGCTGTTACTTAGATTATAACTCAAAGCTGTTCCCAAGCTGTGACCTACATCAAGCTGTTATTTTCCTCTAACAGATAACGTAATACATCCAAGATTTCCCCTTTTGGCTCTGCCCCAGCAGGCTGTCGCTCATTACTAGGTCCTGACTGACTTACAGTAAACATGCTTATCGAGAAGGACATTCAACAAGCACAGCACTGATCAGCAACAATGACTGATGCATCAGTATCATGGCGCCGGGGGAAGATAGCTGACGTTTTACATGCTCCTAACCGAAAGTGTTTTTTTGTTTCTTAACTTATTTTTTTACTTATTTTGAACATGATGTTGCTACTACCGTCTCTTATGACCGAAAATTACGTCTGGACATTAGAACAGCGATTACTCACCACGAACTGACAGAAGCTTTTTTTTCTCCCTTTAACGAGTCCGACGTGAAGGACATACTGCTTTTCCGGGAACGGGCCCAAACCCCATCCTTTGCGTGAAGAGAAGACGGAGAAAAAGAGGACGGAGTTCGGGCTACCTTCTGAGAATTCGTCGGCGATCAAATAAACCCCCACTGCCTTCCGTTCTACTAGCTAACCTGTAATCATTGGAAAATAAAATCGACGACCTACGAAGAAGATTATACTACCAACAGGACATTAAAAATGAAAATCTTATGCTTCACAGAGTCGTGGCTGAACAAGGACATTTTACGCTGTATCGGCATGATAGAACAGCGGCATCTGGTAAGACAAGGGGGCAGACTATGTATATTTGTAAACAACAGCTGGTGCACGATATCTAAGGAAGTCTCAAGGTTTTGCTCGCCTGAGGTAGAGTATCTCATGATAAGCTGTAGACCACACTATCTACCTAGAGAGTTTATCTATATTTTTCGTAGCTGTCGACAGACCACCACAGACTGATGCTGGCACTAAGACCGCACTCAATGAGCTGTATTCCGCCATAAGCAAACAGGAAAACACTCATCCAGAGATGCTCCTAGTGGCTGGGGACTTTAATGAAGGGAAACAAATCCGTTTAACCAAATTTCTATCAGCATGTTAAATGTGCAACCAGAGCGAAAAAAAACTCTGGACCACCTTTACTCCACACACAGAGACGCGTACAAAGATCTCCCTCGCCCTCCATTTGGCAAATCTGATCATAATTCTATCCTCCTGCCTGGTTCCTGCTAACAAGCAAAAAATTTACTTCTTGACGCTAGGGGCCAGATTTTTTTGATTTTTAAAAAATAACATTCCCAAGGTAAACGGACTATTTCTCAGGTCCAGATCGTAGAATATGCATATAATTTACAGATTAGGATAGAAAACACTCCAAAGTTTCCACAACTGTCAAAATATTGTCTGTAGAGTATAACAAAACTGATTCTGCAGGCGAAAACCTGAGAAAATCTAACCCGGAAGTGATATTTCAACAAAAACAAATCTGTGTTTCCTGGCCAGTCTTTCTTTCATTTAAAGGGCTATCAACCAGATTCATTTTCCAATGGCTTCCTCAGGCTGTGACCAGGCTTTAGACAAAGTTTCAGGCTTTTATTTTGAAAAATGAACGAGATTTTTCAAAAGTAGTCAGGTGTCCTCTGAATAGTTCCTGCGCGCGAGAGGGGAGCTCTCAATTTTCCTTTTCTCTCTTATTGAATAGGTTACGGTCGAAATATTATAGATTATGTTTGTTAAAAGCAACCTGAGGATTGATTATAAAAAACATTTGACATGTTTCTACGACCATTAGGGATACTTTTTGGAATTTTCGTCGAACGGAACGAGGCTGTATGTTTTCTCAACATAACGCGCAACCCAAATGGCGTTTTTTTTATATAAAGGTAATATTTATCAAACAAAAATAACATTTGTTGTGTAACTGCAAACATCCGAAGATTATCAAAGGTAAGCGATTAATTTTATTGCTTTTCTGACTTTCGTGACCATGCTAATTTGGGGCTAGCTGTTGTAGCATTGATTGATACACTCACAAAAGCTTGGATTTCTTTCTCTGTAAAGCATATTTTCAAAATCTGACACGATAGGTGGATTAACAACAAGTTCTGTGTTTTGGTATATTTCAATTGTGATTGCATGATTATAAATATTTTTTGTAATATTTTTGAATTTGGCGCCCTGCAATTCAGCGGTTGTTTAGGAAAATGATCCCGTAAATCGGGATCTGTGCGCAGAGAAGTTAAACCAGGAAGCACCAGGGACTCGGTCAATAAAAAAAGTGGTCAGATGAAGCAGATGCTAAGCTACAGGACTGTTTTTCTAGCACAGACTGGAAAATGTTCCGAGATTCTACCGATGGCATTGAGGAATACACCACATCAATCATTGGCTTAATAAGTGCACAGTGACCGTACGTACATACCCCAACTAGAAGCCATGGATTACAGGCAATATCCGCATCGAGCTTAAGGCTAGAGCTGCTGCTTTCAAGGAGTGGGACTCTAATCCGGAAGCTTATAAGAAATACCGCTATACCCTCCGACAAACAATCAAACAGGCATAGCTTCAATACAGGACTAAAATAGAATTGTACTCCACCGGCTCCGATGCTCGTCGGATGTGGCAGGGCTTGCAAACCATTACAGACTACAAAGGGAAGCACCGCCGAGAGCTGCCCAGTGACAAGCCTACCAGACGAGCTAAACTACTTCTATGCTCGTTTCGAGGCAAATAACACTGAAACATGCATGAGAGTACCAGCTGTTCTGGACAGCTGTGTGATCACGCTCTCTGCAGCCGATGTGAGTAAGACCTTTAAACAGGTCAACATTCACAAGGCCGCAGGGCCAGACGGATTACCAGGACGTGTACTGCGAGCATGCGCTGACCAACTGGCAAGTGTATTCACTGAAATGTTCAACCTCTCCCTGTCTGAGTCTGTAATAGCAACATGTTTTAAGCAGACCACCATAGTGCCTGTGCCCAAGAACACCAAGGTAACCTGCCTAAATGACTACCGACACATAGCACTCACGTCTGTAGCCATGAAATGCTTTGAAAGGCTGGTCATGGCTCACAACACCATTATCCCAGAAACCCTAGACCCACTCCAATTTGCATACCGCCCTAACAGATCCACAGATGATGCAATCTCTCTATTGCACTATTTGGGCATTTTTATTGTAATTCGTTCGCAGGACTTTATCCTGATAACTGTTCCAAATGTCCGAACTGAATTTGGTAAAAGGGCTTTTATGTACTCTGCACCGTCAGCTTGGAACGCCTTACAAAATACTTTTAAACTGGATGAACCTGTACCGATTGGTGTTTTTAAATCATTGAAGGATTTTGAGGCCGATTCCCTGACCTGTCAATTGTTTTTAATTTGCTGTTTTATGATTTTGTTATACTCTTGTGAATTCTATGTTTTTTTACTAGATTACCTGTAGTTTTTCATGTTGTCTGTCTGTAATTGTGTAATGACTTGCTGCTGCCTATCTTGGCCAGGACGCTCTTGAGAAAGAGATTTTAAATCTCAATGAGCCCTTCCTGGTTAAATAAAATAAAAAATAAAAACATATCTCAATTACCTCGCCTAACCGGTGCCCCCTCACATTGACTCTGTACTAGTACCCCCTGTATATAGCCTCCTCACATTGACTCTGTACTAGTACCCCCTGTATATAGCCCCCTCACATTGACTCTGTACCAGTACCCCCTGTATATAGCCTCCTCACATTGACTCTGTACTAGTACCCCCTGTATATAGCCCCCTCACATTGACTCTGTACCGGTACCCCCTGTATATAGCCTCCTCACATTGACTCTGTACCAGTACCCCCTGTATATAGCCTCCTCACATTGACTCTGTACCAGTACCCCCTGTATATAGCCTCCTCACATTGACTCTGTACTAGTACCCCCTGTATATAGCCTCCTCACATTGACTCTGTACTAGTACCCCCTGTATATAGCCCCCTCACATTGACTCTGTACTAGTACCCCCTGTATATAGCCCCCTCACATTGACTCTGTACTAGTACCCCCTGTATATAGCCCCCTCACATTGACTCTGTACTAGTACCCCCTGTATATAGCCTCCTCACATTGACTCTGTACTAGTACCCCCTGTATATAGCCCCCTCACATTGACTCTGTACTAGTACCCCCTGTATATAGCCTCCTCACATTGACTCTGTACTAGTACCCCCTGTATATAGCCCCCTCACATTGACTCTGTACTAGTACCCCCTGTATATAGCCCCCTCACATTGACTCTGTACTAGTACCCCCTGTATATAGCCCCCTCACATTGACTCTGTACTAGTACCCCCTGTATATAGCATCCTCACATTGACTCTGTACTAGTACCCCCTGTATATAGCCCCCTCACATTGACTCTGTACTAGTACCCCCTGTATATAGCATCCTCACACTGACTCTGTACTAGTACCCCCTGTATATAGCCCCCTCACATTGACTCTGTACTAGTACCCCCTGTATATAGCCCCCTCACATTGACTCTGTACCAGTACCCCCTGTATATAGCCTCCTCACATTGACTCTGTACTAGTACCCCCTGTATATAGCCTCCTCACATTGACTCTGTACTAGTACCCCCTGTATATAGCCCCCTCACATTGACTCTGTACTAGTACCCCCTGTATATAGCCCCCTCACATTGACTCTGTACTAGTACTCCCTGTATATAGCCTCCTCACATTGACTCTGTACTAGTACCCCCTGTATATAGCCCCCTCACATTGACTCTGTACTAGTACCCCGTGTATATAGCCCCCTCACATTGACTCTGTACCAGTACCCCCTGTATATAGCCCCCTCACATTGACTCTGTACTAGTACCCCCTGTATATAGCCCCCTCACATTGACTCTGTACTAGTACCCCCTGTATATAGCCCCCTCACATTGACTCTGTACTAGTACCCCCTGTATATAGCCCCCTCACATTGACTCTGTACTAGTACCCCGTGTATATAGCCCCCTCACATTGACTCTGTACCAGTACCCCCTGTATATAGCCCCCTCACATTGACTCTGTACTAGTACCCCCTGTATATAGCCCCCTCACATTGACTCTGTACTAGTACCCCCTGTATATAGCCTCCTCACATTGACTCTGTACTAGTACCCCCTGTATATAGCCCCCTCACATTGACTCTGTACTAGTACCCCCTGTATATAGCCTCCTCACATTGACTCTGTACTAGTACCCCCTGTATATAGCCCCCTCACATTGACTCTGTACTAGTACCCCCTGTATATAGCCTCCTCACATTGACTCTGTACTAGTACCCCCTGTATATAGCCTCCTCACATTGACTCTGTACTAGTACCCCCTGTATATAGCCCCCTCACATTGACTCTGTACTAGTACCCCCTGTATATAGCCCCCTCACATTGACTCTGTACCAGTACCCCCTGTATATAGCCTCCTCACATTGACTCTGTACTAGTACCCCCTGTATATAGCCTCCTCACATTGACTCTGTACTAGTACCCCCTGTATATAGCCCCCTCACATTGACTCTGTACTAGTACCCCCTGTATATAGCCTCCTCACATTGACTCTGTACCAGTACCCCCTGTATATAGCCCCCTCACATTGACTCTGTACTAGTACCCCCTGTATATAGCCTCCTCACATTGACTCTGTACTAGTACCCCCTGTATATAGCCCCCTCACATTGACTCTGTACTAGTACCCCCTGTATATAGCCTCCTCACATTGACTCTGTACCAGTACCCCCTGTATATAGCCCCCTCACATTGACTCTGTACTAGTACCCCCTGTACAGTGGGGAGAACAAGTATTTGATACACTGCCGATTTTGCAGGTTTTCCTACTTACAAAGCATGTAGAGGTCTGTAATTTTTATCATAGGTACACTTCAACTGTGAGAGACGGAATCTAAAACAAAAATCCAGAAAATCACATTGTATGATTTTTAAATAATTAATTTGCATTTTATTGCATGACATAAGTATTTGATCACCTACCAACCAGTAAGAATTCCGGCTCTCACAGACCTGTTAGTTTTTCTTTAAGAAGCCCTCCTGTTCTCCACTCATTACCTGTATTAACTGCACCTGTTTGAACTCGTTACCTGTATAAAAGACACCTGTCCACAACCTCAATCAAACAGACTCCAACCTCTCCACAATGGCCAAGACCAGAGAGCTGTGTAAGGACATCAGGGATAAAATTGTAAACCTGCACAAGGCTGGGATGGGCTACAGGACAATAGGCAAGCAGCTTGATGAGAAGGCAACAACTGTTGGCGCAATTATTAGAAAATGGAAGAAGTTCAAGATGATGGTCAATCACCCTCGGTCTGGGGCTCCATGCAAGATCTCACCTCGTGGGGCATCAATGATCATGAGGAAGGTGAGGGATCAGCCAGAACTACACGGCAGGACCTGGTCAATGACCTGAAGAGAGCTGGGACCACAGTCTCAAAGAAAACCATTAGTAACACACTACGCCGTCATGGATTAAAATCCTGCAGCGCACGCAAGGTCCCCCTGCTCAAGCCAGCGCATGTCCAGGCCCGTCTGAAGTTTGCCAATGACCATCTGGATGATCCAGAGGAGGAATGGGAGAAGGTCAGGTGGTCTGTTGAGACAAAAATAGAGCTTTTTGATCTAAACTTCACTCGCCGTGTTTGGAGGAAGAAGAAGGATGAGTACAACCCCAAGATCACCATCCCAACCGTGAAGCATGGAGGTGGAAACATCATTCTTTTGGGATGCTTTTCTGCAAAGGGGACAGGACGACTGCACCGTATTGAGGGGAAGATGGATGGGGCCATGTATCGCGAGATCTTGGCCAACAACCTCCTTCCCTCAGTAAGAGCATTGAAGATGGGTCGTGGCTGGGTCTTCCAGCATGACAACGACCCGAAACACACAGCCAGGGCAACTAAGGAGTGGCTCCGTAAGAAGCATCTCAAGGTCCTGGAGTGGCCTAGCCAGTCTCCAGACCTGAACCCAATAGAAAATCTTTGGAGGGAGCTGAAAGTCCATATTGCCCAGCGACAGCCCCGAAACCTGAAGGATCTGGAGAAGGTCTGTATGGAGGAGTGGGCCAAAATCCCTGCTGCAGTGTGTGCAAACCTGGTCAAGAACTACAGGAAACGTATGATCTCTGTAATTGCAAACAAAGGTTTCTGTACCAAATATTAAGTTCTGCTTTTTTGATGTATCAAATACTTATGTCATGCAATAAAATGCAAATTAATTACTTAAAAATCATACAATGTGATTTTCAGGATTTTTGTTTTAGATTCCGTCTCTCACAGTTGAAGTGTACCTATGATAAAAATTACAGACCTCTACATGCTTTGTAAGTAGGAAAACCTGCAAAATCGGCAGTGTATCAAATACTTGTTCTCCCCACTGTATATAGCCCCCTCACATTGACTCTGTACTAGTACCCCCTGTATATAGCCTCCTCACATTGACTCTGTACTAGTACCCCGTGTATATAGCCACCTCACATTGACTCTGTACTAGTACCCCCTGTATATAGCCCCCTCACATTGACTCTGTACTAGTACCCCCTGTATATAGCCTCCTCACATTGACTCTGTACTAGTACCCCGTGTATATAGCCCCCTCACATTGACTCTGTACTAGTACCCCCTGTATATAGCCCCCTCACATTGACTCTGTACTAGTACCCCCTGTATATAGCCCCCTCACATTGACTCTGTACTAGTACCCCGTGTATATAGCCCCCTCACATTGACTCTGTACTAGTACCCCCTGTATATAGCCCCCTCACATTGACTCTGTACTAGTACCCCCTGTATATAGCCCCCTCACATTGACTCTGTACTAGTACCCCCTGTATATAGCCCCCTCACATTGACTCTGTACTAGTACCCCGTGTATATAGCCCCCTCACATTGACTCTGTACTAGTACCCCCTGTATATAGCCCCCTCACATTGACTCTGTACTAGTACCCCCTGTATATAGCCCCCTCACATTGACTCTGTACTAGTACCCCCTGTATATAGCCCCCTCACATTGACTCTGTACTAGTACCCCCTGTATATAGCCTCCTCACATTGACTCTGTACCGGTACCCCCTGTATATAGCCCCCTCACATTGACTCTGTACTAGTACCCCCTGTATATAGCCTCCTCACATTGACTCTGTACTAGTACCCCCTGTATATAGCCCCCTCACATTGACTCTGTACTAGTACCCCCTGTATATAGCCCCCTCACATTGACTCTGTACTAGTACCCCCTGTATATAGCCCCCTCACATTGACTCTGTACTAGTACCCCCTGTATATAGCCTCCTCACATTGACTCTGTACCAGTACCCCCTGTATATAGCCCCCTCACATTGACTCTGTACCGGTACCCCCTGTATATAGCCCCCTCACATTGACTCTGTACTAGTACCCCCTGTATATAGCCTCCTCACATTGACTCTGTACCAGTACCCCCTGTATATAGCCTCCTCACATTGACTCTGTACCGGTACCCCCTGTATATAGCCCCCTCACATTGACTCTGTACTAGTACCCCCTGTATATAGCCTCCTCACATTGACTCTGTACTAGTACCCCCTGTATATAGCCCCCTCACATTGACTCTGTACTAGTACCCCCTGTATATAGCCCCCTCACATTGACTCTGTACTAGTACCCCCTGTATATAGCCTCCTCACATTGACTCTGTACCAGTACCCCCTGTATATAGCCTCCTCACATTGACTCTGTACCAGTACCCCCTGTATATAGCCCCCTCACATTGACTCTGTACCGGTACCCCCTGTATATAGCCTCCTCACATTGACTCTGTACTAGTACCCCCTGTATATAGCCTCCTCACATTGACTCTGTACTAGTACCCCCTGTATATAGCCTCCTCACATTGACACATTGATGTGCAGACCACCATAGTGATGTGACACATTGATGTGAGGAGGACAGTAGGTGTGTTTCCCAAATGGCACCCTATTCCCTATATAGTGCACTATATCTAGAGCTCTGGTCAAAAGTAGTGCACTATATAGGGAATAGGGTGCCACTTGGGACTCATTCTAAGGGTCCTACATAGCTAACCACACGCAACACCCCAACAGAGCAGTGATATTGAAACAGACATGTTGCTCATGACAAGGGGATAGCTATATCACTAACAGCTGGACAGTACCGTAACACAATACAGTCCAGTTGGAACTGGTCTTAAAGCAGCTTTGTGGGATGTATTTTGTGTGGGGCGTGGCGTAGTGTGTGTGTATAGCCTGCGGATCTCATATGCTCCCCAGAAGCATCCAAAACACGTGCCACATTCAAACACTTCAGATTGCTTCCTTCCTTCTTTCCTCCGTTTAATTCATTCATTCATTACAGATCTGCTGGATTGGTTAAAAGCAATGAAGTGAAAATCTTACTTTATATGCAGATCAAGTAAATATCTGTTTTTGCCCCGAGGTAGATTTTCAAACTATTAGAACTGGGGCGCGTTCAGCGGGGCAATGTTTTGGAACATTCGGATAGAAATATGTAATATAGAAGAAACATGCCTCTCTGACATGTAGAACAAGGAATCATGTTTGCTCTATTCGTGGCATTTCTACTTGCAAAGTTTGACAGCTTTTGGCAACTGAGCGTTGCCCAGTCCCCTATGAGGAAGGAAGGGGGGCATTTCTAATCTTGGGAGGGATCTGTATTATTGGCTCTTACTGACCTGGAGGCGGGGCCGACGTGTCCTAGTTGGCCGGGAAACGACAGTAAACTCTGGTCCTTTTTCACTGCTTCCTGTGGAGACAGTGACAGAGCTGATCCAGCTATTGTTTTACACAGCGAGCCGTCATAATTCTGGATGAATCATTGCATTGTGTCACGATTCATTTTGTTGATGTGGTTATTGTGAATTCATGGTTGGTCAAATACAACAAATACCCAACACATAGTTTGAAAGACATTTTGAAGACCTGCTTTATCTGTGCCAGTTGAACAATTTAGTTAAATAAGAAAAAGTGTCTAGTTTTTCCAAAGGAAACTAAATGAGCAGTCTGTCAGATGGTTGTCAGTCTTCAATAAAAGAGAAGTCTGGGATTAATTTTGTTGTCTTTGAACTAGATCTAGAGAGAGTTCATTTAGATGTGTGGCATACTACTGCTATAAGTAGGTCTTGACTGAAAGATAAACTAAAGTCAAGCACTTCAAGGGTCACTGAGTGTACAAAACATTATGAACAGCTGCTCTTTCCATGACAGACTGACCAGGTGAATCGCTATGATCCCTTAATGATGTCGCTTGTTAAATCCACTTCAAATCAGTGTAGATGAAGGGGAGGAGACAGGTTAAAGAATAACTTTTAAGCCTTGAGACAATTGATACATGGATTGTGTATGTTTGCCATTCAGAGGGTGAACGGGCAAGACAAAATCTTTAAGTGCCTTTGAACGGAGTATGGTAGTAGGTGCCAGGCGCACCGATGTGTGTCATGAACTGCAATGCTGCTGGGTTTTTCACGCTCAAGAGTTTCCCGTGTGTATCAAGAATGGGTCACCACCCAAAGGACATCCAGCCAACTTGACACAACTGTGGGAAGCAGTGGAGTCAACATGGGCCAGCATCCCTGTGGAACACTTTCAACACCTTGTAAAATCCATGCCCTGACAAATTGAGGCTGTTCTGAGGGCAAAAAGGTCGGGGTGCAACTCAATATTAGGAAGGTGTATATTTGACGACGTCAGGGCGAGGGCTGCTGAAGTACAGTAGGATCAGTTTTGCATTTTAGATGATAATAACTACAGCTACAGTATATGGGTAAAAGATACCTGATCCTAGATCAGATCTTACCATGGCCACAAAGTGCAGGAGGTTCATGCCTGGCTTGTTGGCTTTAGTGTCGGCCAGTTTGAGCAGGGAAGGGATTCGGAACCCTGCTGCGTTGCCTGCGTACCCACCCTGAGGTCAAATACAGTAGGTCAGTGAAAAGAGGTCACACACAAACCTGACATCTTTAACAAACCTGACATCTTAAACAAACACATTACAAAACCCAGATTTACATTTACATTTAAGTCATTTAGCAGACGCTCTTATCCAGAGCGACTTACAGATGCCGCCAGAGTGATGCTCTGGAACACACCCCAGTCTTACACCCCAGTCCTACACCCCTGTCCTACACCACAGTCCTGCACCACAGTCCTACACCACAGTCCTACACCCCTGTCCTACACCACAGTCCTACACCACAGTCCTACACCACAGTCCTACACCACAGTCCTACACCACAGTCCTACACCACAGTCCTACACCCCAGTCCTACACCCCAGTCTTACACCCCTGTCCTACACCCCTGTCCTACACCACAGTCCTACACCCCAGTCCTACACCCCAGTCCTACACCAGCAGCATTGTGCACACAGATAAAGAACGGCTCTCTCTTTCATCTGAAAGGTAAAAAGAAAGGAGGAGAAGAAAGAAAACATGAATACTCACAGCATTCATGTAGTTTCCTGCCTTCAGAACCAGACGGAGGATGGAGTGCAGCTCAGGACAGCTCAACAGCTCTGAGAGAGAGACACAGAGAGAGACCGAGAGACCGAGAGAGAAAGAGAGATTGGAAAGAATTAACAAAATAAATCAGAGCAAACAAGAATCTCTAAACAGAGAGTACACAGTGGCAGAACACCTGACCACTGTGACTGACCCAAACTTAAGGAAAGCTTTGACTATGTACAGACTCAGTGAGCATAGCCTTGCTATTGAGAAAGGTTGCCGTAGGCAGACATGGCTCTCAAGAGAAGACAGGCTATGTGCACACTGCCCACAAAATGAGGTGGAAACTGGGCTGCACTTCCTAACCTCCTGCCAAATGTATAACCATATTAGAGACACATATTTCCCGCAGATTACACAGACCCACAAAGAATTCGAAAACAAACCCGATTTTGACAAACTCCCAGATCTACTGGGTGAAATACCACAATGTGCCATCACAGCACCAAGATTTGTGACTTGAGAGAGAGAGAGGCAGACCGAGAGAGAGAGAGAGAGAGAGAGAGAGAGAGAGAGAGAGAGAGAGAGAGAGAGAGAGAGAGAGAGAGAGAGAGACCGAGAGAGAGACCGAGAGAGAGACCGAGAGAGAGACCGAGAGAGAGACCGAGAGAGAGACCGAGAGAGAGAGATCAACGTGTTTCTGAAGAAATTAACCGGCAATATTCATTCAAAAAAACTGCCCAATAAACTCTAAAACATCAACCAAATCGTACAGATGGGCTCCAAACAGTGCAGAGAGATTCATTGAAACATTGAACTCTATACAGTTTTTCAATAACTCACAATACCAAAACAATAAAGATGGTGTCAATTCGGCTACTCAATACATCAACTGCCTATTCCAAAAAGCAGCATCGAAAGTAAATTTGAGAAAACCAAAGAGATGCAACATCAGAAACAAAAAATGTAATGTTTCTGACAAATGGTTTGATAATGAATGTAAAACAATTAGAAAACACCTAAAACAAATGTCAAATAAAAAACATAAGCAGCAAAACAACCCAGAGCTACGATATGAAAGCTTTGAAACAGTATAAACAAACACTGAAACGCAAGAAATTGAATTATACCAACAAGACACTTGATGAAATTGAAAACGCAATTGACCAAAATCAGTTCTGGGACATGTGGAAGAATTTAAGCACAACAAAGCCATAAGAATTACCCATACAAGATGTAGGGATTTGGAAAATTTGTTTTGATAATCTATACAAAAACATCCCACAAAAAGACTTACAACAGAACCAATTAGAAAATAAAGAAAAATTGAACATCCTTGAATCAGTCATTAAAAACAACCAAAATCCATTAGATTACCCAATAACCCAACAAGAACTAAATGAAAAGCTCAAATCTATTAAATCAAAGAAGACTTGTGGTGTAGACAACATCAGAAATGAAATGCTGAATAACAGCACACATGAGTTGCAAAATGCTATGCTTAAGTTGTTCAACATGGTTTTAACTTCTGGCTGCTTCCCTGGTGTCTGGAACCAGGGGCTCATCTCCCCTATCCACAAAAGTGAAGACAAATCAGACCCGATAATTACAAGGGAATTTGCGTAAACAGTAACTTGGGAAAGGTTTTCTGTAGCATTTTGAATTCAAGAATTAACCATCGCACTACGGACCATATATTACACCTTACACACACTAATTAATAAACACGTCCACCAAAAAAAAGAGGGCAAAATCTTTGCTTGCTTTATTGACTTTAAAAAAGCATTTGTGTCTATTTGGCACGAAGGGCTATTCTACAAAATTCTCCAAAGTGGGCTTGGTGGTAAGGTGTATGACTTAATAAAATGTATGTACACAGAAAACAAGTGTGCAATAAAAATCAAAAACCAAAGAACAGAATTATTTTCACAATGTCGAGGTGTGAGACAAGGCTGCAGTTTGAGTCCAAATCTTTTCAACATTTATATCAATGAATTAGCAGACATGTTGGACCATTCTCCAGCCCCAGGACTCACACTATTTGACACAGAGATGAAATACCTGCTATATGCTGATGACTTGGTACTTCTATCACCAACCAAAGAAGGTCTTCAACAGAACATTAATATTCTAGAGCAATATTGCCATAATTGGGCCCTGGCAGTAAATTTCCAAAAAACGAAAATCATGGTTTCCCCCCCAAAAAACAGATGTCACAAACACAAATATAAATTCACCCTGAAAACACCATAATTGAACACACTAAAAATTACACCTACCTTGGTCTGACCATATCTGCATTGGGAAACTTTAATATGGCAGTGAATGCACTCAAAAGAAAAAGCCCGCAGAGCATTGTATGCAATAAAAACTAAATTATTCAAAATCAACATCCCAATTAGAATTTGGACCAAAATATTTGACAGTGTAATCCTACCAATAGCTCTTTACGGAAGTGAGGTTTGGGGGCCACTCAATAAACTGGACTTTAAAATGTGGGACAAACATCCAATTGTAGCCCTACATGCAGAATTCTGTCGGAAAATTCTACAAGTCCAGAGAAATACACCAACTAATGCATGTAGGGCAGAATTGGGCCGCTTTCCAGTAATAATGAAAATACAGAAAAGATCTTAAAAATTAATAAATAAATTCAAGTCCAAATTCAAGTCTGCAATTTAAAGCACTTCAAACCCAAGAGCTGAGCCCATAAATGAGCCCTCTCAGTCAGCTGGTGTTGGACCTAACCAACCAAGCTGACACCAGCACTGCTTCAAAAGAAAGAATTCCAATAAACAAAATCATGAACCAATCAAAGGACTCATATTTACAACATTGTAAAAACGAAACAAAATCCCAAAGCCGACTAAATTGCTATCTGACACTAAACAGAGAATATGAATTGGCTGATTATCTCTACTCTGTCAGAGATACGAAGCAGAGACAGATCCTTACCAAGTACAGGCTGAGTGACCATCGATTGGCAATAGAAACCGGCAGACATAAAAAGACACGGCTACCCAAAGAGGAGAGTGTATGTGGTCACTGCACGACAGGGGAGGTAGAAACAGAGATGCACTTTCTCCTTTACTGTGAGAAATATTCCTCACAAAGAGATTCATTATTCACAGAAATGACTACATTTATTCCAAATTTGAACTTATTAAACTCAGAGGAAAAACTAAAAATACTCTTGGGCGAAGGAGCAATGGCTCCTCTGCAGCCAAATATGTATTTGCCTGCCATAGCCTGAGGGACACTGAATAATAACATCTGCATAGTAAGCAGTAACTTACTTATTATTACTATTATTGTTATTACTATTATTATTGTTGTTTATCATTCCAAATAGTAGTGGTATGGGTGGTAATGGTAGCAGTTTAGTGATGGTGGTGGTAGTAGTAGTAGTAATGATGATGGTAGTTGTAGTACTGATGTAATGGTGAAGATGAGTTTTATTTAGTTATAAGTTAGTTATAGTTTCATTTTCCATATTTAGATTTTTAAATTTATTACATTTCTACTATTGACTGTTACCATTTTATTGTTATTATTTTTGTATTTAATTTTGTATTATTATTTACTACCATTTTATATTATTTTTTGTTATCGTTTATAAATTTTATTACAAAGTATATTGTATACATTTACATTTAAGTCATTTAGCAGACGCTCTTATCCAGAGCGACTTACAAATTGGTATATTGTATACATTGTTGCTTTGGTAATATTGACACAATGTTTTTCATGCCAATAAAGCAGCTTGAATTTGAATTTGACAGACAGAGAGAGAGAAACAGAGCGAGAGGGAGAGAAACAGACCGAGAGAGAGAGAGAAACAGAGAGAGAGAAAGACCGAGAGAGAGAGAGAAAGAGACAGACCAACAGACATACATGTTAAGAAATTAATGATTTAGTCATTCGGTTTTACACCAATAAACCTCAAACATCACTTAATGCTAACTTCAAAGTTTCCGATAACCTAGATGTCTTCTGCCAGCGACCCTATATAAAACTGGTGAATAAAACTCTCATATCTTCATTAGACGAAAACCCACGTGTAAAATCCAACACCTGTGGTCCATCTGTGGCCTACAGTACAAAACATCACTAATTCTGAACAAACTTCAGATTACCTTCCCAGACTAAACTCAAACAAGACTGAGAACTTAAACGGGAAAATAAAACCCCCTGCTGATAATTAAAGGGGAAACTAAAAACCATTTGTTTTATCTAAAAAGGGAAGTGGATGGGCCACAAAGGGGTTTAAAGAGACGGTGATGTGGAGTAGAGTAGGCCTAAACTAAAAAACGACTTACACCATTTCATACTAAACTGAAACAAGAGCAACTGAAACAAGAGCACTAAAACGGGACGTGAATGGTATGGACGTGAACGGCCACATAAAGGAGTTTAAAAAGGGGCAGTGATTGGGAGTAGAGTAGGCCTATGGTTCGTCCCAAATGGCACCCTATGCCCTATATAGTGCACAACCTTTGACCAGATCCCTATGGAACCTGGTCAACAGTAGTACACTATATAGGAAATAGGGTGCCATTTGGGACGAACCCTTAACTATAAAAGCCCTGCTGATGGTTTACCTCTGGCCGCCTCCCTCAGACATCTGGCCGCCAAACAGAGAGAGGTCACGGCAGGGTCAAACTCCTCTTGCAGGATCATGGCATCCAGACGCAGACGAAAGCTAATGGGGAAGAAAATGGAAGGAGAGGAGGGATGAGGGGAGGAGAGGATGAGGGAAGGAGGAGGTAGAGGAGAGAAGAGAAGAGAAGGAGGGGAGGAGGTGGTAGAGGAGAGAAGAGGAGGAGGGGGAGGAGAGGATGAGGGGAGGAGGTGGTAGAGGAGAGAAGAGGAGGAGGGGGAGGAGAGGATGAGGGGAGGAGGTGGTAGAGGAGAGAAGAGGAGGAGGGGGAGGAGAGGATGAGGGGAGGAGGTGGTAGAGGAGAGAAGAGGAGGAGGGGGAGGAGAGGATGAGGGGAGGAGGTGGTAGAGGAGAGAAGAGGAGGAGGGGGAGGAGAGGATGAGGGGAGGAGGTGGTAGAGGAGCGAAGAGAAGGAGAGGGAGGGGTGGTGGTAGAGGAGAGAAGAGGAGGAGGGGGAGGAGAGGATGAGGGGAGGAGGTGGTAGAGGAGAGCAGAGGAGGAGGGGGAGGAGAGGATGAGGGGAGGAGGTGGTAGAGGAGAGAAGAGGAGGAGGGGGAGGAGAGGATGAGGGGAGGAGGTGGTAGAGGAGAGCAGAGGAGGAGGGGGAGGGGAGGTGGTAGAGGAGAGAAGAGGAGGAGGGCGATGAGAGGATGGGGGAGGGGAGGTGGTAGAGGAGAGGAGGGATGAGGGGAGGAGAGGATGAGGGGAGGAGGAGGTAGAGGAGAGGAGGGATGAGGGGAGGAGAGGATGAGGGGAGGAGGTGGTAGAGGAGAGAAGAGGAGGAGGGGGAGGATGGAAGGGGTTAGAGCCTTATCGATCCTCAAGAGACACACACATCAGCACAGAGTGGAAAGCTAGTGAATCAACCAGTAGTGTGTGGAGGGAGGGGGTCACTGCAAAACGAGGAGACAGTCACCCTGAGAAAAGCATTTTGCACCATAGTTAAAATTCAGGATCAGGGTTTGTAATCATTGTAAAACATGAGGTGCTGAAAGTTCTAAGGGTTGTGTGGTGTACCTGGGGACTTCCACTAGCAGAATCATGAAGAGGTCGGGCTCCCCAAGCCCACTGCGTTCGGCCTTGAACCTCTTCAGACGAGCCTCCTGTGAAAATACCCAGATGGACAGCATAGAGACGTTATCAGTCAGTTCTGTTCAATTCTACAAGCCTCATTACTTTTATTGGGAATTCCACACAGGTTTAGAATCTCCAGAAATCATATTTAGAATTCAGAGCTTTGATTGAGTCCAGTGGTAAAACCCACCATCACCCAGGGTGAGTCCAGTGGTAAACCCACCATCACCCAGGGTGAGTCCAGTGGTAAAACCCACCATCACCCAGGGTGAGTCCAGTGGTAAACCCACCATCACCCAGGGTGAGTCCAGTGGTAAAACCCACCATCACCCAGGGTGAGTCCAGTTGTAAAACCCACCATCACCCAGGGTGAGTCCAGTGGTAAAACCCACCATCACCCAGGGTGAGTCCAGCGGTAAACCCACCATCACCCAGGGTGAGTCCAGTGGTAAAACCCACCATCACCGAGGGTGAGTCCAGTGGTAAAACCCACCATCACCCAGGGTGAGTCCAGTGGTAAAACCCACCATCACCCAGGGTGAGTCCAGTGGTAAAACCCCCATCACCCAGGGTGAGTCCAGTGGTAAACCCACCATCACCCAGGGGGAGTCCAGTGGTAAACCCACCATCACCCAGGGTAGGTCTAGTGGTAAACCCACCATCACCCAGGGTGAGTCCAGTGGTAAAACCCCCATTACCCAGGGTGAGTCCAGTGGTAAAACCCACCATCACCCAGGGTGAGTCCAGTGGTAAAACCCACCATCACCCAGGGTGAGTCCAGCGGTAAACCCACCATCACCCAGGGTGAGTCCAGTGGTAAAACCCACCATCACCGAGGGTGAGTCCAGTGGTAAAACCCACCATTACCCAGGGTGAGTCCAGTGGTAAAACCCACCATCACCCAGGGTGAGTCCAGTGGTAAAACCCACCATCACCCAGGGTGAGTCCAGTGGTAAAACCCCCATCACCAGGGTGAGTCCAGTGGTAAACCCCACATCACCCAGGGTGAGTCCAGTGGTAAACCCACCATCACCCAGGGTGAGTCTAGTGGTAAACCCACCATCACCCAGGGTGAGTCCAGTGGTAAACCCACCATCACCCAGGGTGAGTCCAGTGGTAAAACCCACCATCACGAGGGTGAGTCCAGTGGTAAAACCCACCATTACCCAGGGTGAGTCCAGTGGTAAAACCCACCATCACCCAGGGTGAGTCCAGTGGTAAACCCACCATCACCCAGGGTGAGTCCAGTGGTAAAACCCACCATCACCCAGGGTGAGTCCAGTGGTAAACCCACCATCACCCAGGGTGAGTCCAGTGGTAAAACCCACCATCACCCAGGGTGAGTCCAGCGGTAAACCCACCATCACCCAGGGTGAGTCCAGTGGTAAAACCCACCATCACCGAGGGTGAGTCCAGTGGTAAAACCCACCATCACCCAGGGTGAGTCCAGTGGTAAAACCCACCATCACCCAGGGTGAGTCCAGTGGTAAAACCCCCATCACCCAGGGTGAGTCCAGTGGTAAACCCACCATCACCCAGGGGGAGTCCAGTGGTAAACCCACCATCACCCAGGGTAGGTCTAGTGGTAAACCCACCATCACCCAGGGTGAGTCCAGTGGTAAAACCCCCATTACCCAGGGTGAGTCCAGTGGTAAAACCCACCATCACCCAGGGTGAGTCCAGTGGTAAAACCCACCATCACCCAGGGTGAGTCCAGCGGTAAACCCACCATCACCCAGGGTGAGTCCAGTGGTAAAACCCACCATCACTGAGGGTGAGTCCAGTGGTAAAACCCACCATTACCCAGGGTGAGTCCAGTGGTAAAACCCACCATCACCCAGGGTGAGTCCAGTGGTAAAACCCACCATCACCCAGGGTGAGTCCAGTGGTAAAACCCCCATCACCAGGGTGAGTCCAGTGGTAAACCCCACATCACCCAGGGTGAGTCCAGTGGTAAACCCACCATCACCCAGGGTGAGTCTAGTGGTAAACCCACCATCACCCAGGGTGAGTCCAGTGGTAAACCCACCATCACCCAGGGTGAGTCCAGTGGTAAAACCCACCATCACCCAGGGTGAGTCCAGTGGTAAAACCCACCATTACCCAGGGTGAGTCCAGTGGTAAAACCCACCATCACCCAGGGTGAGTCCAGTGGTAAAACCCCCATCACCCAGGGTGAGTCCAGTGGTAAACCCACCATCACCCAGGGGGAGTCCAGTGGTAAACCCACCATCACCCAGGGTGAGTCTAGTGGTAAACCCACCATCACCCAGGGTGAGTCCAGTGGTAAAACCCCCATCACCCAGGGTGAGTCCAGTGGTAAAACCCACCATCACCCAGGGTGAGTCCAGTGGTAAACCCCACATCACCCAGGGTGAGTCCAGTGGTAAACCCACCATCACCCAGGGTGAGTCTAGTGGTAAACCCACCATCACCCAGGGTGAGTCCAGTGGTAAACCCACCATCACCCAGGGTGAGTCCAGTGGTAAAACCCACCATCACCGAGGGTGAGTCCAGTGGTAAAATGTTATGGGATTTTGATGAATAATGACTAAATGATGTATACATTTAGCTTAAAACTATAACTAAACAGAATACTACTATGTTACTGTATGGATGTATGGACATTATTCTAATCATAGTGCTGAATATAATGTGTGTAATTTTAATCAAGAATTAAAACAAGGACTGTCTGTTCCTTGTTAGAAATGAATGGAGTTATCATCAGACAGGCTGGAATGATGTGTTCATTACAGGACATTCTGTCTCTACCCAGGGAGGGGAGAGACCTTGGGCTGGTCATAGATTGTTTAACAGGTGGCAGACAATGTTAGAAGGCTTGTCTTGTGAAACTGTATTACCATTGTATCCGAGAGGAGGAAGGACATTTTAAAACCTATGATGTCATTATTATTATATAACCTGATGTAAATTGTACTATGATCAGTACTCTTGAGAATAAACGCAATTGATTGATTGACTTTGAGACTGGTTTCTGTCCATTTTATGCAAATAAGTATCTTACAAATTCTTATGAATGGGCAGAGTGTTTTAATTGAATTGGTTGATGAACATATAGGAATGAAATTCCTTTAACATAAAACCACCATCACCCAGGGTAAGTCCAGTGGTAAAACCCACCATCACCCAGGGTGAGTCCAGTGGTAAACCCACCATCACCCAGGGTGAGTCCAGTGGTAAAACCCACCATCACCCAGGGTGAGTCCAGTGGTAAAACCCACCATCACCCAGGGTGAGTCCAGTGGTAAAACCACCATCACCCAGGGTGAGTCCAGTGGTAAAACCCACCATCACCCAGGGTGAGTCCAGTGGTAAAACCACCATCACCCAGGGTGAGTCCAGTGGTAAACCCACCATCACCCAGGGTGAGTCCAGTGGTAAAACCCACCATCACCCAGGGTGAGTCCAGTGGTAAACCAACCATCACCAAGGATGATTCTTATGACTGTTATATTCTTATAACCATGTCCATATACAACACGTGCAGTCATTGGCAACATCTTTTACAACATGTATTGTCAGTAAGCATTTCTCAACGATGATGTAATGGCAAACTGTTGATCAGGATAATGAGAACCAGATGATGAGAGGGGTGGGGGGCTATAGGCTAGTCAGCGTTGTTGCAGTAGGAGCTACGGTGTGTCGGAGAGGACACAGAGCAGAGTCTTTACCTCGTCTGCGTCAGGCAGAAGTTTGCAGAGCTCGGACAGTTTCTCGGCCCCGTAGCGGGTCCCGACCCCCTGCCGGATATCCTCAACTATCTCCTGGACAGCCCTGTAGAAACATGACAACACAAATCAGCTCTATGGATGACTTCGCTCACACACACACACACACACACACACACACACACACACACACACACACACACACACACACACACACACACACACACACACACACACACACACACACACACACACACACACACACACACACACACACACACACACACACACACACACACACACACACACACACACATCTCCACTGTCTGCAGGGTTTAGGGAAATGTGGTTTTAGCCACCGAGGATGGAAGTTACTGATATACTGAGGTGATTCAAGATAACACAAAAATTAAGAAAAGATGGGGTTCATGCAGGGGTTTGGAATGTCAGAGGGGGTATCATGCAGGGGTCTGGAATGGCAGAGGGGGTATCATGCAGGGGTCTGGAATGGCAGAGGGGGTATCATGCAGGGGTCTGGAATGGCGGAGGGGGTTTCATGCAGGGGTCTGGAATGGCGGAGGGGGTATCATGCAGGGGTCTGGAATGGCGGAGGGGGTTTCATGCAGGGGTCTGGAATGGCGGAGGGGGTATCATGCAGGGGTCTGGAATGGCGGAGGGGGTTTCATGCAGGGGTCTGGAATGGCGGAGGGGGTATCATGCAGGGGTCTGGAATGGCGGAGGGGGTATCATGCAGGGGTCTGAAATGGCGGAGGGGGTGTCATGCAGGGGTCTGGAATGGCGGAGGGGGTATCATGCAGGGGTCTGGAATGGCAGAGGGGGTATCATGCAGGGGTCTGGAATGGCAGCATGGGTTTGATTTTCTCTGATCACTCTGCTTGGTAAACACACACACTGTAGGTCAGGATTATCCCCTCTTATCTGACTGACTGTTGGGGGAAAGGGCCTTTGACGCCACACTGCATGACATGTGCCCTGAGCAAACACACAGACAGGAGCTCAAAACACACACACACAGGTCCTTAGAGGTTGAGATATCACCAGACAGAGAGAAAGAGCAGAAACTAGCCAGTTCCTGACTGTATGACCTCCAGGAGCCAATTACCTTCATCTGCCTGACTCCCTCCAAATGACCTATCAGTCCAGGTGACTCAACCCCTCCACTTCTCTCCCCCCTCTTTCCCTAACTTTCTCACTCTCCCTTATTGTCCCCTTCCCTCACTATTTCCCTGACTTCCCTCTCTCCTACTCTTTCTTTCCCTTCCCTTATTACATACATACACTGAACAAAAATATAAAAACGCCACATGCAACAATTTCAAAGATTTTACTGAGTTACAGTTCATAAGGAAATCAATTAACTAGCTCCTAATCTATGGATTTCACATGACTGGGAATACACATATGCATCAGTTGATCACAGATACCTTAAAAAAAAAGTAGGGACGTGGATCAGAAATCCAGTCAGTTTCTGGTGTGACCACCATTTGTCTCATGCAGTGCGAAACATCTCCTTCGTACAGAGTTGATCAGGATTTGATTGTGGCCTGTGGAATGTTGTCCCACTCCTCTCCAATGGCTGTCTGAAGTTGGTGGATATTGGTAGGAACTGGAACACGCTGTTGTACACGACAATCCAGAGCATCCCAAACATGCTCAATGGGTGGCATGTCTGGAGAATATGTAAGCCATGGAAGAACTGGGACATTTTCAGCTTCCAGGAATTGTGTACAGATCCTTGTGACATGGGGCCGTGCATTATCATGCTGAAACATGAGGTGATGGTGGTGGATGAATGGCACAACAATGGGCTTCAGGACGAACTGTGTTCGTTGTCCGTAGCTTATTTCTCCCCATACCCTAACTCCACCGCCACCATGGGGCACTCTGTTCACAATGATGACATCAGCAAACCGCTCGCCCACACAACGCCGTACACTGTCTGCCATCTGCCCGGTACTGTTGAAACCGGGATTCATCTGTGAAGAGCACACTTCTCCAGCGTGCCAGTGGCCATCGAAGGTGAGCATTTGCCCACTGAAGTCGGTTGTGATGCCGAACTGCAGTCAGGTCAAGACCCTGGTGAGGATGACAAGCACGCAGATGAGCTTCCCAGAGACAGTTTATGACAGTTTGTGCAGAAATCCTTCGGTTGCGCAAACCCAGTTTCATCCGCTGTCCAGGTGGCTGGTCTCAGATGATCCTACAGCTGAAGAAGCCGAATATGGAGGTCCTGGGCTGCGTGGTTACACGTGGTCTGCCACGAGGCCGGTTGGACATACTGCCAAATTCTCTAAACCAACGTTGGAGGCTGCTTATGGCAGAGAAAAGAACATTCATGCAGTCAGCATACCAATTGCACGCTCCCTCAAAAACATCTGTGGCATTGTGTTGTGTGACAAAGGTGCGCATTTTAGAGTGGCCTTTTATTGTCCCCAGCATAAGGTGCACCTGTGCAATGATAATGCTGTTTAATCAGCTTCTTGATATGCCACACCTGTCAAGTTAATGGATTATCTTGGCTCTGTCTGTCAGCCCTGTGTTCACTCATACCATGGCTCTGCCTGTTGGCCCTGCCTGTTGGCCCTGTGCTCACTAATACCATGGCTATGTCTGAATCACAGATAACACTAACCTTAATGAACTGCACAGGGCTCAACTGGGGTGTGCCTGATTCATAAGAGTTCAATAAAAGTTTTTTTGCCTCTGCCTTGGTAGCCTCCGGCCTGTTGTTCTATGCAGAGCTGAATACAATAATAGTTGACACAGCTGAAAGAGCATAATGAAAAGGCAGAGGGAAGTAGTACAGTCGTGGCCAAAAGTTTTGAAAAAAGGGCTTCACAGGCAAGGATATTGATGCCAGTAAAATTGCACCTAAATCAACCATTTATCGGATCATCAAGAACTTCAAGGAGAGTGGTTCAATTGTTGTGAAGAAGGCTTCAGGGCGCCCAATAAAGTCCAGCAAGCACCAGGACCGTCTCCTAAAGTTGATTCAGCTGCGAGATCGGGGCACCACCAGTACAGAGCTTTCTCAGGAATGGCAGCAGGCAGGTGTGAGTGCATCTTCACGCACAGTGAGGCAAAGAATTTTGGAGGATGGCCTGGTGTCAAGAAGGGCAGCAAAGAAGCCACTTCTCTCCAGGAAAAGCATCAGGGACAGACTGATATTCTGCAAAAGGTACAGGGATTGGACTGCTGAGGACTGGGGTAAAGTCATTTTCTCTGATGAATCCCCTTTCCAATTTTTTGGGGCATCCGGAAAAAAGCTGGTCCGGAGAAGACAAGGTGAGCGCTACCATCAGTCCTGTGTCATGCCAACAGTAAAGCATCCTGAGACCATTCATGTGTGGGGTTGCTTCTCAGCCAAGGGAGTGGGCTCACTCACAATTTTGCCTAAGAACACAGCCATGAATAAAGAATGGTACCAACACATCCTCCGAGAGCAACTTCTCCCAACCATCCAGGAACAGTTTGGTGATGAACAATGCCTTTTCCAGCATGATGAGCACCTTGCCATAAGGCAAACGTGATAACTAAGTGGCTCAGGGAACAAAACATCAATATTTTGGGTCCATGGCCAGGAAACTCCCCAGACCTTAATCCCATTGAGAACTTGTGGTCAATCCTCAAGAGGCGGGTGGACAAACAAAAACCCACAAATTATGACAAACTCCAAGCATTGATTATGCAAGAATGGGCTGTCATCAGTCAGGATGTGGCCCAGAAGTTAATTGACAGCATGCCAGGGCGGATTGCAGAGGTCTTGAAAAAGAAGGGTCAACACTGCAAATATTGACTCTTTGCATCAACTTCATGTAATTGTCAATAAAAGCCTTTGACACTTATGAAATGCTTGTAATTATACTTCAGTATTCCATAGTAATGACAAAAATATCTAAAGACACTGAAGCAGCAAACTTTGTGGAAATTAATATTTGTGTCGTTCTCAAAACTTTTGGCCACCACTGTACACGTACTAATACCATAGTGTCTCACGAAGGGACCAATCTGTTCAAACTATTCCCACTCACACCCCAAATCTAACAGTACCTTGTTACAACACTCACACAAGACAAACAAGCTCTATGTAAGAAGACAAATGCTTCTGTCCACAGGAGAGGCTCTTCTGTCGTCATAAAGGCTTTCAACTACATGTTCTGACATATGCTGTTTGGAGAGAGTAAAGCACTCTTCAATTAGGATGAATCTCTGAACTCTGTTTACTGTACACGGCATGACAACATACCTGCTCTGCAAGAGGCCATCGCCTCGTAGCTACCGTCATACCCACTAGTGTTGTCACAATACCAGAATCTTTAGTTCGATACCAGATTTAGTACCACAATAGTCGATATCGAACCGATTACACGGCAAAAAAACAGACAAAAAAGCGTATTATACAAAGTCACAGAACGGCACTTGATCCAGACAGATCTGGTGAGTTTAATATTATTACATTATAATTGTTTTGATGTATGCATTAATGAATCAATTGTAGAGTCAATGTGAATGTTTTTTTTAACCAATCTAACCACATAACAACATAATGGTAATCATGTATTTGAATGGTAAATCTCTATTGATAAACTGTGGTGAATCAAGATGTAACCTAGGCCTATTCACAATACAGGTGAATACATATTATTCAATAGAAGTGTGACAATGCATTGAGTTATTCAGCTTGTTATGGCTGATTTGTGGCTACAGATGTAAAACTATCAAATCAAATCAAATCAAATTTTATTAGTCACATACACATGGTTAGCAGATGTTAATGCGAGTGTAGCGAAATGCTTGTGCTTCTAGTTCCGACAATGCAGTAATAACCAACAAGTAATCTAACCTAACAATTCCACAACTACTACCTTATACACACACACAAGTGTAAAGGGATAAAGAATATGTACATAAAGATATATGAATGAGTGGTGGTACAGAACGGCATGGCAAGATGCAGTAGATGGTATAGAGTACGGTATATACATATGAGATGAGTACTGTAGGGTATGTAAACATAAAGTGGCATAGTTTAAAGTGGCTAGTGGTACATGTATTACATAAAGATGGCAAGATGCAGTAGATGATATAGAGTACAGTATATACATATGAGATGGGTAATGTAGGGTATGTAAACATTATATTAAGTGGCATTGTTTAAAGTGGCTAGTGGTACATTTTTACATAATTTCCATCAATTCCCATTTTTAAAGTGGCTGGAGTTGAGTCAGTATGTTGGCAGCGGCCGCTAAATGTTAGTGGTGGCTGTTTAACAGTCTGATGGCCTTGAGATAGAAGCTGTTTTTCAGTCTCTCGGTCCCTGCTTTGATGCACCTGTACTGACCTCGCCTTCTGGATGATAGCGGGGTGAACAGGCAGTGGCTTGGGTGGTTGTTGTCCTTGATGATCTTTATGGCCTTCCTGTGACATCGGGTGGTGTAGGTGTCCTGGAGGGCAGGTAGTTTGCCCCCGGTGGTGCGTTCTGCAGACCTCACTACCCTCTGGAGAGCCTTACGGTTGTGGGCGGAGCAGTTGCCGTACCAGGCGGTGATACAGCCCGACAGGATGCTCTCGATTGTGCATCTGTAGAAGTTTGTGAGTGCTTTTGGTGACAAGCCGAATTTCTTCAGCCTCCTGAGGTTGAAGAGGCGCTGCTGCGCCTTCTTCACAACGCTGTCTGTGTGGGTGGACCAATTCAGTTTGTCCGTGATGTGTACACCGAGGAACTTAAAACTTTCCACCTTCTCCACTACTGACCCGTCGATGTGGATAGGGGGGTGCTCCCTCTGCTGTTTCCTGAAGTCCACAATCATCTCCTTTGTTTTGTTGACGTTGAGTGTGAGGTTATTTTCCTGACACCACACTCCGAGGGCCCTCACCTCCTCCCTGTAGGCCGTCTCGTCGTTGTTGGTAATCAAGCCTACCACTGTAGTGTCATCCGCAAACTTGATGATTGAGTTGGAGGCGTGCATGGCCACGCAGTCGTGGGTGAACAGGGAGTACAGGAGAGGGCTCAGAACGCACCCTTGTGGGGCCCCAGTGTTGAGGATCAGCGGGGTGGAGATGTTGTTACCTACCCTCACCACCTGGGGGCGGCCCGTCAGGAAGTCCAGGACCCAGTTGCACAGGGCGGGGTCGAGACCCAGGGTCTCGAGCTTGATGACGAGTTTGGAGGGTACTATGGTGTTAAATGCTGAGCTGTAATCGATGAACAGCATTCTCACATGGGTATTCCTCTTGTCTAGATGGGTTAGGGCAGTGTGCAGTGTGGTTGCGATTGCGTCGTCTGTGGACCTATTGGGTCGGTAAGCAAATTGGAGTGGGTCTAGGGTGTCCGGTAGGGTGGAGGTGATATGGTCCTTGACTAGTCTCTCAAAGCACTTCATGATGACGGAAGTGAGTGCTACGGGGCGGTAGTCGTTTAGCTCAGTTACCTTAGCTTTCTTGGGAACAGGAACAATGGTGGCCCTCTTGAAGCATGTGGGAACAGCAGACTGGGATAAGGATTGATTGAATATGTCCGTAAACACACCAGCCAGCTGGTCTGCGCATGCTCTGAGGACGCGGCTGGGAATGCCGTCTGGGCCTGCAGCCTTGCGAGGGTTAACACGTTTAAATGTTTTACTCACCTCGGCTGCAGTGAAGGAGAGCCCGCAGGTTTTGGTAGGGGGCCGTGTCAGTGGCACTGTATTGTCCTCAAAGCGGGCAAAAAAGTTGTTTAGCCTGTCTGGGAGCAAGACATCCTGGTCCGCGACGGGGCTGGTTTTCTTTTTGTAATCCGTGATTGACTGTAGACCCTGCCACATACCTCTTGTGTCTGAGCTGTTGAATTGCGACTCGATTTTGTCTCTGTACTGGGACTTAGCCTGTTTGATTGCCTTGCGGAGAGAACAGCTACACTGTTTGTATTCGGTCATGCTTCCGGTCACCTTGCCCTGGTTAAAAGCAGTGGTTCACGCTTTCAGTTTCGCGCGAATGCTGCCGTCAATCCACGGTTTCTGGTTTGGGAATGTTTTAATCGTTGCTGTGGGTACGACATCGTCAATGCACTTCCTAATGAACTCGCTCACCGAATCAGCATATTCGTCAATATTGTTGTTGGACGCAATGCGGAACATATTCCAATCCGCGTGATCGAAGCAGTCTTGAAGCGTGGATTCAGATTGGTCGGACCAGCGTTGAACAGACCTGAGCGCGGGAGCTTGTTGTTTTAGTTTCTGTTTGTAGGCTGGAATCAACAAAATGGAGTCGTGGTCAGCTTTTCCGAAAGGGGGGCGGGGGAGGGCCATATATGCGTCGCGGAAATTAGTATAACAATGATCTAGGGTTTTTCCAGCCCTGGTAGCACAATCGATATGCTGATAGAATTTAGGGAGTTTTGTTTTTAGATTAGCCTTGTTAAAATCCCCAGCTACGATGAATGCAGCCTCAGGGTGTGTGGTTTCCAGTTTACAAAGAGTCAGATAAAGTTCGTTCAGGGCCATCGATGTGTCTGCTTGGGGGGGAATATATACGGCTGTGATTATGATTGAAGAGAATTCCCTTGGTAGATAATGCGGTCGACATTTGATTGTGAGGAGTTCTAGATCAGGTGAACAGAATGACTTGAGTTCCTAAACTATTTACAGTACCTTCCGTTTAGGACATATTTTATTGTACTGATCAACATCATGTGCATAGAAGAAGCAATGTCTTCTCTTTAAGACCCATGACGTCATTCACACACAAAGTCCATTTGATGCTCGATCAAAGAGGATCTGAACTGGGAGAGGCGGGGGAAACGAAGTGAATGAATAAACATTTTGGTGACAATATTTTCAGTTATGGTTTTATCACAAACAAGGTACTAGGGTAGTGAAATGATGTCTTCAGCTGTAAGCTAGCAAGAGCTAAAAGCTAAAAGCTATCGATATCTTCTGTAGTGTTCTAGCATGTACAAGACATTGTTTCGTGAACAGTAATTAGCAGTTTTAACATTTCTACATACCGTGTTGTTTTATTAAAGTGTGTTAACTTCTGTACAGAGGGGAGCTAACATGATACAGCCCAGACTCCCAGTGGTTCAGGACAGTATGAGAGGGGAGCTAACATGATACAGACCAGACTCCCAGTGGTTCAGGACAGTATGAGAGGGGAGCTAACATGATACAGACCAGACTCCCAGTGGTTCAGGACAGTATGAGAGGGGAGCTAACATGATACAGACCAGACTCCCAGTGGTTCAGGACAGTATGAGAGGGGAGCTAACATGATACAGACCAGACTCCCAGTGGTTCAGGACAGTATGAGAGGGGAGCTAACATGATACAGACCAGACTCCCAGTGGTTCAGGACAGTATGAGAGGGGAGCTAACATGATGTAGACCAGACTCCCAGTGGTTCAGGACAGTATGAGAGGGGAGCTAACATGATGCAGACCAGACTCCCAGTGGTTCAGGACAGTATGAGAGGGGAGCTAACATGATGCAGACCAGACTCCCAGTGAGTTCAGTGGTTCCTTATGGCAGGCTAGAGCTAGCAATGAGGAAGAATAGGCTGTGGAGAAGGCACGGTGCTCTCGCGCTATAGGGGGCCATCGGCTGACAGACTTGATCCTCTCTGTCGACGACACGAGACACATTTAACAAAAGAAAGAAACATTTCTGACACACAGCGACAAAACACACACACAGACACCAACCATATCGGCAGCATCAACAAAGAGACATGACTTCCAAACTGTTCACCGATTTTAAATCTAACATCTAAACTCTACATAAAATAAAAGTGAAAACATCAAGCTATAGAAAAGCACTACTAGTTGTTTTAAAAGTAATTTCCAGAATCATAAACTACAGAGTAGAGGAAGAGGACTCTCAGTGTGTCCCACATAGCCCCCTTTGCCTGACTGTCTCTACTGGAGGGCAGCTCTCCTTAAGGGTCTGAGCAGGTGTCAACTTTGACCCACCCTCTGCTCCCCTACAGTCCTGCTGCTAAGGCAGGATGCCATCTCCTAGGCACCTGTCATCTTCTTGACACCCATTGTCCCCTCATACTTAGACCCCCCGTCTTCACCACGTACTCTCTAGGACCTTCTATTTATTACAAATAAACACTTCTGGTTAAAAAAAAAATAAATATGAAAGAGTGTGCTGAGAAAAGAGTAGTAGATCCTTACGTCTTAAACTGCCGTAGAAATATCCCAACATTCATAGTGCGTTTGGCGTCCAGTAGTGAGACCTGCAAACACGGACAAAGAGAACATGTCAGATACTATCATCAACGTGGAATAATAGCTGGTAGTCTACCGGTATATCAGTGGAGGCTGCTGAGGGGAGGACGGCTCATTATAATGGCTAATAATAATTCCATTATTATGGGTTCCAGTACCCATAATAATGGTACGGCGCGTGGATACCGTTCCACTTATTCCACTCCAGCCATAGCTACGAGCCCGTCCTATCAATTAAGGTGCCACCAACCTCCTGTGTGGTATTTGCAGTATCTTTCTACAGTATCTCTTTCAACTTTACAGACAACACATTCCATCAATATAGGCTACCTGGCAGTTTGAACCACATCGAGCCTCTGTGCCAGTCAGTGGCTGCCTCTAACCAGCATGCTGTTGTCTTGCCACAGCAACAACATACCACTGCTGAATGGAGAGACAGAATGGCAGTAACTCATACTGCACTCCTATCCCAAACCTTGTCTCTGGTGCTGTCTCTCACAGCCCTCTCCCCCACCCATCCCCAGCCCTCTCCCCCACCCATCTCACCAACCCATCTCGAGCCCTCTCATCCTCTCCCACCTCTTCCATCCATCTGCAGCCCTCTCATCCTCTTCCACCCATCTCGAGCCCTCTCATCCTCTCCCACCTCTTCCATCCATCTGCAGCCCTCTCATCCTCTTCCACCCATCTCGAGCCCTCTCATCCTCTCCCACCTCTTCCATCCATCTCCAGCCCTCTTATCCTCTCCTACCCATCTCCAGCCCTCTCATCCTCTCCCACCCATCTCCAGCCCTCTCATCCTCTCCCACCCATCTCCAGCCCTCTCTTCCATGTCCAGCCCTCTCATCCCCTCCCACCCATCCTTGTCCAGCCCTCTCACCCATCTCCAGCCCTCTCATCCTCTCCCACCCATCTCCAGCCCTCTCATCCTCTCCCAGCTATCTCACCTTATCTGTGGTGGTGTCCTTGGGTGAACTGCATCGCATCAGCACAGACCTGCGTCTCAAACTTCCTGCTCTGTCCTGAGGTTTACTGTCCTTCTGTCCAAACAGCTCATCCAGAGAGTGGAGGTCTATAGGGAAATCTTCCTCCTCTGTAGCTGCTCCACTCCAGACACTCTTCCTCCCCTCCACCTTCTCCTTGGGGATCTGCTCCCAGTTCAGCTTCCTCAGCCGGCTGCGATGGGCCGAGTCCATACGGGTCAGAGGAGAGGAGCAGGAGTTGGAGGGAGGTGGGGGCGGAGGAGGAGGGGGCGGAGGAGGGGGCGGAGGAGAGGTTTGGGTTAGGGGAGCAGAGGTAAGGCCAGGAAGGGTGTCCATAGTTGTCACTTCCAAGACGAGGGGTGCAACACCGCGAGGGCTGGCGGGTGGCGTTCCATGAAAGGCACGGGACTCCTTGACGGACACGGTTAGGTTGATAAGCATAGAGGCTAGTTGGGAGTTAGGATAGGGCTCAACTAGGGTTTAGGACTGGGACAGGTAGCATTGCAGATAGCCAGTGTTCAACATAGATAGATGGATATTGAGATGTCAGGTATGGGGGCTAGTTAGGCTGTAGCTTTAATGTCTCTACTCAACCAAGGTGTATCCTCTCTCTATTCTCTTCTCACAGTGGTGCAAGTCTCAGTCTCTCCAATCTAGGAAAAAACAACAACACAAGGAAATCAACTCAGAAAAGTTCAGACATAGACAGACATACCTCAGAATACCTCTCATGCCATCTTGATTATACTAATAGCAGTATAGGCTACGCTGGTATCAGACAATGTAATGAAGCATTTCATCCAGTCTCCACAATCCCATGGCTTATTTAAAAGACAGACAGACATACACTATAAATAGAGGCCCTGTCTAGTCTGGTCTAGTCCTGGGCCTTGACATTAACGTCTTCATATCTTTTAGTTACTATTTATTGTTTTATTTAACTAGGCATGTCTTTTAGTTACCAGACATTTACGACGACACTAGATGTGGTCTGGGATTCGGAAGCGAAGTGTTCCATTGTCACTCATTGTGATTACCTGATGTAAAAGGTTGAGCCTCAGCCTACATCAACCTATGGCATTAAAGGTTGAGCCTCAGCCTACATCAGCCTATGGCATTAAAGGTTGAGCCTCAGCCTACATCAGCCTATGGCATTAAAGGTTGAGCCTCAGCCTACATCAACCTATGGCATTTGGAAACTATGTAACTTGTGTTGTGTATTGTGATTGACAAACCACATTTTCAAATAATAAAGTATTTCTTATCTGTGAGGTGAAGACCGGTATTTATTATTTTTTATTTTTTTAATCATTTGGAATATTCCAGTGTGCTGGCCCGTGAGCTACTAATACCGACACCTGGCTAGTCCTTTAATTAGCAGCATGGTTATGCCTGTTATATCTCTGTTAATCACTTTCTACAGGGGATCTAACTGGCTGTTACACTGCCTGGGATATATAACCTCCAGGTCGGTTACACTCTCCAGGTCGGTTACACTCTCCAGGTCGGTTACAGGTCTGTTACACTCTCCAGGTCGGTTACACTCTCCAGGTCAGTTACACTCTCCAGGTCAGTTACACTCTGGTTACACTCTCCAGGTCAGTTACACTCTGGTTACACTCTCCAGGTCAGTTATAGGTCAGTTACACTCTGGTTACACTCTCCAGGTCAGTTACACTCTCCAGGTCAGTTACACTCTGGTTACACTCTCCAGGTCAGTTACACTCTCCAGGTCAGTTACACTCTGGTTACACTCTCCAGGTCAGTTACACTCTCCAGGTCTGTTACACTCTGGTTACACTCTCCAGGTCAGTTACACTCTCCAGGTCGGTTACACTCTCCAGGTCGGTTACACTCTGGTTACACTCTCCAGGTCAGTTACACTCTCCAGGTCGGTTACACTCTGGTTACACTCTCCAGGTCAGTTACACTCTGGTTACACTCTCCAGGTCAGTTACACTCTGGTTACACTCTCCAGGTCAGTTACACGTCGTCACTCGGTTACACTCTCCAGGTCGGTTATAGGTCAGTTACACTCTCCAGCGTGCAGTTACACTCTCCAGGTCAGTTACACTCTCCAGGTCAGTTACACTCTCCAGGTCAGTTACACTCTCCAGGTCAGTTACACTCTCCAGGTCGGTTACAGGTCAGTTACACTCTCCAGGTCGGTTACACTCTCCAGGTCAGTTACACTCTCCAGGTCAGTTACACTCTCCAGGTCAGTTACACTCTCCAGGTCAGTTACACTCTCCAGGTCAGTTACACTCTCCAGGTCTGTTACACTCTCCAGGTCTGTTACACTCTCCAGGTCGGTTACACTCTCCAGGTCAGTTACACTCTCCAGGTCAGTTACACTCTCCAGGTCAGTTACACTCTCCAGGTCGGTTACACTCTCCAGGTCAGTTACACTCTCCAGGTCAGTTACACTCTGGTTACACTCTCCAGGTCAGTTACACTCTCCAGGTCGGTTACAGGTCTGTTACACTCTCCAGGTCAGTTACACTCTCCTGGTCAGTTACACTCTGGTTACACTCTCCAGGTCGGTTACAGGTCTGTTACACTCTCCAGGTCGGTTACACTCTCCAGGTCTGTTACACTCTCCAGGTCTGTTACACTCTCCAGGTCGGTTACACTCTCCAGGTCGGTTACACTCTCCAGGTCGGTTACACTCTCCAGGTCGGTTACACTCTCCAGGTCTGTTACACTCTCCAGGTCGGTTACACTCTCCAGGTCGGTTACACTCTCCAGGTCGGTTACACTCTCCAGGTCTGTTACACTCTCCAGGTCGGTTACACTCTCCAGGTCGGTTACACTCTACAGGTCGGTTACACTCTCCAGGTCTGTTACACTCTCCAGGTCAGTTACACTCTCCAGGTCTGTTACACTCTCCAGGTCTGTTACACTCTCCAGGTCAGTTACACTCTCCAGGTCAGTTACACTCTCCAGGTCAGTTACACTCTGGTTACACTCTCCAGGTCGGTTATAGGTCTGTTACACTCTCCAGGTCTGTTACACTCTCCAGGTCAGTTACACTCTCCAGGTCAGTTACACTCTCCAGGTCAGTTACACTCTCCAGGTCAGTTACATTCTCCAGGTCAGTTACACTCTCCAGGTCAGTTACACTCTCCAGGTCAGTTACACTCTCCAGGTCAGTCTGGTTACACTCTCCAGGTCAGTTACACTCTCCAGGTCAGTTACACTCTCCAGGTCAGTTACACTCTCCAGGTCAGTTACACTCTCCAGGTCGGTTACACTCTCCAGGTCGGTTACACTCTCCAGGTCAGTTACACTCTCCAGGTCTGTTACACTCTCCAGGTCTGTTACACTCTCCAGGTCGGTTACACTCTCCAGGTCGGTTACACTCTCCAGGTCGGTTACACTCTCCAGGTCTGTTACACTCTCCAGGTCGGTTACACTCTCCAGGTCTGTTACACTCTCCAGGTCGGTTACACTCTCCAGGTCGGTTACACTCTCCAGGTCTGTTACACTCTCCAGGTCAGTTACACTCTCCAGGTCTGTTACACTCTCCAGGTCTGTTACACTCTCCAGGTCAGTTACACTCTCCAGGTCAGTTACACTCTCCAGGTCAGTTACACTCTGGTTACACTCTCCAGGTCGGTTATAGGTCTGTTACACTCTCCAGGTCGGTTACACTCTCCAGGTCAGTTACACTCTCCAGGTCAGTTACACTCTCCAGGTCAGTTACACTCTGGTTACACTCTCCAGGTCGGTTATAGGTCTGTTACACTCTCCAGGTCTGTTACACTCTCCAGTTTGGTTCCACTCTCCAGTTCAGTTACACTCTCCAGTTCGGTTACAGTTCGGTTACACTCTCATAGGAAGTTCAAGGTGTTGGGGAAAGTACCGGGAGAGAGAGAGAGAGGAGGGTTTCACCCTGATGCCTGCCTCAATTCCACACCTCCACAATGCCCTGCCTGTTGCATTTCCTTTTGTATTATTGCACATTTAGACATCAGAGGGAGAGAGGTGTATTGAAACAGATGATCCTCTCTCTCACACACACATTATAGAGTTAACGAAAACGTCCTGGTATAATATTACTAGATTATCATCAGATAAGACAGGTCCAGTCACGAATATTAAACAGACTCCAAAACGTAGCAATAAGCGTCACACACCCACTGGAAAGTTTAGGCCTAACCTGTAATTACACAAATGAGTCATAAAGGTTTCAAGTGCATGTTCTACTTCATCTGATTGAAAATATATAAATTAATCAATCAAAAATCATCTGATTGAAAATAAGTTATTCAATCATAGATGGCAACATGTGGACCTCGTCATTTGGTATTCTTTGCATGAATGACAACACTGGGGCACTTGATCAATGCCAAGTTAGTTGTTCCACTTCGCACCGCATAGCCTGATGGTTTTAATTCTAGGAGGAAAGAAGAGTAAGCCTGAGGTTACAGTACTGGTTTTCTGTGGACACGCCCAAAACAAACACATCCAATTGTCAAATTTAGCCTAAACGGTGTCAGTTCTTAAAATAGACTTTCATTTAAAACACTCAGCCACCTGGATGTTTTAAATTAAATCTCTGCACATGTTTTTTCTCAATGAAATGTAGGCTAAATTACTTTATTAAAACAATGGTTTTGGCTATAGCGAATTTGCAATAATGCCTTATAGGCCTACATTGCAATTCCCCGGTTAATCGTAATCCTCTCATGGTTATTTCCAACTTTTCCTGCAACAAAATCCCTAAAAACAAAACCATATGCTACTTACAGTGCGTTATGATGCGATATCCAACTTTCCAAAGTTATTGCCAAAACGTATTTTACAAATCCTTATTTATTGTTGTAAACTTCAATGAAAAAAGTATTGTTTTATTTCGTTCTCTGTTGCTTGCCTCCTCACTCAAGCCAATGCATCGTGCTGCTCCGCAGTTTCATGTGTTCTGTGCTCCGCTCAACTTGCAGGAAACTTTCCCAGCGCTGAAGGAACGCGCATGCCCGCCGCCGCGTCCTTGATTTGCCCAGGGACAAGTTCATCTGGACGCAACGTTTTGGAACGTTCAGATATAAATATGTTAAGTAGAACAAACATGCCACTCTGACATGTAGAATAAGGAATCACGTCGCCTCTATTCATGCATTTCTATCTGCAAGGTTCGACGACGTTTGGCAACTGAACGTGGTCCTGATCTTTTTGCGTTGTTTCCGCCCAACTTTGCCATATGATGGACAAACAGGTACTTCATTAACCATTTCAGTGGAGTCGCCTGCATACCTGGGCACATTTATAATACCCTGGGAACATTTATAACGGGTTTACACATTAATTCTCACATAATTGTGAGTAAAAAAGTGTACCCATGAAAATGATATAGAAAGTGCCATTAGAATATACTGTATAGATACAGTTGTGGCCAAATATATTGGCACCCTTGCAATTTTCTTAAATAATTCGCTATTTCTTCTCAAATAAGTTGAAATTGAAAATATGTTTGGTCTCCACACCTTCTTATTGTATTTTCAACATTGTAGAACTCATTTTATTTTTGTATACTAAAGTTTCCAATTTAATTTGAAAATACAGACAAACGGCAAGGACAAAATGATTGGCACCCAGTAGCTAGTACTCGGTTGTACAGCCTTTGGCCAAGAAAACGGCAACACATTTTTCCTGTAGCCATCAATGAGCTTGCTGCACATTTCTACTGGCAATGTGGCCCACTCTTCAGCAGCAAACTGCTATAAGTCTTCAATTGTGCCCTCCATTGAAGACTTACAGCAGTTTGCTGCTGAAGAGTGGGCCACATTGCCAGTAGATATGTGCAGCAAGCTCATTGGCTACAAGAAAAATTCTTGCCATAGGTCATGCATGTGATTCAGATCTGGACTCTTCACTGGACACCCCAGAACAGTCCCGTTTCTTGTTGAACCATTCCAGGCTGCTTTTGATGTGTGTTTGGGGTTGTTGTCCTGCTGGAAGACTCACAAACTTCAACAGAGACACTGTTTTTGGACTGTTTCTCTTGAAGGGTTCAGAGATGCTGGACTGTTCTGGAGTGGCCAGCGAAGAGTCCAGATCTGAATCACATCCAAAACCTATGGTGAGATCTGAAAACAGCAGTTGGTGGGGTACCCCTCAAATATTGAAACATTTGATTAGTTTGCTGCTGACAAGTGTGTAAAATTGGCAGTAGAAAGGTGCAGCAAGCTCATTAATGACTGCAAGAAGAATTTATAGTTATTTTGGTGATAAGTCCTTGTTCCAGGGTTATCATCAGAGGGGGGTGGGGTTGTGATCTCTGCCTGGTGTAGAGAGCCTTGATCACGGGAGAGAGGAGGGGAACAAGACCCAGAGAGACCAGATGGATTAGACAGACATGGACATTATGTTCAGATACAGGTGAGACTAGAGAGGGAAAGATGGAGCAGGGGATGAGTGAGAGAGAAGGAGCAGGAGGGAGGGAGAGAAAGAGGAGACAGAGAGGGAGCTTGCAGAGTGGGAACAGAAAAAAATGATAGCGAGAGAGAGAGAGTAATGAGAGAGGGAGAGAAATTAAAGTGAGTGTGTGAAGGGATAATGCCTGAAAACCAAGAAGCTAGAAATCCAGACAGGCTGTTGACAAATGGGGTGTAAAGCCACAACACTGGCCTTTCATTGGACGTGCTTGGGTGTCCGGGGTGCTCCTGGACCCATGTCACCTGTGTTCTCCCAGGTTGCCTCTTTTACACGGCACGGTGACAGACACAACTCAACACGTCAGAGGCTAGTAGTTAATTAGGAGATTATGAGCTCTCAGCGCCAGCCATTGTTCTCTCTGACTCCGTTCATCCACCGGGGTGTGTTATGATTATGGCGAGACGGTGTCAGAATAAACTAACTCTCAGGAAATGTATCAGGAAATGTATCAGGAAACGTATCAGGAAACGTGTCAGGAAACGTATCAGGAAATGTATCAGGAAACGTATCAGGAAACGTATCAGGAAACGTGTCAGGAAACGTATCAGGAAATGTATCAGGAAACGTATCAGGAAACGTGTCAGGAAACGTATCAGGAAATGTATCAGGAAACGTATCTGGTAATGTATCTGGAAATGTATCAGGAAACGTATCTTTCTGTTCAGTCAGTTCAGTCCGTCACTCCTCAGACTCTGAGTACAGGTATCAAAATACAAAGAAAGAAAGCTGTTGAATAGGCCTTGTACACACACACACACACACACACACACACACACACACACACACACACACACACACACACACACACACACACACACACACACACACACACACACACACACACACACACACACACACACACACACACACACACACACACACACACACACACACACACACGTGCTTTATTGAGACAGATTATTTTTGCTTCACAGTAATAACAACACAGTCTGTGGTGGACCGACCCCGTCTCCATTTCTGCATGACAGTGAGCCTTGGAGCTTGAGGCTGTATTCTGCTGTGAATGGATGTGCATGTGGGTGTTCGTGTGTCAGAATGGACAGGGTGAGAAAGGGCCATTTCACTGAGGGGGTGTAGTTTCTATGAATGGGAGATGATGAATGTATTGGTGTTGAGACAGGGTGGGTGAATGGGAGATAATGAATGTATTGGTGTTGAGACTGGGTGGGTGAATGAGAGAGAATGAGTGTTTTGGTGTTGAGACAGGGTGGGTGAATGAGAGAATATGAGTGTTTTGGTGTTGAGACAGGGTGGGTGAATGAGAGAATATGAGTGTTTTGGTGTTGAGACAGGGTGGGTGAATGAGAGAATATGAGTGTTTTGGTGTTGAGACAGGGTGGGTGAATGAGAGAATATGAGTGTTTTGGTGTTGAGACAGGGTGGGTGAATGAGAGAGAATGAGTGTTTTGGTGTTGAGACAGCCTACTGGGCACAAACTGGTTGAATGGTTAGCAGATGTTAATGTGAGTGTAGTGAAATGCTTGTGCTTCTAGTTCCTACCGTGCTGTAATTTCTAACAGGTAATCTTTCAATTTCACAACAACTACCTTATACACACAAGTGTAAAATAATGAATAAGAATATGTCCATATAAATATATGGATGAGCGATTGCCGAACGGCATAGGCAAGATGCAGTAGATGGTATAGAGTACAGTATATACATATGAGATGAGTAATGTAGGGTATGTAAACACTATATAAAGTGGCATTGTTTAAAGTGACTAGTGATACATTTATTACATCCAATTTTTTATTATTAAAGTGGCTAGAGATTTGAGTCAGTACACACACACACACGTGCGCGGGTACGCAAACACAGACTCACACACACGCGCGGGCACACACACGCACACAGACTCACACACACACGTGGGCACACACACACACACACAGACTCACACACGCGCGTGGGCAAGCACACACAGACTCACACGAACACACAAACAAAATAATGCACGCAGAAAGTAAAGCTGTACAGTGACGTCCCATTAGTTGAAACCTCAAACCTAAACATAACAGATAAACTAGTCAATGCGATAGAGTACACCATTAAACAGGCGATAGAGTACACCATTAAACAGGCGATAGAGTACACCATTAAACAGGCGAGTAGAGTACACCATTAAACAGGCAATAGAGTACACAATTAAACAGGCGATACAGTACACCATTAAACAGGCGAGTAGAGTACACCATTAAACAGGCGAGTAGAGTACACCATTAAACAGGCGAGTAGAGTACACCATTAAACAGGCGATAGAGTACACCATTAAACAGGCGATAGAGTACACCATTAAACAGGCAATAGAGTACACCATTAAACAGGCGAGTAGAGTACACCATTAAACAGGCGAGTAGAGTACACCATTAAACAGGCGATAGAGTACACCATTAAACAGGCGATAGAGTACACCATTAAACAGGCGAGTAGAGTACACCATTAAACAGGCGATAGAGTACACCATTAAACAGGCGAGTAGAGTACACCATTAAACAGGCGAGTAGAGTACACCATTAAACAGGCGAGTAGAGTACACCATTAAACAGGCGAGTAGAGTACACCATTAAACAGGCGATAGAGTACACCATTAAACAGGCGATAGAGTACACCATTAAACAGGCGAGTAGAGTACACCATTAAACAGGCAATAGAGTACACCATTAAACAGGCGAGTAGAGTACACCATTAAACAGGCGAGTAGAGTACACCATTAAACAGGCGAGTAGAGTACACCATTAAACAGGCGAGTAGAGTACACCATTAAACAGGCGATAGAGTACACCATTAAACAGGCGATAGAGTACACCATTAAACAGGCGATAGAGTACACCATTAAACAGGTGAGTAGAGTACACCATTAAACAGGCGATAGAGTACACCATTAAACAGGCGAGTAGAGTACACCATTAAACAGGCGAGTAGAGTACACCATTAAACAGGCGAGTAGAGTACACCATTAAACAGGCGAGTAGAGTACACCATTAAACAGGCGAGTAGAGTACACCATTAAACAGGCGATAGAGTACACCATTAAACAGGCGAGTAGAGTACACCATTAAACAGGCGAGTAGAGTACACCATTAAACAGGCGAGTAGAGTACACCATTAAACAGGCGATAGAGTACACCATTAAACAGGCGATAGAGTACACCATTAAACAGGCGAGTAGAGTACACCATTAAACAGGTGAGTAGAGTACACCATTAAACAGGCGAGTAGAGTACACCATTAAACAGGCGAGTAGAGTACACCATTAAACAGGCGATAGAGTACACCATTAAACAGGCGAGTAGAGTACACCATTAAACAGGTGAGTAGAGTACACCATTAAACAGGCGAGTAGAGTACACCATTAAACAGGCGAGTAGAGTACACCATTAAACAGGCGATAGAGTACACCATTAAACAGGCGAGTAGAGTACACCATTAAACAGGCGAGTAGAGTACACCATTAAACAGGCGATAGAGTACACCATTAAACAGGCGATAGAGTACACCATTAAACAGGCGAGTAGAGTACACCATTAAACAGGCGAGTAGAGTACACCATTAAACAGGCGAGTAGAGTACACCATTAAACAGGCGAGTAGAGTACACCATTAAACAGGCGATAGAGTACACCATTAAACAGGCGAGTAGAGTACACCATTAAACAGGCGATAGAGTACACCATTAAACAGGCGATAGAGTACACCATTAAACAGGCGATAGAGTACACCATTAAACAGGCGAGTAGAGTACACCATTAAACAGGCGAGTAGAGTACACCATTAAACAGGCGAGTAGAGTACACCATTAAACAGGCGAGTAGAGTACACCATTAAACAGGCGAGTAGAGTACACCATTAAACAGGCGAGTAGAGTACACCATTAAACAGGCGAGTAGAGTACACCATTAAACAGGCGATAGAGTACACCATTAAACAGGCGATAGAGTACACCATTAAACAGGCGATAGAGTACACCATTAAACAGGCGATAGAGTACACCATTAAACAGGTGAGTCAACATCTCAATGTAAAGTTATTGTTTGGAGGATCTCCTCCCTCCTCCCTCCTTCCTGTCCTACTACCTCCCTCCTACCTCCTCCCTCCTCCCTGTCCTACTCCCTCCCTCCCTCTTCCCTGTTCTACCCCCTCCCTCCCTCCTCCCTGTCCTACCCCCTTCCTCCCTCCTCCCTGTCCTACTCCCCCCCTCCTCCCTGTTCTACCCCCCCCCCCCCCTCCTCCCTGTCCTACCCCCTCCATCCCTCCCTCCTTTTACATCTGGCTGTTGGAGCCACTTCTGACTCCAATTAGGATTTCCTGAGACTCAGTAAAAGGGCTTATTGACTGAGAGAAACCACCAGCCCAGACTGACTACTGCTCCCCTGACCCCTTCCTGCCCCCGCTGTGTGTGTGTGTGTGTGTGTGTGTGTGTGTGTGTGTGTGTGTGTGTGTGTGTGTGTGTGTGTGTGTGTGTGTGTGTGTGTGTGTGTGTGTGTGTGTGTGTGTGTGTGTGTGTGTGTGTGTGTGTGTGTGTGTGTGTGTGTGTGTGTGTGTGTGTGTGTGTGTGTGTTGCTGTTTATGAGAGGCTCTGTGACTCACAGTATTTCTGTTGTTGTGTCATCACTCTACAGTCTCACTCCACGATGACTCCATCACTCTACAGACACGCGATGACACACGATGACACACGATGACACACGATGACACACGTTGACACGAACAAATCTCCTCTCTTCTCCTCCTTTTCCTGACTTTCTCTTCGCTCCCTCTTGTTTTTATTTAATTGTTTCATTCTCAGTGCCTGTAATGGTTAAAACTGAAACAGACTCCTCAGTCATAGATAATGGCTGGTGCAATGTGTGCTCCCAGACCATACAATGAATCAATCATTACAAAATGTCAATTATGAAATTTAAGCAGTGAAAATTGAAGCAAATGAAATCTCCCCTCCCTACCAATTGGCCGTTGACTAAACTCAAGTGCTTAATGAATGGCACTGGGACATCCATGGAGGCAGTAGTTTGGAGCACAAAGACCCCAATCTGAGGCTGAGTGCTGGGCTGGATCTGGAGTTGACAGGGTATCTCTCTGGAAAATTTGCATCTGAAATGCCACCCAATTCCACATATAGTGCACTACCCATAGGGCTCTGGTCAAAGGTAATGCACTATGTAGGGAATAGGGTGCCATTTGGGATGCAGATCCATGTATCTGGAGGAGGCTGTCTGTGTGGCAGGACAGCTCACATAGTTCATATTCAAAGGACCGGGGCCTTGTAAAGGAAGTCGTAAATAGAGGTTGACAAAGTGAGTTGCATACACAAAGACATGACCTTTAAATAGGCTGTGTGTATAGTGGGGTGTTGGGCTAGGGCTGTGTATAGTCAGGCAGAGCAGAGTGGTGCAGGGTGGGTGAAGGAGGGGTGGAGGGTAGAGGCCTGAGAGAGGATTGCGCTAGGATGGTCATGTATAGAGTCTATAGTGGGTCATTAAAGCAAGGTCTCACACTAAGCCTCCCCTCTCCCCCATCACTGCAAACAAACTAACCCCACAGCTCACATTCTAGAACCTTGGTCAGATTGTCTTTAAGTTCCATTTTCTGTGTTCTAACACATTCTAGAACCTTGATCAGATTGTCTTTCAGTTCCATTTTCTGTGTTCTAACACATTCCAGAACCTTGGTCAGATTATCTTTCAGTTCCATTTTCTGTGTTCTAACACATTCTAGAACCTTGGTCAGATTGTCTTTCAGTTCCATTTTCTGTGTTCTAACACATTCAAGAAACTTGGTCAGATTGTCTTTAAGTTCCATTTCCTGTGTTCTAACACATTCTAGAACCTTGATCAGATTGTCTTTCAGTTCCATTTTCTGTGTTCTAACACATTCCAGAACCTTGGTCAGATTGTCTTTCAGTTCCATTTTCTGTGTTCTAACACATTCTAGAACCTTGGTCAGATTGTCTTTCAGTTCCATTTTCTGTGTTCTAACACATTCTAGAACCTTGGTCAGATTGTCTTTCAGTTCCATTTTCTGTGTTCTAACACATTCCAGAACATTTGAGTATACCCTGCATCAGGTGCAGTATGTGAGAAAGGGACTTGTTTTTTTCTTAAATATTTGATTGTTTGATTATTTTGAGGAACCCAAATAACATTTTGAGGAAAACAAGGGAATTAAAAGTGAGTTAAATGGTATCCGTAGTGTGTCTTATTGACAAACTGTTTATACCCACTTTCTTAACCGGATTCTCCTTCCATCGTCAGCGCCAGCCATCTACGTGCTCTACACTGTGTAAAGCCTTGTTCCCATCACAACACACACACACACACACACACACACACACACACACACACACACACACACACACACACACACACACACACACACACACACACACACACACACACACACACACACACACACACACACACACACACACACACACACACGCACACACACACACACACACACAGTTACTTCAACTAGCTAAACCTAATTATCCCCCCTTTCCCGCCCCCTGCCCCTTTGTGCCAAGCAGTGATGTCACCCACAGAGAGACAGTTGGGTTGGCACACTGCCCAGCGATGAGAAACTGGCAGGAGAAAGAGGAGGGGAGGAGAGGAGATGGAGGAGAGGAGGAGAGGAGGGGAGGAAGAGAGATTCTGGCTGGCCCTTGCGTAGGGGCCAAATGGATTAGAGTTTCCGCTAAGCACTGAAGCAGCAAAACCAAAGTCCCCCTCTTTCTCTCTCCTCCCTCTCTCATCCCAACCAACATCCCTCTTTCTCTCCCAACTCTCCCCTCTCCAGCTCCGATAGAGCCAGCCAGGCCAGTTAATGCTGAAAGGAGAACACGGAGAACACACAGGGAGATGTGAGGGGCTGGGCCCTGGAGGGCCCTGGGGGCCCGGGACCTTCTCCTAGGGGATTTACCTATAGCTTGGTCCCCTCTACCCTCTGCTTCCACTCCCATTCACTTCCATTCATTTCCTGTTTACTTCCATTCAGCAGGCCTGTGTTGAGGTCCATTCATTACGGATAAACTGTCACGCAACAACGCGGCCTACCTTTTGCTGAGGTATCCGAGATGGTTAAACAAGACACCCTTTGGCCCCTGGGCTTGGATTCTCTTACTGAGCCACGGCCCAGTTTCTACCCTCGAGCCCCTGTGATTCTCTGGGATTCTATTAGCCGTGGTCCAGTTTCTACCTTTGGGCCCCTGTGATTCTGAGCCACAATCCAGTTTCTGTAGAGGCTGCAGGGCTGTTGCGTGATGAGACAGGGAATCCTCATCAACGATCAGTTTCTGTAGAGGCTGCAGGGCTGTTGCGTGATGAGACAGGGAATCCTCATCAAGGATCAGTTTCTGTAGAGGCTGCAGAGCTGTTGCGTGATGAGACAGGGAATCCTCATCAAGGATCAGTTTCTGTAGAGGCTGCAGGGCTGTTGTGTGATGAGACAGGGAATCCTCATCAAGGATCAGTTTCTGTAGAGGCTGCAGGGCTGTTGCGTGATGAGACAGGGAATCCTCATCAACGATCAGTTAAAGAGGAAGGCTATCAATGGGTCAAAGTCAAAGTATGGGGCCTGGGTTAGATTCTCTATCGCTTGTCTTGGTGAAGTCGGTGACAACCACAATATTGAGAATTATTTACATAGTGAAAGTAACAGAGGAGATGGCGTACTGTAGATTGAGTCAATAAAGTCCATGAAAGCACAGGATATGAGTTTGCGTGGTTATTTTGTTTCAGTGAAAACACAGGCAACTCCCTTTCTTTCTCTCTTCCGTTCCCTCTCCCTCCATCCCTCAGTATCCCAGACACAGAGACAGCTGGCTGAGAGAGAAGAGAGGGGGATCAAAAGGAAGAGAGATCGCTGCAGGGATCGCCAGCTGAGTTATTTGGAGAACCCCTGTGAAAATGGAAGGAGAGGAAGGCCTGTTGCTAGGCATGTTGCTAGGCCTGTTGCTAGGCTGACCTGTCAGGGGGTAGAGCACTCTCAGAGCCTAGCGAAGAGAAACGGGCTATGTTTACACACACACGCACGCATACACACCCAACCCTGTGATTGTAGGTTAAGTACACTAGCTATCTCCTGTGCCATAAAGGATCAGAGCTCTTGCAGGCTATTGTATCATATTTGATAAATTAATACGTGTTATTTACATGTCATTGCTGGTTGTTATTTATATATATCTGATGATTGTTATACTGTATATATACACTACCGTTCAAAAGTTTGTGGTCACTTAGAAATATCCCTGTTTTTGAAAGAAAATACAATTTTTTGTCCATTAAAGTAACATCAAATTGATCAGAAATACAGTGTAGACATTGTTAATAATGTTGTAAATGACTATTGTAGCTGGAAATGGCAGATTTGTTTATGGAATATCTACATAGGCGTACAGGGGCCCATTATCAGCAACCATCACTCCTGTTTTCCAATGGCACATTGTGTTAGCTAATCCAAGTTTATAATTTTAAATAGGCTAATTGATCATTAGAAAACCCTTTTGCAACTATGTTAGCACAGCTGAAAATTGTTGTCCTGATTAAAGAAGCAATAAAATTGGCCTTCTTTAGACTAGTTGAGTATCTGGAGCAGCAGCATTTGTGCGTTCAATTACAGGCTCAAAAGGGCCAGAAACAAAGTCCTTTCTTCTGAAACTCGTCAGTCTATTCTTGTTCTGAGAAATGAAGGCTATTCCATTTGAGAAATTGCCAAGAAACTGAAGATCTGGTACAACGCTGTGTACTACTCCCTTCACAGAACAGCGCAAGCTGGCTCTAACCAGAATAGAAAGAGGAGTGGGGGTCCCCAGTGCACAACTGAGCAAGAGGACAAGTACATTAGAGTGTCTAGTTTGAGAAACAGATGCCTCACAATTCCTCAACTGGCAGCTTCATTAAATAGTACCCGCAAAACACCAGTCTCAACGTCAACAGCGAAGAGGCGACTCCAGGATGCTGGCCTTCTAGGCAGAGTTCCTCTGTCCAGTGTCTGTGTTCTTTTGCCCATTAAAACGTCTTCAGAAAAGGGTCTATTTTTCTCCATTTCCGCCTGACTGACGTGCCCAAAGTAAACTGCCTGTTGCTCAGGCTCTGAAGCCAAGATATGCATATAATTGGTACCATTGGATAGAAAACACTCTGAAGTTTGTATAAATGTTAAAATAATATAGGAGACTATAACACAATAGATATGGTAGGAGAAAATCCAAAGAAAAACCAACCTGAATTTTTATTTTGAGCGAGCCCATGGTCTTCCAACAGAACGCATAGGGAAATCATTAAATCTGTCTCCCAGTATGCAATTCCTATGGCTTCCACCAGATGTCAGTAGTCTTTGTTCAAGGTTTCAGGCTTGTTTATTCCAAAACGAGGAAGAATCATGAGTTTAACTACAGGGATAGAGACTTGGAAATGTCTTTATGCGCGTGCGACGAGGACGTGAACCTGCTAACAGGCTGACTACACCGTCGCGTCGCGGGCGTTGCAAAGTACATTTTGAAATCTATATTATTAAATTATTGCACCCACCGTGTAATATCGCTTTCCTATTGAACATACTTCTTTCCGTATAAAATATTATAGTTTAATTACATGTTAGGGTATCTGAGGATTAAATAGAAACGTATTTTGACTTGTTGAAACAAAGTTTAGGGGTACATTGTTTGGGATTCCTATCTTGGCATGTTGAACGAGTGGATTACTCAAATCGATGCCGCCAACTAAACAGACATTTTGAGATATAAAGAACGATTTAATCTAACAAAACAACACTACTGTCACGCCCTGACCTTAGAGATCCTTATTATTCTCTATGTTTGGTTAGGTCAGGGTGTGACTCGGGTGGGAAAGTCTATGTTTTCTATTTCTTTGTTTTGGCCGAGTGTGGTTCCCAATCGGAGGCAGCTGTCTATCGTTGTCTCTGACTGGGGATCATATACTGTATAAATTGTCATTTTCCTTTTGGGTTTTGTGGGATCTTGTTTTCTGTTTATTGTCTGTGCCTGACAGAACTGTTCGCTTTCGTTATTTTGTTTAAGTGTTTTTTGAATAAAAGGAATCATGAACACTTACCACGCTGCGCTTTGGTCCACTCTTCCTACCACCAACGAGAGCCGTTACAACTACATGTTGTAGCTAGGACCCTTTGGATGACAAATCAGGGTAACATTTTCAAAAAGTAAGTGAATATTTAACTGCTATTTGTGAATTTACGAAACCTGTGCCAGTGGAAAAATATTTTGATGTGGGGCGCCGTCCTCAAACAATCGCATGGCATGCTTTCGCTGTAAAGCCTACTGTAAATCGGACAGTTCAGTTAGATTAACAAGAATTTAGGCTTTTAACCGACATAAGATACTTGTATGTACCAAAATGTTTAATATCCATCATTTTTATAATTATTTATTTGAATTGAGCGCCCTCCAGTTTCACCAGAAGTTGTCCCACTAGCGGGACCCCTAGCCTTAAGAAGTTTTTAATCTTTTATTTTTATTGGCCAGTCTGGGATATAGCTTTTTCTTTGCAACTCTGCCTAGAAGGCCAGCGTCCCGGAGTTGCCTTTTCACTATTGACGTTCAGACTGGTGTTTTGCGGGTACTATTTAATGAAGCAAGCCTCCCCCTTTTTCCTCCAAACATAATGATGGTCATAATGGCCAAACAGTTCTATTTTTGTTTCATCAGACCAGAGGACATTTCTCCAAAAAGTACAATCTTTCTCCCCATGTGCAGTTGCAAACCGTAGTCTGGCTTTTTTATGGAGGTTTTGGAGCAGTGGCTTCTTCCTTGCTGAGCGGCCTTTCAGGTTATGTTGATATAGGACTCGTTTTACTGTGGATACAGATACTTTTGTACCTGTTTCCTCCAGCATCTTCACAAGGTCCTTTGCTGTTGTTCTGGGATTGATTTGCACTTTTCGCACCAAAGTACGTTCATCTCTAGGAGGCAGAACGCTTCTCTTTCTTGAGAGGTATGATGGCTGCTTGGTCCCATGGTGTTTATACTTGCGTACTATTGTTTGTACAGATGAATGTGGTACCTTCAGGCATCTGGAAATTGCTCCCAAGGATGAACCAGACTTGTGGAGAGCTACAATTTTTTTCTGAGGTCTTGGCTGATTTATTTTGACTTTCCCATGATGTCAAGCAAAGAGGCGCTGAGTTTGAAGGTAGGCCTTGAAAAACATCCACAGGTACACCTCCAATTGACTCGAATGATGTCAATTAGCCTATCAGAAGCTTCTGAAGCCATGACATTTTCTGGAATTTTCCAAGCTGTTTAAAGGCACAGTCAACTTAGTGTATGTAAACTTCTGACCCACTGCAATTGTGATACAGTGAATTATAAGTGAAATAATCTGTCTGTAAACAATTGTTGGAAAAATTACTTGTGTCATGCACAAAGTAGATGTCCTAACCGACTTGCCAAAACTATAGTTTGTTATCAAGAAATGTATGGAGTGGTTGAAAACGAGTTTTAATGACTCCAACCTAAGTGTATGTAAACTTCCGACTTCAACTGTATCTCTGATGGTTGTTATTTATACATCTCTGATGGTTGTTATTTATATATCTTTGATGGTTTTTATTTATACAGTACCAGTCGAATGTTTGGACACACCTACTCAGGGTTTTTCTTTATTTTTACTATTTTCTACATTGTAGAATAATAGTGAAGATGTCAAAACTATGAAATAACAAATGTGGAATAATGTAGTGACGAAAAAGTGTTATATCAAAATGTATTTTATATTTGAGATTCTTCCAAGTAGCCACCCTTTGCCTTGATGACAGATTTGCACACTCTTGGCATTCTCTCAACCAGCTTCACCTGGAATGCTGTGTGCAAACGGGGGTCGGACAGGCTTCCTGTTTAGATACGACCCCAGTGTCGTTATCTAAACAGGAAGCCTGTCTGACCCCAGTGTCGTTATCTAAACAGGAAGCCTGTCCGACCCCAGTGTCGTTATCTAAACAGGAAGCCTGTCCGACCCCCGTGTCGTTATCTAAACAGGAAGCCTGTCCGACCCCAGTGTCGTTATCTAAACAGGAAGCCTGTCCGACCCCCGTGTCGTTATCTAAACAGGAAGCCTGTCCGACCCCAGTGTCGTTATCTAAACAGGAAGCCTGTCCGACCCCAGTGTCGTTATCTAAACAGGAAGCCTGTCCGACCCCAGTGTCGTTATCTAAACAGGAAGCCTGTCCGACCCCCGTGTCGTTATCTAAACAGGAAGCTTGTCCGACCCCCGTGTCGTTATCTAAACAGGAAGCTTGTCCGACCCCCGTGTCGTTATCTAAACAGGAAGCCTGTCCGACCCCAGTGTCGTTATCTAAACAGGAAGCCTGTCCGACCCCAGTGTCGTTATCTAAACAGGAAGCCTGTCCGACCCCCGTGTCGTTATCTAAACAGGAAGCTTGTCCGACCCCCGTGTCGTTATCTAAACAGGAAGCTTGTCCGACCCCCGTGTCGTTATCTAAACAGGAAGCCTGTCTGACCACAGTGTCGTTATCTAAACAGGAAGCCTGTCCGATCTGTATTGTTGATGTTGTCTTTGATGTGCTTTGGTGTGTTTATCAAACACCTTTCCCCGCTCCTGTCGATAAATAACTGTATTAAGTCATACAAAAGTTTTACTGTGTGTGAACTTTCGAATGCATCCTGTCATTACTAAACGTGGAATGTGATAGGTATTTTAATATTACTTTTTTTGACACCCCAAAAAATATTTGATTAATTCCTCAAATGAAGGGGATGATGACGCAATCTTTGCGAGAGGGAGGGAATCTGATTTGGTCCTCAACTCGCAGCTCAGTCATTTCGTTCAGAGTGAGTGGAGTTAGCCGTGAGTCAGTCTGCCCCGGAGCAGGTTAGTTCTGAACGTTTCATTGCCATAGAAATGAACCTGGCTAAAAGGTGAGGCACTTTTGTATGACCGGTTACTCCGAGATGAACTCAGAGTTGACCAAAGTTACCTGGCCAAGTCCTCAAACCTGATTGGTAGTATAGGGGCTCAGGGTATGTATTCAGCAGTGGGACAGATTAACCCAGTAAAGAAACATCAGGTATTCAGAGGATATACCCAAAAGGAGGTGATGACGTACACACACACTCCCTGCCCCCCAGCGCTGGGTGTGATAGAGGAAGTCAGAGGGAGTTGAGGGGTTGATCTTTGTCATCCTGTTGTTGATGATCCTACACCTGAATGTTAAGACTGTAGAGGTGGTCTCTGCTGGTTAAGACTGTAGAGGTGGTCTCTACTGGTTAAGACTCTGTAGAGGTGGTCTCTACTGGTTAAGACTCTGTAGAGGTGGTCTCTACTGGTTAAGACTCTGTAGAGGTGGTCTCTGCTGGTTAAGACTCTGTAGAGGTGGTCTCTGCTGGTTAAGACTCTGTAGAGGTGGTCTCTGCTGGTTAAGACTCTGTAGAGGTGGTCTCTACTGGTTAAGACTGTAGAGGTGGTCTCTACTGGTTAAGACTCTGTAGAGGTGGTCTCTACTGGTTAAGACTCTGTAGAGGTGGTCTCTACTGGTTAAGACTCTGTAGAGGTGGTCTCTACTGGTTAAGACTCTGTAGAGGTGGTCTCTGCTGGTTAAGACTCTGTAGAGGTGGTCTCTACTGGTTAAGACTCTGTAGAGGTGGTCTCTGCTGGTTAAGACTCTGTAGAGGTGGTCTCTACTGGTTAAGACTCTGTAGAGGTGGTCTCTACTGGTTAAGACTCTGTAGAGGTGGTCTCTACTGGTTAAGACTCTGTAGAGGTGGTCTCTACTGGTTAAGACTCTGTAGAGGTGGTCTCTACTGGTTAAGTACATGGTAATCAGGATGGGGTGAGGTAATTACTTGCTTCTGCCTGGGGGCTTGGGGAAAATATATACACACACAATGACAACGGCAGGGATCTGCATTAACGCTTCTTTCCCATCTACCATGCTGAGAAACGTTCTAAATAACATTTTAAATGGTCCTCCAAATGGGAGCCAGTGTAGGGTGGTGGGGAGGGGAGATGGTAGGGGGGAGCAGGTTATGATTATAGGTGCCAGCCAGTAGTGATGAACCCTGTCGTACGGTGGTACAGGTATGCAGGGTAGTTGTTCTGTTATGCACTGGTCTCTGCTCTGTGCCCCCCTCCTTTGTTTTATTGTGAAACTATACTGTATACTCAATATTGTTTTTTACAGGGGAAGGCTCACTGGCCAATCTCTTCTGTAGTGGCTTAAGACTCTATGCAGGGTAGCTCCTGGAGTGTTGCTATGGGCGGCCTTACAATCTGTTTGGAGGGAGACATGACAAGATGCATCGCTAAACAACTGGTCTCTTTCCTGAAGAGGAGGGAGGGTGGTATTTTGAAAGATGTATCTGTGATCACCTTTTTAGCGATATGTCTTGTCATGTCTCCCTCACAACAGATTATGAGGCCGTCCATACCAACACTACAGGAATGGTTATGCCGTTGCCAGGCATTGCTAATTATCTGCCAGCCTAGCAGCTTGTTGCGGCATGGTGTGGCACACAGAATTCATTGCTTACACACACACACATTCCATAACACAGGCACAATGCTTCATGCCAACTTTGCCAAGGCCCATAAGTAACACAGCTAGTCCCAGTGCTCGATGCCCACTGCCCCATAACCACTACCTGCTGCCTGTCTGGCTGACTGTTCCACTAACAAACTGCTACTTTTCTACATGGCTAACCCCTCCTCTAACCAGGACCTGCAAGCAAACCAGCATTATACTGCAGTTTTTGGCCTCTTTCTCTCTCTGTCTCTCTCTCTCTCTCTGTGTGAGAAATCCACAGCAGTGTTTTAAAATGTTCCTCTGGCCAACACCACCTATAGCCAAACAGAGAATTGGATCTCAGCCCCGTAGAACTCCACAGTTCTTCCTTCAGCTGAGCCAAACACAACACAACCCAAAACGTGACCCCTTGGCTACTGCTCACACCTCCTTCCTACTTTGTCCACTAACTAACTGAGTGTATTCCTGTTATGATCAATGAATCCCTCAGGGACTCAAAGCAGCTGTTATAAACGTGTTTAGTTCACCCTTGTGTTATCTGTTATTATAAACTGGTTTAGCTCACCCTTGTGTTATCTGTTATTCTATCATTTTCACTCTGCTGTTGTTCGTTGTGTTTCTCAGAAGTGCTACAAAATGCCAGCCAACATCCCTGTTGATTGTTGATTAACGATATGTTTTTATTTATTTATTATATTCTCTGATCAGGACCAAACATTCTCAGAGAGGTTGAAGTCAAGTCAGAGCCTTAGCCTGGCACACACATGTAAATACACACACAAACACACACACACTATCTACATGTACATATTACCTCAATTACCTCAACTAACAGGTACCCCCTGTATATAGCCCCCTCGCATTGACTCTGTACCGGTACCCCCTGTATATAGCCTCCTCACATTGACTCTGTACCAGTACCCCCTGTATATAGCCCCCTCGCATTGACTCTGTACCGGTACCCCCTGTATATAGCCTCCTCACATTGACTCTGTACCGGTACCCCCTGTATATAGCCCCCTCACATTGACTCTGTACCGGTACCCCCTGTATATAGCCTCCTCACATTGACTCTGTACCAGTACCCCCTGTATATAGCCCCCTCACATTGACTCTGTACCGGTACCCCCTGTATATAGCCCCCTCACATTGACTCTGTACCAGTACCCCCTGTATATAGCCTCCTCACATTGACTCTGTACTAGTACCCCCTGTATATAGCCTCCTCACATTGACTCTGTACCAGTACCCCCTGTATATAGCCTCCTCACATTGACTCTGTACCAGTACCCCCTGTATATAGCCTCCTCACATTGACTCTGTACTAGTACCCCCTGTATATAGCCTCCTCACATTGACTCTGTACTAGTACCCCCTGTATATAGCCTCCTCACATTGACTCTGTACTAGTACCCCCTGTATATAGCCTCCTCACATTGACTCTGTACCAGTACCCCCTGTATATAGCCCCCTCACATTGACTCTGTACCAGTACCCCCTGTATATAGCCCCCTCACATTGACTCTGTACTAGTACCCCCTGTATATAGCCCCCTCACATTGACTCTGTACTAGTACCCCCTGTATATAGCCCCCTCACATTGACTCTGTACTAGTACCCCCTGTATATAGCCTCCTCACATTGTACTCTGTACCGGTACCCCCTGTATATAGCCTCCTCACATTGACTCTGCTCACCAGTACCCCCTGTATATAGCCTCCTCACATTGACTCTGTACCGGTACCCCCTGTATATAGCCTCCTCACATTGACTCTAGCTACCAGTACCCCCTGTATATAGCCTCCTCACATTGACTCTGTTAACCGGTACCCCCTGTATATAGCCCCCTCACATTGACTCTGTACCGTGTACCCCCTGTATATAGCCCCCTCACATTGACTCTGTACCAGTACCCCCTGTATATAGCCCCCTCACATTGACTCTGTACCGGTACCCCCTGTATTATAGCCTCACTCACATTGACTCTGTACCGGTAGCCCCCTGTATATAGCTTCCTCACATTGACTCTGTCACCGGTACCCCCTGTATATAGCCGGTCCTCACATTGACTCTGATAAACTGGTAGCTCCCCTGTATATAGCCTCCTCACATTGACTCTGCTACCAGTACCCCCTGTATATAGCCTCCACACATTGACTCTGTACCAGTTACTCCCTGTATATAGCCTCCTCACATTGACTCTGTTACTCGGTACCCCCTGTATATAGCCTCCTCACATTGACTGCTGTACGCAGTACCCCCTGTTATATAGCCTCCTCACATTAGACTCTCGTACCGGTACCCCCTGTCATAGTTAGCCTGGCACACACATTGACTCTGTACCAGGTACCCCCTGTATATAGCCTCCTCACATTGACCTCTGCTACCGGTACCCCCTGTATATAGCCTCCTCACATTGACTCTGTACCGGTACCCCCTGTATATAGCCTCCTCACATTGACTCTGTACCGGTACCCCCTGTATATAGCCTCCTCACATTGACTCTGTACCGGTACCCCCTGTATATAGCCTCCTCACATTGACTCTGTACCGGTACCCCCTGTATATAGCCTCCTCACATTGACTCTGTACCGGTACTCCCTGTATATAGCCTCCTCACATTGACTCTGTACCGGTACCCCCTGTATATAGCCTCCTCACATTGACTCTGTACCGGTACCCCCTGTATATAGCCTCCTCACATTGACTCTGTACCGGTACCCCCTGTATATAGCCTCGTCACATTGACTCTGTACCGGTACCCCCTGTATATAGCCTCCTCACATTGACTCTGTACCGGTACCCCCTGTATATAGCCTCCTCACATTGACTCTGTACCGGTACCCCCTGTATATAGCCTCCTCACATTGACTCTGTACCGGTACCCCCTGTATATAGCCTCCTCACATTGACTCTGTACCAGTACCCCCTGTATATAGCCTCCTCACATTGACTCTGTACCGGTACCCCCTGTATATAGCCTGGGCTATTGTTATTTGACTGCTACTATTTAAGAACTGTATTGTTGGTTAAGGGCTTGTTAGTAAGCATTTCACTGTAAGGTCTACAACTGTTGTATTCGGCGCATGTGACAAATAAAATGTGATTTGATTTGACACACACACACACACACCCAGCCCGGCAACTTCAAAGCCTCTCCCAGCTGCCCATCAGGCTAGACTAACAAGAGAGCAGGTCCAAGAAAGGACCAGGCACACTATTCCCTATTTAGTGCACTACTTCATTCACTATGTAGGCAACAGGGTGTGATTTGGTCCTCAGACAATGAAATGACCAGAACTCAAACATCCACTTACACTAATGCAGGCGCTTAGAAAGGAGAGCCAAAGACCTAATTCAACTCTTCACTTCTTAAGCCACATCCTCTGTCCCTCCTCCATCCAGTGAACAACACATTATGAACACGTCTCTACAGGCTCATGCTGTCTGAACAGAGGAGGGCAGAGCTCCCAAAGACAAAGAAGTTGATTACATACATGGGAAGTCCACAACAAATTAAGAGTTTTTCCATTGACTTGAGAAAGAGGACAAACTTTATGATACACATTTTACTACAGTTTTTCTTCTAAACTGGATGCTTGATTCACGCTGCTTGGAGCGTTTCTCATATGTCACTAACTTAGACCCTCTGTCTGAACTGAAAGGTCATGACCTCCTGCTGTCTCTCTGTGACCCCTAGTGATGTCTGTCTGACCCCTGACCGCTGTAGATCCCCCTGGTTGGTCCTCTCTCTGTCTCTGAGGCCTGTAGTCTGTCTGTGTCTGCCTGTCTGTGTGTGTATATGTACAGATACCACTTGGAATATACTGTAACTTTCCATTGAAATGACCCAATAGGGAGCAACCTCACTATAATCTAGTCCAGTCATGTTGTTCCCCTAAAAGGATTGTGTTTCATCACGGAATACAGTATGAGTCAGTAAATACTGTTTAATCAGCAGTTGCATATTCCTGTAAGGAACCCCTTTAGTGTACAGGCTCGAGGGCACAGGAGGGCCAGCCTTATCAACCTGACCTGGGCTCAGTCAACCGTGAGATGCAACATGGTTTTCACTTTCTCATTGACAGAGAGAGAGACTGTAATGTTTACTGTTAATTTTTTATTTCACTTTTGTTTATTATCTATTTCACTTGCTTTGGCAATGAGAGAGAGAGAGAGAACACCCCAACCAGCTAAGACCACCCCAAGCAAACCCCACACCCTACATAGGTCTGACCATATCAGACCTATGACCCCTGCAGCAAGGACCTCAACATGACAGCAGAACATATGCCCAGGCCGTGAGCAGAGCAACAGGCCCAACCCCCACTATTACACCCGCCCAAGCCCCATCCTGCGACCTTAGAGGTATGTATCAGATGCTCAACATGCTCTGCACACACCTACTGTGATGGTCCGGGCCTAAACCACACAAAAACAACACTAGACACTATGGAACACAGAGATTTTACTATCTCATAAACAAGGTCTGAGGTCATCTGCCTTTGGCCTAAAGAGCAGGAACCAAGACTTCACAGAATTTGGAAATACAGACATTGTCATCCTTCAAGAAACATAGTATAGAGGAGATGGACCCACTGGTTGCCCTCTAGGTTACAGAGAGCTGGTATCCCATCGATCAAACTACCCGGTGTGAAACAGGGAAGAGACTCAGGGGGTATGCTAATTTGGTATAGAGCAGACATAACCCACTCTATTAAATTAGTCAAAACAGGAACATTTTACATCTGGCTATAATTTAATAAGGAAATGATCTCAACAGAGAAAAATGTCCTCATGTGTGCTACCTATATCCCCCCAATAGAATCCCCATACTTTAACAATGACAGCTTCTCTATCCTAGAGCGGGAGATCAACCATTTCCAGGACCTGGGACATGTAGTAGTCTGTAGCGACCTAAATGCCAGAACTGGACAAGAACCTGACACTCTCAGCACACAGGGGGACAAACACCTACCTGGAGGTGACAGTATTCCCTCCCAAATATGCCCCCTAGACACAACTATGACAAAACAACCAACAAAAACGGGTCACAACTCCTGTAGCTCTGTTGCACTCTGGGTCTGTACACAGTCAATGGTAGGCATTGAGGACACTTCTATGGTAGGTACATCTACAGCTCATCCCTTGGCAGTAGTACTGTAGACTACTTTATCACTGACCTCAACCCAGAGTCTCTTAGAGTGTTCACAGTCAATCCACTGACACCCCTATCAGATCACAGAAAAATCACACTCTACCTAAACAGAGCTTTGCTCAATCATGAGGCATCAAAGCCAAAGGAACTGAATAATATTAAGAAATGCTATAGATGGAAGGAAAGTAGTGTGGAAATCTACCAAAAAATAATTAGGCAACAAGAAATTCAATCTCTTCTAGACAATTTCCTGGACAAAATGTTTCACTGTAATAGTGAAGGTGTAAACTTGGCAGTCGAAAACCTAAACAGTATATGTGACCTCTCAGCTTCCTTATCAAATCTAAAAATGTCAAGCAGACAACCTAAGAAAATTAACCACAATGACAAATGGTTTGATGAAGAATGCAAAAACCTAAGAAAGAAATTGCGAAACCTATCCAACCAAAAACATAGAGACCCAGAAAACCTGAGCCTACACCTTCACTACGGTGAATCACTAAAACAATACAGAAAGAGACAACAGGACATCCCAAGATGGCGGACTGAACATAGCAATGTTGATCCCCTCAAGATAAAAACAAAATATTCAATATAGACTAAATATTAGCACTACACAATCTGGTGGGTAATAACCTTCAGTCTGGATAATAACACAAAACAAATCATAAGACTAGAGAAATGTATCGACAAATATTACGAAAACAAGCAACACGAAAACGTGACCCTTCTACATACACATCTTTTCACCACCGGGAATGGTAAAGGTCAAAACCAATCTGTTAAAATCAATAAATGACAAACTGGGTATACTTGAACTAGTCAGTAAGGATATAAAAGAGTTGAAGGCAAGCCTCGAGATGAGTGATGAAAAAGCTGCGACATTGGAGAAAGACACAAACAAACTAAAAGAGACAGTCAATAAGATTGAAACCGAAGTTAATGAACTTAAAAAGGAGAACACCGTTCTGAGAGAAGCCTTACTTGACATACAGACTAGATCCATGAGAGAGAATCTGGCACTTACAGGTATCCAAGAAAAAGTTCCTGAATGTGTAGTTAGAGAGTTCCTCCTTACAGCGCTTCATATCCCACGCGAAGCTATCAACAAAATCCAACTTGAACATGTACACCGCTTCGGACAGAGAGTGCAGAGGTATGAACGCCCAATCGTTGCCAAATTTGCTTCCTTTAAAGATAAAATAACTGTTAAAAGCCTGGGTAAAAGACTTGCTGGGACCCAAATTGGCATGAATGACCAGTTCCCGAAGGAAATTGCAGAACGGCGTAAAGTTCTGTATCCAATTTTCAAGGAAAATAGATTGAAAGGGAAACGAGTAGCTCTCGTAGTCGATAAACTGTATATTGATAACCAAATGTTCAGAGACACAAAGACTACTCCATGGCTATTCTAAAAGTTCTCATAGTGGAGGCAAATAATGAAACCCACAATACTAGCCTTGGTATGGATTGTAATAATACAAAAAATATATATAGCTTTTCTACCTATCTTCGAATATAACTAATTGGAACACAAAAGCACTAATTCAACATGGTAGAGATAAAAACACAGCAGACAGAAGGCACAGTATGTGTGGATGTATTGAGATGGATGGTGTGTTTTTTGGTGTTTGGGAAAATGTGGCATTAAGTGAGTGAGAAAGGAAATGGTTGCATATCCCAGAACCAATGTATGTCTGTGAGCGGGGTTGTGAGAGAGCTTTCAATGCTGTGCAGATGAGGGATATACATTTTATAATGAATTATGCATCTTTATTTATTTATTGTCCTTTCAGGGTGGAACTGCATTTTAAAATAAATACATCTTATTTATTTATGGTCCTATATTGATGGAACAGTCCACAACCCTATACCCTAGACACCCACCTGAACGACCCAGATACTAAGGAGAAGCCCCTGTCTGTTTTATAGGCCTGCTGTAAGCGGCCTTTATGCAGCCAAAATGCGGTCAGAGACCTTCTAGAGCAGCACCGTCCCCTCAAGATTCTGAGCCTGCCTGGCAGGGTTGGTCCTGCAAAGCCAAAGCCCCCCGATGGCAGAGCATACTATAGAGGGAAATTCTCAAAGCTGCTAATGAGAACCTTGACGACCTTGTACCTAGCCGGTGGGGATTCCGGTGGGGTGCCCCCACCCAGGTAATGGCAGTGCTGGCAACACTAGCTGCAGTAACCCATGGGGAGGGGGTCACACTCAAACATTCAGAGAGGGGGTATATTATTGTGGCCATGGTGGCACAAAATCAAAACTCTGACTACACGGAGATGCTTGGGAATATGGTCACTACGGGGGACCATGTTGTGGGTGTTTCAGGGGAAGGGGGTATATCTGACCTCCATCATCTAGGATGTGACAATGGTTAATCAAATCTCCCCATTTCTGCCCATTTTTTGCTAAATTTTGTAGGCCTTCTCATACAGATGCAACTGTATATGCATTTATAAATCAAGACCTTTCTCGAGTTGGGCTCTGGAATGGTGCAACTGTTGAGAATCTAAGTCTATGGTTGTTGTGGGGGAAAGGGGTTGTGTGTGTGTGTGTCCCAAAACTGTTGCGAGGGAGTAAAAGATGTTAGGGACAATATAGGATTAATACAATAATTGTTTGCTAAAATAATAATTGCTTGCCATAATGCAATTTTGGTAATGGCGAGACTGGTGAGAGGTAAAAATCTTTTGCATAAACTGCCTACATTACTACAAATATGAATTCCTAATTATGGAAAATAAGATAAACAGGATTTTTTTTTTAAATATATTTTTTAATGGCCATATACAGTATAATACAAAAATGGAGGTGAAGGCGATGGAAATGCATTTGACAGTTGATCTGCTTCTGTTCTGTGGATGGCTCTGTGTGCTCTTTCGAAGGATGGGTCCCGGTCTCTCCGGGGCCATAGGATCCGGGGGGTCGTGGGTGGTCTGCCGGGCATCGGGATGACAACCCAACTCGGGATGAGGGGTTTTAGCGGGTGGAATAGCGGGGACCAATTGGAGGTTTACTAAGTAGCAATGTAAATATCATGGTACAGCTATATAGACACACAATCATCATGTTACTTTTTAATGGTACGTTTACAAACATATATTATGATAAATAGAATTTTAACTTGTGTCTCATTATGGTAATTGGTGAAATAAGTATAGACAGTTGTAATTGTAATGGCGTAGCAGATAATAAGAAAAGACGATCAGTATTTACCTGGCTAAAAGAGAAGGAATACAGGAAACACATTCAACAATTTTTGATGAAGTTTTGAAAAAGGACTGGGGGGCAAAATATATTTCTCCCATGGGCAAAGAAATTCAAAAGGGGTAATGATATTAATTAACAGCTATTTTTATCCAAATGTGCAAATTGTCCAAACAGATCCCCAAGGCAGATGGATTATTTTAAATATGTTATTGGACCATAAACAGATATGGCTTATTAACCTATACGGTCCAAATAATGATGATCCAAGCTTCTTTGAAAATATACAGTGGGGAGAACAAGTATTTGATACACTGCCGATTTTGCAGGTTTTCCTACTTACAAAGCATGTAGAGGTCTGTAATTTTTATCATAGGTACACTTCAACTGTGAGAGACGGAATCTAAAACAAAAATCCGGAAAATCACATTGTATGATTTTTAAGTAATTAATTTGCATTTTATTGCATGACATAAGTATTTGATCACCTATTAAAGGGTGATCAAATTGGATGGTGTTAAGATATAGATGGGAGGGGTTGAATGGAGCTGAAGGGTGAAACTAATAACAACAAGATACAATTAAAAGGGCCTATTTATATAATGAATATGAATTCAGAGGGCTGAAATGATTAAATATTAAAGCATTAGACCATTATGACATCACTAAAGGCATCAGTCATACAAAAGTCATACTTAAATCTAAAAATGGTTCTCTAGTAAATTAGTAAGAATGTCTCACCCCATGTTCAAGAATGGCCTTTTTCCTTTTATTTAGATTACAACTGTTCACTTTCGGTTATTTCAAAACAAAATAATCTCCAAAATATCGTTCTTTTTTAAACAAGCCTTAGAAAGTAAGTTGCAATTTCAGTTTAATCCACCTGAAAAGACATAACAAATAATACAACAAATATTGTGGTTAAACTCAAATATACTAATTGAAAAAAAACTGTTTTTTTTCGATTCAAAATCATTTAAAAAAAGAAACAATCTTTGTAAATGATATCATAAATAGGACTGGTGGAGTTATGTCACACATCCAGCTAACACAGACATATGTAAATGTCTGCTCTAACAGAACAACATGACTGGAACAACATGACTGGACTAGATTATAGTGAGGTTGCTCCCTATTGGGTCATTTCAATGGAAAGTTACAGTATATTCCAAGTGGTATCTGTACATATGCGCACACACACACACACAGACAGACAGACAGACAGACAGACAGACAGACAGACAGCATTACCATAAAAATGGAAGAGGCAAGAGGAAGGGGAAAAAAATAAAGGAACTAGTCGGTTGGCCCTGCATTAAAGAACAAAAATGGTTAAAGAAAATTGTGATAAAAAATATGTATATACCAGTTTAATTTAAGGACCAAAAAATTGACATCTGTTACATATAAATTGCTAAATAGTTGGGAAGAGATTTTCAATGTACCGATTCCATGGCACATGGACTCAAAACTTCACATTTTTTCATTTAAATTATTATACAAAATTCTTGCAACCAATAGAATGTTGTATATATGGGGAATACAATATTCCCAGCTCTGCAGATTTTGCTGTGAGGAGGCAGTCATGAGATCATTTATTTTGGTACTGTTCATATGTAGCTCGTTTTTGGTCACAGGTCCAAGAATGGCTGAAGAATTGCAACATTTACCTAGAACTACCGCTACAGATAGCAATACTGGGTACTTTGAAAGGTGATAGTCAATCGATCAATAATATAATGTTTATCTTTCATTTACAATCTGTAGAAGCTATGAGAATAGAACGGTTCAGTACTTGTGAAGCATCACAGCACTGTTGAAAAATATATGTCAAATAGAAATCCAAATTGGATGGTGTTAAGAGATAGATGGGAGGGGTTGAATGGGGCTGAAGGGTGAAACTAATAACAACAAGATAACAAATGTAAAACATACGGTGTCTGTAAAATGTATATTGGTTCAGAAATGTTGTAAAATAGCACAGATACAAATCAGAAATAGAGGAAGGCCAGGAATAAAAAAATATATATATATAACTATTGTAAAATAGATTGTGCCTGTAAAATGTGTATAGTATGTATAAACTGAAGGTAGAAGCCAAAGTGTTATTGTTTATTAGTTAACTCCAATTGGGGGAGGGGTGGTAGGGTTTGCAGGGAATAATAATATTAGGTATCAAGGTAAGACCAAAGTGCAGACTGTGTAGTAACTATGTTTATTGTAACAACAGGGGCAGGCAAACAACAGGTCAAGGCAGGCAGGGGTCGATAATCCAGAGTGGAAGCAAAGGTACAGGACGGCAGGCAGGCTCAGGGTCAGGGTCAGGCAGAGTGGTCAGGCGGGCGGGTACAGGGTCAGGACAAGCAAGTGTCAAAAACCAGGAGGATGAGAAGAAGAGAGGCTGGGAAAAGACAGGAGCTGACAGGACAAACGCTGGTAAGCTTGACAAACAAGACAAACTGGCAACAGACAAACAGAGTACACGGGTATAAATACACAGGGGTTAATGGGGAAGATGGGCGACACCTGGAGGGGGGTGGAGACAATCACAAGGACAGGTGAAACAGATCAGGGCATGAAAAATAAAGGTACATTCTAAAAGAAAGTGTGTATATGTATGTATGAATGTTTATGTATATATATATATATATATATATATATATATATATATACAGTGGGGAGAACAAGTATTTGATACACTGATGATTTTGCAGGTTTTCCTACTTACAAAGCATGTAGAGGTCTGTAATTTTTATCATAGGTACACTTCAACTGTGAGAGACGGAATCTAAAACAAAAATTCAGAAAATCACATTGTATGATTTTTAAGTAATTAATTTGCATTTTATTGCATGACATAAGTATTTGATACATCAGAAAAGCAGAACTTAATATTTGGTACAGAAACCTTAGTTTGCAATTACAGAGATCATACGTTTCCTGTAGTTCTTGACCAGGTTTGCACACACTGCAGCAGGGATTTTGGCCCACTCCTCCATACAGACCTTCTCCAGATCCTTCAGGTTTCGGGGCTGTCGCTGGGCAATACGGACTTTCGGCTCCCTCCAAAGATTTTCTATTGGGTTCAGGTCTGGAGACTGGCTAGGCCACTCCAGGACCTTGAGATGCTTCTTACGGAGCCACTCCTTAGTTGCCCTGGCTATGTGTTTCGGGTCGTTGTCATGCTGGAAGACCCAGCCACGACCCATCTTCAATGCTCTTACTGAGGGAAGGAGGTTGTTGGTGTAGATCTCGCGATACATGGCCCCATCCATCCTCCCCTCAATACGGTGCAGTCGTCCTGTCCCCTTTGCAGAAAAGCATCCCCAAAGAATGATGTTTCCACCTCCATGCTTCACGGTTGGGATGGTGTTCTTGGGGTTGTACTCATCCTTCTATTCCTCCAAACACGGCGAGTGGAGTTTAGAGCATAAAGCTCTATTTTTGTCTCATCAGACCACATGACCTTCTCCCATTCCTCCTCTGGATCATCCAGATGGTCATTGGCAAACTTCAGACGGGCCTGGACATGCGCTGGCTTGAGCAGGGGGACCTTGCGTGCGCTGCAGGATTTTAATCCATGACGGCGTAGTGTGTTACTAATGGTTTTCTTTGAGACTGTGGTCCCAGCTCTCTTCAGGTCATTGACCAGGTCCTGCCGTGTAGTTCTGGGCTGATCCCTCACATTCCTCATGATCATTGATGCCCCACGAGGTGAGATCTTGCATGGAGCCCCAGACCGAGGGTGATTGACCGTCATCTTGAACTTCTTCCATTTTCTAATAATTGTGCCAACAGTTGTTGCCTTCTCATCAAGCTGCTTGCCTATTGTCCTGTAGCCCATCCCAGCCTTGTACAGGTCTACAATTTATCCCTGATGTCCTTACACAGCTCTCTGGTCTTGGCCATTGTGGAGAGGTTGGAGTCTGTTTGATTGAGTGTGTGGACAGGTGTCTTTTATACAGGTAACGAGTTCAAACAGGTGCAGTTAATACAGGTAATGAGTGGAGAACAGGAGGGCTTCTTAAAGAAAAACTAACAGGTCTGTGAGAGCCGGAATTCTTACTGGTTGGTAGGTGATCAAATACTTATGTCATGCAATAAAATGCAAATTAATTACTTAAAAATCATACAATGTGATTTTCTGGACTTTTGTTTTAGATTCCGTCTCTCACAGTTGAAGTGTACCTATGATAAAAATGACAGACCTCTACATGCTTTGTAAGTAGGAAAACCTGCAAAATCGGCAGTGTATCAAATACTTGTTCTCCCCACTGTATGAGTATGTGTATGTATGTGTATATGTGTGTACGTGTGTATGTGTATATATACAGTTGAAGTCGGAAGTTTACATACACCTTAGCCAAATACATTTAAACTCAGTTTTTCACAATTCCTGACATTTAATCTTAGTAAAAATTCCGTCTTAGGTGATCCGTTAGGATCATCACTTTATTTTAGGAATGTGAAATGTCAGAATAATAGTAGAGAGAATGATTTATTTAAGCTTTTATATCTTTTATCACTTTTCCAGTGACTCTAGTCACTGGAAAAGTATTTGGTAGCATATTTGGTAGCATTGCCTTTAAATTGTTTAACTTGGGTCAAACGTTTCAGGTAGCCTTCCACAAGCTTCCCACAATAAGTTGGGTGAATTCTGGACCATTCCTCCTGACAGAGCTGGTGTAACTGAGTCAGGTTTGTAGGCCTCCTTGCTCTCACATGCTTTTTCAGTTCTGCCCACAAATGTTCTATAGTATTGAGGTCAGGGCTTTGTGATGGCCACTCCAATACCTTGACTTTGTTGTCCTTAAGCCATTTTGCCACAACTTTCCATTTGGAAGACCCATTTGCGACCAAGGTTTAACTTCCTGACTCACTTCTTGAGATGTTGCTTCAATGTATCCACATAATTTTCCTGCCTCATGATGCCATCTATTTTGTGAAGTGAACCAATCCCTCCTGCAGCAAAGCACCCCCACAACATGATGCTGCCACCCCCGTGCTTCACGGTTTGGATGGTGTTCTTTGGCTTGCAAGCCTCCCCCTTTTTCCTCCAAACATAATGATGGTCATTATGAACAAACAGTTCTATTTTTGCTTCATCAGACCAGAGGACATTTCTCCAAAAAGTACGATCATTGTCCCCATGTGCAGTTGCAAAACGTAGTCTGTCTTTTTTATGGCGATATTGGAGCAGTGGCTTCTTCCTTGCTGAGCGGTTTCAGGTTATGACGATATAGGATTCGGTTTACTGTGGATATAGATACTTTTGCACCTGTTTCCTCCAATATCTTCACAAGATCCTTTGCTATTGTTCTGGGATTGATTTGCACTTTTCGCACCAAAGTACGTTCATCTCTAGGAGACAGAACGCGTCTCCTTCCTGAGCGGTATGATGGCTGCGTGGTCCCATGGTGTTAATACTTGCGTACTATTGTTTGTACAGATGAACGTGGTACCTTCCGGCGTTTGGAAATTGCTCCCAAGGATGAACCAGACTTGTAGAGGTCTACAATTTTATTTCTGAGGTCTTGGCTGATTTCTTTTGATTTTCCCATGATGTCAAGCAAAGAGGCACTGAGTTTGAAGGTAGGCCTTGAAATACATCCACAGGTACACCTCCAATTGACTCAAATGATGTCAATTAGCCGGTCAGAATCTTAGAGACAACAAGGTAGAGACAACAATACATCACACAAAGCAGCCACAACTGTCAGTAACAGTGTCTATGATTGAGTCTTTGAATGAAGAGATTGAGATAAAACTGTCCAGTTTGAGTGTTTGTTGCAGCTCGTTCCAGTCGCTAGCTGCAGCGAACTGAAAAGTGGAGCGACCCAGGGATGTGTGTGCTTTGGGGACCTTTAACAGAATGTGACTGGCTGAATGGGTGTTGTATGTGGAGGATGAGGGCTGCAGTAGATATCTCAGATAGGGGGGAGTGAGGCCTAAGAGGGTTTTATAAATAAGCATCAGACCTGGGCCTTGACAGTAAAGACAAAACAAATGCTGTTCCAAAAAAGGTCCATTCGCCAGGACCTCGAATGCAAATTCCATCTTGACACTGTTGCCCTACAGCACACAAAACACTACACATACCTTGGCCTAAACATCAGTGCCACAGGTAACTTCCACATAACTGTGAACGATCTGAGAGACAAGATAAGAAGGGCCTTCTATGCCATCAAAAGGAACATAAAATTTGACATACCAATTAGGATCTGGCTAAAAATACTTGAATCAGTTATAGAACCCATTGCCCTTTATGGCTATGAGGTCTGGGGTCCGCTCACCAACCAAGAATTCACTAAATGGGACAGACGCCAAATTGAGACTCTGCATGCAGAATTCTGCAAAAATATTCTCCCTGTGTGGTGGCTTATTTTATTACCAAATGAGGAGAGTTACAAACTTCACACACCAGTCAGAGTTATACTTAAACTACATCTTTAATAATAAGAGCTTTGCAATAGCATTTGACTTTCAATGATGCACCATTTCTAATGAACCATTGGAAGTCACAACAGAAAAGTACAAAGATCTTTTATAGCCAAGATACACCCCTCTCAACCTACATGACGAACCACAGATCTTAGGAACACTTCACAAAGGGACTTTATAATTGAGAAAGGAGTATCCCTTAGCCAGATAACATTCGCTATAAATTATCGTTCAGTTTGGTCCCTAAGATGAGGTTCTAATCTCGTTCCTGGTTCTTCATAGCACAGAACCATTACCTCATCCAATGGCATAACAAATGTGAACTCTAGATACCCCCATCTCAAGTAAACCCCCTCTTGACCCCACTCCTGGACAAGCTCACTGAGGGGAGTGAGCCTCTAGGTTATACACTATCCCAGTATAAGTACAACATCAGAGAGGACATACAATGGTTCCAGACACTGCCATACACCTCCCCCCAATAGAAAAGGAGGGAGTGACTTGCGCACAGACATTGTGGAGACAAGTAATTGGTTCCCCCTTAATCACGCCATCCCTTCACATGGTTTAACAGATACATTCACATATGAAGACAATGTTCCATCCTGTCCTCTTCCCTTTCTGATATTCTGCATAGCACCAGAGACATGTGAAAGACAAGCCTGACCTCTCCTCTCTCTGGGCCCCAAGTGACTGAGCCCCAGCTGAGGGAAGAAATGCAACTGCCAACACTAGAGTCTATTAGAAATACATTCTAATAAAAAGTATATCACATAAGAATATTATGCAGATATGACATCTTAATTACTTATGTTACCCAACTAATTCTGATTCATCCACCACACGTGTACAACTAATGCACGCAGAGCAGAATTAGGCCGATACCCGCTAATTATCAAAATCCAGAAAAGAGCCGGTAAATTCTACAACCACCTAAAAGGAAGCGAGAGAAATTAACCTAAAGAGAAATTAACCTGGAGAAGAGCCCCCTAAGCATCTGGTCCTGGGTCTCCGTCACAAACTCAAACAGACCCCACAGAGCCCCAGGACAGCAACACAATTAGACCCAACCAAATCATGAGAAAACAAAAAGAGAATTACTTGACACACAGAGCAAACTAGAATGCTATTTGGCCCTAAACAGAGAGGACATAGTGGCAGAATACCTTACCACCGGGACTGACCCAAAATTAAGGAAATATTTGACTATGTACAGACTCAGTGAGCATAGCCTTGCTATTGAGAAAGGCCGCCAAAGGCAGACCTGGCTTTCAAGAGAAGACATAGCATAGCACATAGCCCACAAAATGAGGTGGAAACTGAGCTGCACTTCCTAACCTCCTGGCTAATGTATGACCACATTAGACTGGTGGAGTTATGTCACTCACATATTTCCCTCAGATTACACAGACCCACAAAGAATTAGAAAACAAATCCAATTTTGCTAAACTCCCATATTTATTGGGTGAAATACCACAGTGTGCCATCACAGCAGCAAGATTTCTGACCTGTTGCCATAAAAAAATTTATTTGCAGAAACTCGTTACTGAAGACGGAGTCATCTATGATTCTCCGAATGATATTTTAAGAGGAAGCTAATTATTTTAGGCAGATGTCCTCTTTTCCGTCTCATCCTCTCCCACTGAATGAAGATTACGGTAAGGAATTCTTTCCAAATAATTTAAAAAATTGAAAATTAACAAATGTACAGAAAGATCAGTGCGAAGGCCAAATTACAGAGGAAGAACTTTTTGAGGTTATTAAATCCTTTCAGTCTGGAAAACCCCAGGGCTTGGTGGCATGACGGTAGAGGTAGTATATCAAGCCTTTTTGATATACTAAAAGCTCCATTGTTAGATTGTTTTAACTACTCCTATAGAAATGGTAGTCTGTCAGGTACTCAGCAGGAAGGTCTGATTTTACTATTATTACAACAAGACCCAGGTGGCAAATATAAAGACCCAGTCTATCTAAAAAACTGGAGGCCCCTTACACTTCAATGTTGTGATGCACACATACTAGTGAAATGCACAGCACTCAGAATTAAAAGGGTTTTACCAGGTATTGTTCATCCTGATCAGACAGGTTTTTTACATGGACGATACATTGGAGATAATATACGACAACTACTAGAAATGATAGAACATCATGAAACATATAAGAAGCCAGGAGTGATATTTATAGCAGATTTTGAAAAGGCATTTGATAAATTTGTAAGTCGCTCTGGATAAGAGCGTCTGCTAAATGACTTAAATGTAAATGTAATAAAGTAAGACTGGATTTTATTTATAAATTCCTGGATTTTTTTCAATTTCGGTAATTCTCTAATAAAATGGGTAAAAAACAATGTATAGCAACCCCAGGTGCAAAATAGTAAATAATGTTTACTTCTCAGAGAGTTTTGAATAGTCAGGAGGAGTTAAACAAGGGTGTCCGCTGTCACCATATCTATTCGTTATAGCCATCGAAATGCAGGCTATTAAAATCAGATCCAATAACAACATTAGAGGATTAGAAATCCAAGGCTTAAAAACAAAGTTGTTTTTAAGGTGCTTTTTAAGACCTTACCGTGAAATGCTTACTTACAAGCCCTTAACCAACAGTGCAGTTCAAGAAGAGTTAAGAAAATATTTACCAAATAAACAAAAGTAAAAAATTATAAAAAGTAACACAATAAAATAACAATAACGAGGTTATATACAGGGGTTACCGGTACTGAATCAGTGTGCGGGGGTACAGGAGGTAATTTGTACATGTAGGTAGGGGTGAAGTGACTATGCATAGATAATAAACAGCGAGTAGCAGCAGTGAAATAAAACAAATGGGGGGGGAGTCAATGTAAATAGTCTGGTGGCCATTTGATTAATTGTTCAGCAGTCTTATGGCTTGGGGGGTAGAAGCTGTTGAGGAGCCTTTTGGTCCTAGACTTGGTGCTCAAGTACCACTTGCCATGTGGTAGCAGAGAAAACAGTCTATGACTTGAGTGACTGGAGTCTCTGACAATTATATGGGCTTTCCTCTGACACCGCCTATTATATAGGTCCTGGATGGCAGGAAGCTTAACATATTTATAACATATTTGGAATCATGTAGTAATGAAAAAGTTTTTAACAAATCAAAATATATTTAAATTTGAGATTCTTCAAAGTAGCCACCCTTTGCCTTGATGACAGCTTTGCACACTCTTGGCATTCTCTCAACCAGTGGTTCTGATCAGTTTCCATGTTCATGTGTCTGCACATTGACAGGCCTGAAAGACAGGGTGGGTGAGGCTGGCCAGTTAGAAATGACTCTGTCTTGACTGTTAAATCTGTTTCCTTCTCCACCGTATTTCCACTGTGGGGTGACATGTAAACACGATACTAGAGGGGAAGAGAGGAGGGTGGGAAAGGACTGACGCAGGCTGAGATAATATGAACTAAACTGTTGTAAAGCAATTGAATGAGCAACACATTACACGTGTGTGTGTGTGTGTGTCATTGTATTAAATCATGGAGGAAACCAAAGTAAACGGAAAAGCTGAAGAAGAGTCCTCTAGTGGAGACTAAAGAACACAGCTCTTCTCCTCCATTTGTCAACCAAAACAGCTGAGACCTCTGCCTCTTCTCCTCCAGTTGTCAACCAAAACAGCTGAGACCTCTACCTCTCCTCCTCCAGTTGTCAACCAAAACAGCTGAGACCTTTACCTCTTCTCCTCCAGTTGTCAACCAAAACAGCTGAGACCTTTACCTCTTCTCCTCCAGTTGTCAACCAAAACAGCTGAGACCTTTACCTGTGTAACACACTAATAACAATGCTACATTGGTAGTGGACCTTACAGCTTCTATGAGAAAAAGGCAGCAATGGCATGCCATTATGCAGGGAATTGATAACATTGGTGGTAGATGAGCTAATACCAACACAGAGAGATGTTGTAAGAAGCGGCGGTACATGAAAAGCAGATATGAGGTCTTATTAGTGAATCTTAACATCTCAACGTGGGAATAATCCAATATTGTGGCATGACGTACCAGTTACATAATGTATTTCAGAACGGGCACACAAGTTCTCACAAGTTCTTACAAGTTCTCACAAGCATGCACGAGTGCACTCATTCACACACACACACACACACACACACACAATACTTCATGGATGAGTTTTGGACCACCTTCCACTGATCAACAAGAAGAACAGATCCATAAATGGTGCCTCCAGCTCTGAAGCTGATCATGGTGCCTCCAGCTCTGAAGCTGATCATGGTGCCTCCAGCTCTGAAGCTGATCATGGTGCCTCCAGCTCTGAAGCTGATCATGGTGCCTCCAGCTCTGAAGCTGATCATGGTGCCTCCAGCTCTGAAGCTGATCATGGTGCCTCCAGCTCTGAAGATGATCATGGTGCTCCCAGCTCTGAAGCTGATCATGGTGCCTCCAGCTCTGAAGCTGATCATGGTGCCTCCAGCTCTGAAGCTGATCATGGTGCTCCCAGCTCTAAAGCTGATCATGGTGCCTCCAGCTCTGAAGCTGATCATGGTGCTCCCAGCTCTGAAGCTGATCATGGTGCTCCCAGCTCTGAAGCTGATCATGGTGCTCCCAGCTCTGAAGCTGATCATGGTGCCTCCAGCTCTGAAGCTGATCATGGTGCCTCCAGCTCTAAAGCTGATCATGGTGCCTCCAGCTCTGAAGCTGATCATGGTGCTCCCAGCTCTGAAGCTGATCATGGTGCTCCCAGCTCTGAAGCTGATCATGGTGCTCCCAGCTCTGAAGCTGATCATGGTGCCTCCAGCTCTGAAGCTGATCATGGTGCTCCCAGCTCTGAAGCTGATCATGGTGCCTCCAGCTCTGAAGCTGATCATGGTGCTCCCAGCTCTAAAGATGATCATGGTGCCTCCAGCTCTGAAGCTGATCATGGTGCTCCCAGCTCTGAAGCTGATCATGGTGCCTCCAGCTCTGAAGCTGATCATGGTGCCTCCAGCTCTGAAGCTGATCATGGTGCCCTCAGCTCTAAAGCTGATCATGGTGCCTCCAGCTCTAAAGATGATCATGGTGCCTCCAGCTCTGAAGCTGATCATGGTGCTCCCAGCTCCAAAGCTGATCATGGTGCCCTCATGGTGCCTCCAGCTCTGAAGCTGATCATGGTGCTCCCAGCTCTGAAGCTGATCATGGTGCCTCCAGCTCTGAAGCTGATCATGGTGCTCCCAGCTCCAAAGCTGATCATGGTGCCCTCAGCTCTGAAGCTGATCATGGTGCTCCCAGCTCTAAAGCTGATCATGGTGCCTCCAGCTCTGAAGCTGATCATGGTGCTCCCAGCTCTGAAGCTGATCATGGTGCTCCCAGCTCTGAAGCTGATCATGGTGCTCCCAGCTCTGAAGCTGATCATGGTGCCTCCAGCTCTGAAGCTGATCATGGTGCCTCCAGCTCTAAAGCTGATCACGGTGCCTCCAGCTCTGAAGCTGATCATGGTGCTCCCAGCTCTGAAGCTGATCATGGTGCTCCCAGCTCTGAAGCTGATCATGGTGCCTCCAGCTCTGAAGCTGATCATGGTGCCTCCAGCTCTGAAGCTGATCATGGTGCTCCCAGCTCTGAAGCTGATCATGGTGCCTCCAGCTCTGAAGCTGATCATGGTGCTCCCAGCTCTAAAGATGATCATGGTGCCTCCAGCTCTGAAGCTGATCATGGTGCTCCCAGCTCTGAAGCTGATCATGGTGCCTCCAGCTCTGAAGCTGATCATGGTGCCTCCAGCTCTGAAGCTGATCATGGTGCCCTCAGCTCTAAAGCTGATCATGGTGCCTCCAGCTCTAAAGATGATCATGGTGCCTCCAGCTCTGAAGCTGATCATGGTGCTCCCAGCTCCAAAGCTGATCATGGTGCCCTCATGGTGCCTCCAGCTCTGAAGCTGATCATGGTGCCCTCATGGTGCCTCCAGCTCTGAAGCTGATCATGGTGCTCCCAGCTCTGAAGCTGATCATGGTGCCTCCAGCTCTGAAGCTGATCATGGTGCCCTCATGGTGCCTCCAGCTCTGAAGATGATCATGGTGCTCCCAGCTCTGAAGCTGATCATGGTGCCTCCAGCTCTGAAGCTGATCATGGTGCCTCCAGCTCTGAAGCTGATCATGGTGCTCCCAGCTCTAAAGCTGATCATGGTGCCTCCAGCTCTGAAGCTGATCATGGTGCTCCCAGCTTTGAAGCTGATCATGGTGCTCCCAGCTCTGAAGCTGATCATGGTGCTCCCAGCTCTGAAGCTGATCATGGTGCCTCCAGCTCTGAAGCTGATCATGGTGCCTCCAGCTCTAAAGCTGATCATGGTGCCTCCAGCTCTGAAGCTGATCATGGTGCTCCCAGCTCTGAAGCTGATCATGGTGCTCCCAGCTCTGAAGCTGATCATGGTGCCTCCAGCTCTGAAGCTGATCATGGTGCCTCCAGCTCTGAAGCTGATCATGGTGCTCCCAGCTCTGAAGCTGATCATGGTGCCTCCAGCTCTGAAGCTGATCATGGTGCTCCCAGCTCTAAAGATGATCATGGTGCCTCCAGCTCTGAAGCTGATCATGGTGCTCCCAGCTCTGAAGCTGATCATGGTGCCTCCAGCTCTGAAGCTGATCATGGTGCCTCCAGCTCTGAAGCTGATCATGGTGCCCTCAGCTCTAAAGCTGATCATGGTGCCTCCAGCTCTAAAGATGATCATGGTGCCTCCAGCTCTGAAGCTGATCATGGTGCTCCCAGCTCCAAAGCTGATCATGGTGCCCTCATGGTGCCTCCAGCTCTGAAGCTGATCATGGTGCCCTCATGGTGCCTCCAGCTCTGAAGCTGATCATGGTGCTCCCAGCTCTGAAGCTGATCATGGTGCCTCCAGCTCTGAAGCTGATCATGGTGCTCCCAGCTCCAAAGCTGATCATGGTGCCCTCAGCTCTGAAGCTGATCATGGTGCTCCCAGCTCTAAAGCTGATCATGGTGCCTCCAGCTCTGAAGCTGATCATGGTGCTCCCAGCTCTGAAGCTGATCATGGTGCTCCCAGCTCTGAAGCTGATCATGGTGCTCCCAGCTCTGAAGCTGATCATGGTGCCTCCAGCTCTGAAGCTGATCATGGTGCCTCCAGCTCTAAAGCTGATCACGGTGCCTCCAGCTCTGAAGCTGATCATGGTGCTCCCAGCTCTGAAGCTGATCATGGTGCTCCCAGCTCTGAAGCTGATCATGGTGCCTCCAGCTCTGAAGCTGATCATGGTGCCTCCAGCTCTGAAGCTGATCATGGTGCTCCCAGCTCTGAAGCTGATCATGGTGCCTCCAGCTCTGAAGCTGATCATGGTGCTCCCAGCTCTAAAGATGATCATGGTGCCTCCAGCTCTGAAGCTGATCATGGTGCTCCCAGCTCTGAAGCTGATCATGGTGCCTCCAGCTCTGAAGCTGATCATGGTGCCTCCAGCTCTGAAGCTGATCATGGTGCCCTCAGCTCTAAAGCTGATCATGGTGCCTCCAGCTCTAAAGATGATCATGGTGCCTCCAGCTCTGAAGCTGATCATGGTGCTCCCAGCTCCAAAGCTGATCATGGTGCCCTCATGGTGCCTCCAGCTCTGAAGCTGATCATGGTGCCCTCATGGTGCCTCCAGCTCTGAAGCTGATCATGGTGCCCCCAGCTCTGAAGCTGATCATGGTGCCTCCAGCTCTGAAGCTGATCATGGTGCTCCCAGCTCCAAAGCTGATCATGGTGCCCTCAGCTCTAAAGCTGATCATGGTGCTCCCAGCTCTGAAGCTGATCATGTGAGTAGACACCCTCAGAGTTGGGTGTGAACAGAGCTGTATAGTGCCATCCAGGGACCAATGAAGTGTAGCCTTATTGTGCTTCAGGGACCAATGAGGAGTAGCCTTATTGTTATTCAAGAGCCAATGGACCAACGACAAGAACCCGTATTGTGCCAAGGACCAATGGAGAGAAGCCGCATTGAGCCGCATTGTGATTCCTGGCCATACTGGGACGACCTGCTATCTGAACACAATGTTCCAACCGCTTGTCTCCTGGCCTGCCAAAGATCTCCTGACTCACAAGGTACAGTCTGTTATGTAACAGAAGAGAGGGGAGGGGTGAGAGAGAGAGGAGGGGTGTGGGTGGAGAGGGGTGAGAAAGGTAAGGGGGAGGGGTAGGGGAGAGGGGGAGAGAAGGGGGCGAGAGAGTGGGGAGAGAATGGAGAGAGGAAGGTGTGAGAGAGGGGAGGGGTGAGAAACTGGAGGGGTGAGAGAACAGGGGAGGCAGAAGGGTTGATGAGCGGTGATCCCTCTTTGATGGTGGATGTCTTGTGGGTGTCTAGCTGCGTGAGAATGTTTCTTTAAGCACAAGGTCAACTATGTTGTAACAGGACCAAGCCACATGACTGACATGAGAGAGAGAGAGAGAGAGAGAGAGAGAGAGAGAGAGAGAGAGAGAGAGAGAGAGAGAGAGAGAGAGAGAGAGAGAGAGAGAGAGAGAGAGAGAGAGAGAGAGAGAGAGAGAGAGAGAGAGAGAGAGAGAGAGAGAGAGAGAGAGAGAGAGAGAGAGAGAGAGAGAGAGGTACAGAGAGAGAGAGGGAGGGAGGAGGGAGAAAGCCTGGTGAAAGACGAGAAGGAGCCTCTCCATTGTGGAGGTGTCTGTGGAGATACCAGGTGACTATGAGCATCATTAACTATCTAAGGAGATCAAAGCGTCATTCAGGAAGATTGTTTTCAGTTTCTGGAGTCATGAAGTTCAGAGAGTCAATTAAACTAGCAGAACAACTCCTCCTAGTAACGTACCGCCACACACACACACACACACACACACACACACACGCCCAGTTAATGTTTTCGAGACCGACGGCCAAATAACGTAATTAAAATAGATTAGGGTAATTAACAGATTAATTGTAATAATAGTTACCCAGGGATGTCTTAACATGTTTTTAGGGTTGAAAGGAGAAATGTTCTAAGTTGTCACCTTGGTTACGTCATAGACAATCAGAGAGAGGGGTGAGGACAGGGAGGAGAGGAGAGAGAAGAGAGAGGGGTGAAGACAGGGAGGAGAGGAGAGAGAAGGGAGAAAGAGGGGGTGCAGAAAATGTGAGGACAGATAGGAGAGTAGAGAGAGAAACGAGAGGGTAGAACAGGGAGGAGATGAGAGAGAGAGGGGGGGGTGCAGAAAGGGTGAGGACAGGGAGGAGAGAAGAGAGAGTGGTGAGGACAGGGAGGAGAAGAGAGAGAGAGAAGAGAGAGTGGTGAGGACAGGGAGGAGAAGAGAGAGAGAGAGGTGAGGACAGGGAGGAGAGTAGAGAGAGAGAGAAGAGAGTGAGATGAGGACATGGAGGAGCGGAGAGAGAAGAGAGAGGGGGGGTGAGGACAGGGAGGAGAGAAGAGAGAGAGAGGGGGGGGGTGCAGAAAGGGTGAGGACAGGGAGGAGAGGAGAGAGAGAGAAGAGAGAGTGGTGAGGACAGGGAGGAGAAGAGAGGGGGGGTGAGGACAGGGAGGAGAAGAGAGGTGGGTGAGGACAGGGAGGAGAAGAGAGGTGGGGTGAGGACAGGGAGGAGAAGAGAGAGAGAGAGAGGTGAGGACAGGGAGGAGAAGAGAGAGAGAGAAGAGAGGGGGGTGAGGACAGGGAGGAGAAGAGAGAGAGGAGGGGGGTGAGGACAGGGAGGAGAGAAGAGAAAGAGAGAGAGAAGGTGTCTGCAGTACACAGCACAACACACTAACAAGATGGCCTCTCTCTGATGGAGGCAATATACACTCCAAAATCATGGGTATTAATATGGAGTTGGTCCCCCCTTTGCTGCTATAACAGCCTCCACTCTTCTGGGAAGGCTTTCCACTAGATGTTGGGACATTGTTGCAAGGACTTGCTTCCATTCAGCCACAAAGCATTAGTGAGGTCGGGCACTAATGTTGGGCGATTAGGCCCAACATCCAAAAGGTGTTTGTTGGGGTTAAGGTCAGGGCACTGTGCAGGCCAGTCAAGTTCTTCCACACCGATCTCGACAAACCATTTCTGTATGGACACTTCACAATAACAGCACTTACAGTTGACCAGGGCAGCTCTAGCAGGGCAGAAATGTGTCGAACTGACTTGTTGGAAAGGTGGCATACTATGTCAAAACCACGTTGAAAGTCACTGAGCTCTTCAGTAAGGCCATTCTAATGTCAATGTTTGTCTATGGAGATTGCATGGTTGTGTGCTCAATTTTATACACCTGTCAGCAACGGGTGTGGCTAATATAGCCAACGCCACTAATTTGAAGGGGTGTCCACATACTTTTGTATATATAGTGTACTTCTATCATATTAGAGACAGTTTTATTTCAATAAAATTCAAGCCCAATCCATGAACTGAAGGGCATTTAAGGATTTGTCTTTTCATGCAGATGCACATGCACACACACACATGACACAACACACACACACACACACTACACAGGGACCCGTCAGACAGCTTGGTCAGCCTGGGCCCCATCTGCTCCACCAACCCAGAAGTCTCCTCCCCCCGCCCAGACAGCCCGTCTCTGGGTCCACCTCCCGCTCGCTGCCACCCTCAGCTGGATCTAAATTAAATCTGACAGAGCCATGATCAGTGAACTTCTCCCTCCAAGGAGACTCCAGAGAGACTTCATACGGGGGAGATTTGACTTCAAAGTCCCAAAGGAGGAGTCTCACATTCATCACTATTAAACCAATCACAATAGGGCTACAATACCAGATGTGCTGTGTTGGTGAGAGCCATTGACATACACAGTGGTGGAAAAAAGTACAGGATTGTTATACTTGCGTAAAAGTAAAGATACCTTAATAGAAAATGACTCAAGTAAAAGTGAAAGTCAACCAGTAAAATACTCCTTGAGTAAAAGTCTATAAGTATATGTTTTTAAGTATACATAAATATAACAAGTTAATGTAACTGCTAAAATAAACTTATGTATAAAACGTAAAAGTATAAATCATTTCAAATTCCTTATATTAAGCAAAACAGACGGTACCATTTTCTTGTTTTTTAAATTTACGGATAGCCAGGGCCACACTCCAACACTCAGACATCTTTACAAATGTAGCATTTGTGTTTAGTGAGTCCTCCAGATCAGTGACAGTACCTGCCCTGCGAAGCATTCAAAATGTAATGAGTACTTTTGGGTGTCGGGGAAAATATATGGAGTAAAAAGTACATTATTTTCTTTAGAAATGTAGTGAAGTAAAAGTTGTCAAAAATATAAATAGTAAAGTAAAGTACAGATAACCCCAAAAACTACTTAAGTAGTACTTGAAAGTATTTTTACTTAAGTACTTTACACCACTGGACATACAGGTGTAAGATACTATCAGAAAAACAATAGGAGACGTGCCATGTTTGTGTAAGGACATAAACACATTGCAGGGTTGTAATATAAACATAATACTTGTCAAACCTGCAGGGTTTACAGCTGTAGAAGGAGAAGATTAACCTCGTGTTGAACTGGAACGGAACGTCGGTTGGTTGTTGTAAAGACAGAAGGTGTTCTTAACAACATAACCGGTCAAATGAACAGCTATACACAAGCCAAGGCAACACACCAGGCCCCGTAGAGTAAACATGTTTTGGAGTCTGAGAAAACTCAGAGAACTCTGTGCCAGGCAGTACATTGGGGAGGTGGAGGGGGAAGCTTTTAGAGAGTCAGAGAGAGGGGTAGAGAGGTTTTATGGGCTATTTCCCAGGAGGATAAAAAACAAGGATCTTTATATTTTTTATTTTATTTAACCTTTATTTAACTAGGCAGGTCATTTAAGAACACATTCGTATTTACAATGACGGCCTACCAAAAAGCAAAAGGCCTCCTGTTGGGACGGGGGCCTGGGATTAAAAATAAAAAATAAATAAAATATAAATATAGGACAAAACACACATCACAAAAAAGAGAGACAACACAACACAACATAAAAAGAGACCTAATACAACAACATAGCAAGACAGCAACACATGACAACACAGCATGATAGCAACACAACATAACAACAACATGGTAGTGTAACAGGGTTGGTTATGTTTCCACTTGCCTCTAAAGAAATGTGTATTTGATGTTCAAGCATTCTTATTGGTTAGTTCAACTCTGATGACAATAAGGGGTGTTGTGATTGGCCCCGCTTGCAGATAGGGGGAGATCGCGAACGTCAGGTCTTCCCAGTATGAAAATGTGATGCGAGGGGTAGGTCACGTTTTGAATACTGTTTTCTATTTTCTATTTTACAATGTGTACAAATTTGCTGTACGTTACTGATTTTATACATGTGTGGTTATATGGTACCTGTTAGGGATTGAGGGGCTTTCTGGGATGTGCTTTGGCATATGATTGCTGTAAATAATTGTGTTAGCTAGCATACACCGATGTCATGGTCACATAAGCCACGGCTAACACAGTTGTCTTCATGCTACAGATTTTGCCATCGACAGCCATCATCACTGTTAAGTCCTGCACAACTAACGTGCTGTTTCCCATTTAACCACAGGTATTTACACATGTTATATTTTGTATTGTATTTTTGTATTTTGTTCACCCAGTATGAAAATGTGATGCGAGGGATTTTGCCATCGACAGCCATCATCACTGTTAAGTCCTGCACAACTAACGTGCTGTTTCCCATTTAACCACAGCAGAAATAAATGATGCTCAACTGGGACCACTGGCCGAAGTGATTTATTATTTTAAAACACAACGCATGGAGAGTACACTATACATCTGTTACAGTAGCAACACATGGTAGCAGCACAAAACATGGTACCAACATTATTGGGCACAGACAACAGCACAAAGGGCAATAAGGTAGAGACGACACATCACACAAAGCAGCCACAACTGTCAGTAAGACTGTGCCAATAATTGAGTTTTTGAATGAAGAGATGGAGATAAAACTGTCCAGTTTGAGTGTTTGTTGCAGCTCGTTCCAGTCGCTAGCTGCAGCGAACTGAAAAGAGGAGCGACACAGGGATGTGTGTGCTTTGGGGTCCTTTAACAGAATGTGACTGGCAGAACGGGTGTTGTATGTGGAGGATGAGGGCTGCAGTAGATATCTCAGATAGGGGGGAGTGAGGCCTAAGAGGGTTTTATAAATAAGCATCAACCAGTGGGTCTTGCGACGGGTATACAGAGATGACCAGTTTACAGAGGAGTATAGAGTGCAGTGATGTGTCCTGTATTTGGTAGATTTGGTGGCAAATCTGATGGCCGAATGGTAAAGAACATCTAGCCGCACGAGAGCACCCTTACCTGCCGATCTATAAATGATGTCTCCATAATCTAGCATGGGTAGGATGGTCATCTGAATCAGGGTTAGTTTGGCAGCTGGGGTGAAAGAGGAGCGATTACAATAGAGGAAACCAAGTCTAGATTTAACTTTAGCCTGCAGCTTTGATATGTGCTGAGAGAAGGACAGTGCACCGTCTATCCATACTCCCAAGTACTTGTATGAGGTGACTACCTCAAGTTCTAAACCCTCAGAGGTAGTAATAAACCAAACCACATTACCTTTGTTTTGGAGGTGTTCAGAACAAGGTTAAGGGTAGAGAAAGCTTTTTGGACACTAAGAAAGCTTTGTTGTAGAGCATTTAAAACAAAATCCGGAGAGGGGCCAGCTGAGTATAAGACTGTATCATCTGCATATACAGTGGGGAGAACAAGTATTTGATACACTGCCGATTTTGCAGGTTTTCCTACTTACAAAGCATGTAGACGTCTGTCATTTTTATCATAGGTACACTTCAACTGTGAGAGACGGAATCTAAAACAAAAATCCAGAAAATCACATTGTATGATTTTTAAGTAATTAATTTGCATTTTATTGCATGACATAAGTATTTGATCACCTACCAACCAGTAAGAATTCCGGCTCTCACAGACCTGTTAGTTTTTCTTTAAGAAGCCCTCCTGTTCTCCACTCATTACCTGTATTAACTGCACCTGTTTGAACTCGTTACCTGTATAAAAGACACCTGTCCACACACTCAATCAAACAGACTCCAACCTCTCCACAATGGCCAAGACCAGAGAGCTGTGTAAGGACATCAGGGATAAGATTGTAGACCTGCACAAGGCTGGGATGGGCTACAGGACAATAGGCAAGCAGCTTGGTGAGAAGGCAACAACTGTTGGCGCAATTATTAGAAAATGGAAGAAGTTCAAGATGACGGTCAATCACCCTCGGTCTGGGGCTCCATGCAAGATCTTACCTCGTGGGGCATCAATGAAAATGAGGAAGGTGAGGGATCAGCCAAGAACTACACGGCAGGACCTGGTCAATGACCTGAAGAGAGCTGGGACCACAGCCTCAAAGAAAACCATTAGTAACACACTACGCCGTCATGGATTAAAATCCTGCAGCGCACGCAAGGTCCCCCTGCTCAAGCCAGCGCATGTCCAGGCCCGTCTGAAGTTTGCCAATGACCATCTGGATGATCCAGAGGAGGAATGGGAGAAGGTCATGTGGTCTGATGAGACAAAAATATAGCTTTTTGGTCTAAACTCCACTCGCCGTGTTTGGAGGAAGAAGAAGGATGAGTACAACCCCAAGAACACCATCCCAACCGTGAAGCATGGAGGTGGAAACATCATTCTTTGGGGATGCTTTTCTGCAAAGGGGACAGGACGACTGCACCGTATTGAGGGGAGGATGGATGGGGCCATGTATCGCGAGATCTTGGCCAACAACCTCCTTCCCTCAGTAAGAGCATTGAAGATGGGTCGTGGCTGGGTCTTCCAGCATGACAACAACCCAAAACACACAGCCAGGGCAACTAAGGAGTGGCTCCGTAAGAAGCATCTCAAGGTCCTGGAGTGGCCTAGCCAGTCTCCAGACCTGAACCCAATAGAAAATCTTTGGAGGGAGCTGAAAGTCCGTATTGCCCAGCGACAGCCCCGAAACCTGAAGGATCTGGAGAAGGTCTGTATGGAGGAGTGGGCCAAAATCCCTGCTGCAGTGTGTGCAAACCTGGTCAAGAACTACAGGAAACGTACGATCTCTGTAATTGCAAACAAAGGTTTCTGTACCAAATATTAAGTTCTGCTTTTCTGATGTATCAAATACTTATGTCATGCAATAAAATGCAAATGAATTACTTAAAAATCATACAATGTGATTTTCTGGATTTTTGTTTTAGATTCTGTCTCTCACAGTTGAAGTGTACCTATGGTAAAAATTACAAACCTCTACATGCTTTGTAAGTAGGAAAACCTGCAAAATCAGCAGTGTATCAAATACTTGTTCTCCCCACTGTAAATGGATGAGAGAGCTTCCTACTGCCTGAGCTATGTTGTTGATGTAAATTGAGAAGAGCGTGGGGCCTAGGATCGAGCCTTGGTGTACTCCCTTGGTGACAGGCAGTGGCTGAGACAGCAGATTTTCTGACGTTATACACTGTACTCTTTGAGAGAGGTAGTTGGAAAACCAGACCAAAGACCCCCCAGAGACAACAATACTCCTTAGCCGGCCCACATGAATGGAATGGTCTACCGTATCAAAAGCTTTGGCCAAGTCAATAAAAATAGCAGCACAATATTGCTTGTAATCAAGGGCAATGGTGACATCATTGAGGACTTTTGATAAACAGGGCAAAATAGAAATAGGCCTATAACAGTTAGGATCAGCTTGATCTCCCCCTTTAAATAAAGGACGAACTGTGGCTGCCTTCCAAGCAATGGGAACCTCCCCAGGAAGGAGAGACAGGTTTAAAAGGCTTGGTGATGATAGGGGCAGCAACCTAAAAGAAGAAAGGGTCTAAACCATCTGACCCAGATGTTTTTTTAGGGTCAAGTTTAAGGAGCTCCTTTAGCACCTCAGACTCAGTGACCGCCTGCAGGGAGAAACTTTGTATCGGGGCAGTGGAAAAAGAGGGAGAAGCATCGGGGATGGTTGCATTAGAAGGGGTGGGAGATGAGGAAACGTTAGATGGGCAAGGAGCCATGGCTGAGTCAAATAGGAATCCTGACTTAATGAAGTGTTGATTAAAGAGCTCAGCCATGTGCTTCTTGTCAGTAACAATCACATCATCAACTTTAAGGGACATGGGCAGCTGTGAGGAGGAGGATTTGCTGGGAGGAGAGAGAGAGTGTCAGAGCATGTCAGTCACCACACAGCTGCAATCGATAGATGAGAATGAGAGCATCTGTCACTATAATACCACCCTCTGATCACCTCTCTCCTCTTCACGGGGACAGGGGAACAGGAGGAGGAGAGGAAGAGGAGGAGAGGGGTCAGGTGTCAGACAGGTGAAGAATTGAGAGATTTAGAGGACAGGTCCTGAACCCTATTGACACACTGCTCTCTGAAATGCTCTCTCTCTCTCTCTCTCTCTCTCTCTCTCTCTCTCTCTCTCTCTCTCTCTCTCTCTCTCTCTCTCTCTCTCTCTCTCTCTCTCTCTCTCTCTCTCTCTCTCTCTCTCTCTCTCTCTCTCTCTCTCTCTTTCTCTCTCTCTCTCTCTCTCTCTCTCTCTCTCTCTCTCTCTCTCTCTCTCTCTCTCTCTCTCTCTCTCTCTCTCTCTCTGTCTCTCTCTGTCTCTCTCTGTCTCGGTCTCGGTCTCGGTCTCGGTCTCTCTCGGTCTCGGTCTCTCTCTCTCTCTCTGTCTCGGTCTCGGTCTCTCTCTCATTCATTGGCACCCTCTGTAATTTAGAGGCAGCCAGGAGCTGGTTAAAACAGCATGCAATAAAACTGTGAACGGCACCAAAGGGACCATTCTTCTGCTTGCTCACAAAAGCCATTGCTCATTTGACAGTTATTAGACTTGAGATGAGTTACTGCTCACTTAGTAGAATAAGGCGGAGATAGATATCCTAGATCAATGACCAGAAATGCAGTTATGTAATAGACGGTGTTGGATGATCTTCAATTAACACGCTGTTTTTGCTTGTTGCACAGAAAAACCTACACCCACATATAGCTGCAGGGCAATCAGTAGGTGAGGATTAAACGCCTTCAAACAGAAACAAGAGAGCTTTAAAAAGGGTGGATTTTTCTGCCTGCTTGTTTTGTTCAGGGAAACAACCCTGACCACAAAATGTGCAGCTATAAAACATGTGAATCAGTCCTCACCTGACAAACGCCTTAAATAAAGACCAGGGCCATGAATTAAACACCCAGCACCTGATATTTAAGAACTAGCAGGAGGTAGCTGGCAGGAGACCCTACATTAACTCTACCTCTGATGTTTTCGCTTTTCTCTGGCTAACTGTTTTCCACACAGCATGGTTAGTATGTACCAGACCTGGGTTCAAATACCATTAGCTTTCCCTTCAAATACTTTAGTTGCCTGTAATTGAGCTTGGCTGTCACAATGGCGCTAACAGAATAGTTCCCAAAGTGCCAACCCTGCCTATCTGATCTGGCACGCCAGGCAGGCTCAATCAGATGCTCAAAGTATTTAAAATGAAAATGAATACTGGTTGAACCCAGATCTGTAGGTTACACGTCCAGCCTTGTAACTGAGGCGACAGGAACCCTTAGCCTTATCATTTATCCTGGCTGAATAACTATTATAACATGACTGAGTGAATGTCATGTATAATCACCTGGATCCGATAGATGTTGACTGAAAGGATTCCCAGTTACCACAACACTAGAAGGAACTCATAAGGTAACCGTCTCAGTGTGCTAGTGTGTCAACAACAACAGTGTGCTAGTGTGTCAACAACAGTGTGCTAGTGTGTCAACAACAACTGTGTGCTAGTGTGTCAACAACAACAGTGTGCTAGTGTGTCAACAACAACAGTGTGCTAGTGTGTCAACAACAACAGTGTGATAGTGTGTCAACAACAACAGTGTGATAGTGTGTCAACAACAACAGTGTGATAGTGTGTCAACAACAACAGTGTGATAGTGTGTCAACAACAACAATGTGATAGTGTGTCAACAACAACAGTGTGATAGTGTGTCAACAACAACAGTGTGATAGTGTGTCAACAACAACAGTGTGATAGTGTGTCAACAACAACAGTGTGATAGTGTGTCAACAACAACAGTGTGATAGTGTGTCAACAACAACAATGTGATAGTGTGTCAACAACAACAATGTGCTAGTGTGTCAACAACAACAACAGTGTGCTAGTGTGTCAACAACAACAGTGTGATAGTGTCAACAACAACAGTGTGATAGTGTGTCAACAACAACAGTGTGATAGTGTGTCAACAACAACAGTGTGCTAGTGTGTCAACAACAACAGTGTGATAGTGTGTCAACAACAACAGTGTGCTAGTGTGTCAACAACAACAGTGTGCTAGTGTGTCAACAACAACAGTGTGCTAGTGTGTCAACAACAACAGTGTGCTAGTGTGTCAACAACAACAGTGTGCTAGTGTGTCAACAACAACAGTGTGCTAGTGTGTCAACAACAACAGTGTGATAGTGTGTCAACAACAACAGTGTGATAGTGTGTCAACAACAACAGTGTGATAGTGTGTCAACAACAACAGTGTGCTAGTGTGTCAACAACAACAGTGTGATAGTGTGTCAACAACAACAGTGTGCTAGTGTGTCAACAACAACAGTGTGCTAGTGTGTCAACAACAACAGTGTGATAGTGTGTCAACAACAACAGTGTGCTAGTGTGTCAACAACAACAGTGTGCTAGTGTGTCAACAACAACAGTGTGATAGTGTGTCAACAACAACAGTGTGCTAGTGTGTCAACAACAACAGTGTGCTAGTGTGTCAACAACAACAGTGTGATAGTGTGTCAACAACAACAATGTGCTAGTGTGTCAACAACAACAACAGTGTGCTAGTGTGTCAACAACAACAGTGTGATAGTGTCAACAACAACAGTGTGATAGTGTGTCAACAACAACAGTGTGATAGTGTGTCAACAACAACAGTGTGCTAGTGTGTCAACAACAACAGTGTGCTAGTGTGTCAACAACAACAGTGTGATAGTGTGTCAACAACAACAGTGTGATAGTGTGTCAACAACAACAGTGTGCTAGTGTGTCAACAACAACAGTGTGCTAGTGTGTCGACAACAACAGTGTGATAGTGTGTCAACAACAACAGTGTGCTAGTGTGTCAACAACAACAGTGTGCTAGTGTGTCAACAACAACAGTGTGATTGTTTGAACAGCGCATGAGCAGGATACTGAGTAGCTAGTGATTTACTCTGTGTATCCGTCTTGTAGCTCATTATTTATCGTGTGTATCTATTTGGTTAAACATCAAACACTTCCCCGGTAGGCTGTTAATAAGAATGGTGACGAATAGGAATCAGAGAAATAGGGTTTCCCTTCACAGGTTGTGCTTTTTTTCATTGGTTACATTAAATTAATTATATGAAAAAAGGTTGTCACCTTTTATCTCTCTATTCATTTTCTCTACAACCTTGAGGATTGGCCCTCAGTCAGCAAAATGTCAGGATCAGTTGACATCTATTTATGTTTCTTTCTGCTGCAGTGTTTTCTTTACAAAGTCATGTGGTGTTTCCTCTGTGGACTTTCAAGGTAACCTAGTGGCTGTTCCACCAACAGCAGGGACTTGGAAGGAGGGAGACCCCAACCTAACTCCACTATATTAAACAGAGACGTATGAGTAACGGGGAAGATCCCAACCTAACCCCACTATATTAAACAGAGACGTATGAGTAACGGGGAAGATCCCAACCTAACCCCACTATATTAAACAGAGACGTATGAGTAACGGGGAAGATCCCAACCCCAACATAAGCAGCATTCTAAGCCACTGCATCTTAGTGCTAGAGGCGTCACTACAGACCCTGGTTCGATTCCAGGCTGTATCACAACTGGATGTGATTGGGAGTCCCATAGGGCGGTACACAATTGGCCCAGTGTCGTCTGGATTAGGATTTGGCTGGGATAGGCTGTCACTGTAAATAAGAATTTGTTCTTAACTGACTTGCCTAGATAAATAAAATAATATATTAAACAGGGATGTATGAGTAATGGGGAAGATCCCAATGTAACCCAACTACATTGAACATCATGAGCATGAGCTGTGCAGATATGTGTGCCAGTATCTGAAACTGGACCGTCTGTACACTAAAACAATTGGGCTGAGCCTCTGGTCACCCATGAGATAAGATGGCAGAACACTGTTGTCCAATAGGCCTAACTTAAAAGCACAACCACATCCCCAAACAGGAAACACCTCTATCGGTACAGAACAAAACATTATTGGGCTCGGGACTGTATGGCTGCATTTACACAGGCAGCCCAATTCTGATCTTTTGCCCAATTATAGGCAAAAGATCTGATCTGATTGGTAAAAGACCAATAATTGGGGGGGAAAAATCAGAATTGGTCTGTCTGTGTAAATGCAGCCTATTAGTGACACAACCCAGCCTGAGAGAGTTTAGTGAATGGGTGATAGTTCTGGTCACCCATGAGATGAGCTGTCAGAACACTGTGGTGTGGTCCAGTAATGATGGCACAAGAACATGGCTGAGACATCACCACTCTTTCCAAGGGTCACCGAGCAGATTATGGGAGGATTGAGCGGGTGACCCTCATCTTTTTACTATTTGTATAGAACATTATTGGGGACACAGCCCAGACTGAGTGAATCAGTAGGTGATAGTTTTGGTCACACATGAGATGGCAGAACTAAATGCTGAGGCCTAGTAATTAAAAAACACAACAACCCAAATATAATCACTACGGGCACAGGACTATGGGCCCTTTACACAGGACTATGGGTCCTTTACACAGGACTATGGGTCCTTTACACAGGACTATGGGCCCTTTACACAGGACTATGGGTCCTTTACACAGGACTATGGGTCCTTTACACAGGACTATGGGTCCTTTACACAGGACTATGGGTCCTTTACACAGGACTATGGGTCCTTTACACAGGACTATGGGCCCTTTACACAGGACTATGGGTCCTTTACACAGGACTATGGGCCCTTTACACAGGACTATGGGCCCTTTACACAGGACTATGGAACCTTTACACAGGACTATGGGTCCTTTACACAGGACTATGGGTCCTTTACACAGGACTATGGGTCCTTTACACTTTACACAGGACTATGGGTCCTTTACACAGGACTATGGGTCCTTTACACAGGACTATGGGTCCTTTACACTTTACACAGGACTATGGGTCCTTTACACAGGACTATGGGTCCTTTACACAGGACTATGGGTCCTTTACACAGGACTATGGGTCCTTTACACAGGACTATGGGCCCTTTACACAGGACTATGGGTCCTTTACACAGGACTATGGGTCCTTTACACAGGACTATGGGTCCTTTACACAGGACTATGGGTCCTTTAGACAGGACTATGGGTCCTTTACACAGGACTATGGGCCCTTTACACAGGACTATGGGTCCTTTAGACAGGACTATGGGTCCTTTACACAGGACTATGGGTCCTTTACACAGGACTATGGGTCCTTTACACAGGACTATGGGTCCTTTACACAGGACTATGGGTCCTTTATTGAGGATAGTCCAGATTGAGTAAATTAATGTGAATGGGTGATATTTCTGTTCACTCATGAGATAGCAGAACAATCTGGCCTAGTAATTAAAAAATACCTCAGACATCACCACTGGGTCGTATTCCTTAGGCACCAAATGTAAGAATGAACTGAAACAGGGAGGGATGATCTGAACATGTCCATTAAGAAATGCTTGTTTTCCGTTGCAACATGTTTTACTACAGTGTGCCCTGATAAATACAACCCTGGTCTAATGGGTACAAGATTGTGCATGCTTCCCAAATGTCACCCTATTCCCTATATAGTGCCCTACTTTTCACCAGAGCTCTATGGGGTCCTGGTCAGAAGTAGTGCACTATATTGGGAACAGGGTGTCTTTGGGCCTCTATCAGGGTCCCAGCACAGATAGTTAGTGTGTGAGTGGGTGACCCTCTTTTTAATCACATTTCCTAAAATAGCCTGGCCTGCTATGTCTATTCTCTGTGGGAAACTGAGCCATTGTGATGGGCGAAAGAATGAAAGCAGAGCTTGTTTTGGTGAATCTGCCCAGCAGTGAACCTTGGGGTTGAGGAGATGTGAAGGTGTGTGTGTGTGTGTGTGTGTCCACACTGATGGGCCTGAACAAAGATAAAACATGTCAGATAGAATTGCTGCAGACACTGCCCATTACCCATGACATCATTCCTCGGCCCTAGCTGCGTTAGGCGATGGCTAACCGGCACAACAGAGCCGAGGGGAAAGAGAGGGATGAAGGGAGGGGTATGGAATGAAAAAACACACAAACTGGATGCGGCTATACATGCTCTGAGAACACAGAGAGGACTAGAGAGGACCAGACATGACCAATGGTGTCGGCCCTGTTCCCATAGAGGGGCTCTGGGAAGAAAGAGCGGTACAGAGTCCCCCTCTCCAACGTCTTCAAGCAGGGCAGAATGTAGAATGGGAAGTTAATCTCTCACATCAGGTCTCAACGTCCTTCAGGATCTCTTTAGACATGTCAGTCAGCTGGAGAGGCTAGAGGAAAGGGGAAAGGGGGGGGCTTTTCATTTCCATGGTAAAGAGGATGATGGAGAGTGAGGATACAGGAAAGGGCACATGTTTAAGAGAGAGGAAAAGAAAGGAAGAGAGAGTCAATCACCACCTTCCGGAGACACCTGAAACCCCACCTCTTTAAGGAATACCTAGGATAGGATAAAGTAATCCTTCTAACCCCCCCTCCCCCCTTAAAAGAGATAGATGCACTATTGTAAAGTGGTTGTTCCACTGGATATCATAAGGTGAATGCACCAATTTGTAAGTCGCTCTGGATAAGAGCGTCTGCTAAATGACTTAAATGTAATGTAAATGTAAATGAGAGAGAGATGACATGTTACAGGCCCTCTCGTACAAAAAAATTAAGTAGTTACCAAAGTTATAGCCTTGTTAAACTGGTTATTTATTTATTTTTGTCAGTAGCTTATTCACACGTCACTTTCACCAAAGATAGTTGACTCTGCACAAATGTTTTATTTATTTTTACCTTTATCTAACTAGGCAAGTCAGTTAAGAACAAATTCTTATTTACAATGGCGGCCTACACCGGCCAAACCCTAACCCGGACGACGCCCGAGTGATGCAGCGGTCTTTTTATTTATTACAGAATAGAAAGTTTAAAAAACAAAGATGACATAGTTATGCATGACTGGTTATACATAGCTGTGTGTGATTGGATAATAATAAACATCTAAGGTATAATAATAATAATAACAGGCTGTGCATTACAATCTTGCAGAGAGTTTACATCAGGGATGTCAATCTCATTCTATGGAGGGCCTAGTGTCTGCAGGTTTTTGTTTTTTCCTTTCAATTAAGACCTAGACAACCATGTGTGGGGAGTTCCTTATTATTAGTGACCTTCATTCATCAATTAAGTAAAACGGAGGAGCAAACACCTGCACACTCGGCCTTCCGTGAAATGAGTTTGACACCTGTCCTTTACATTCTCCAAATGTCTGTACAACGAATCAAATATATGTGGCGACTGCCCCCTGTTGGTCGTGGTCCAAAAATGAAAGGTGCCTAAAGTGTGGGGTTCTCATTTTGCCAAGGTGTGCACTGTCACTGCACATTACGTACTATTTAGTTAGTTGTACATGGCCAAAACAATTATCAAACAGGGGCTATAGGGAAATTATGGATATGCGTCCATTGTTTAATCATTGTGCAACGAGAAAGAAGTTGACCACAGGTGTGAATGGCCGTGCCGTGCCCCGCCCTCCTACCCAGACAAGTGTAAATTATTTCTAGTTAGCCATCAAACACTCTTGTCATATGTATTTTTCTGTCTTTCAATCAATGTCATAACAACTCAGTCTTTCCATCTGCTAACTGGTTTGGTTTGTCTTCACTACCCTCTATTTTCAACCTTCAGAACATTCTTGTCACTCTTCGACTTGCCGCAGTGCACATGTGGGGAATGATGCACCACAAAACAACTCTGTATCCATCCGCGCAAAAATAATTATTTACAAAATGTTTGCATATACTCGTTTTTAAAACGTTGGGTGTGTGTTCCCTTTGAATAATTAATTAATATTAATTACGCTTATTGGACCACACACCACCACGCTCATTTTCTGTACAGTTTGTGGATTGATTATTTTCGTTGGATCTATATTCTGGCAACAAACCCAAAAAATCCCTTGCTGAGGCTCATTCGCCATTTTATGGCTCGAGAGTCGCTTTGTTGAAGTCGAACCAGCGCTTCATGATTGTGAATTTGAAGGAAATTTAGAGCTAGGCTGATTGCGAGAAGTTATATCGGCAAGGGCGGTAAATAGCATAGGAACTAGCCAACTGTTGAAAATAGTAACATTCTTCTTGACTAGCTAGCGTTGACTCTGTGGTTAGCATAGCTAGGCTAACAGCTTTAGCAAGCAACGGCTCAAGAAACTTCGATCAATCGACGAATAAAATTCTCTTAATTTGATATTATCAAATTACAACACTGACGACCACCGTGCAAGACTCGAAGACCGAGGAGATGGCGAGCTCCGTGGGAAATGTGGCTGACAGCACAGGTAGAGCTCGCCCCAATTAGCATTAGCTCTCTAGTTAGCTTCCTCGCTAGCATGACACGAACCTATGCTAACATCTTGCAGAACCATTGTTTTTTTGTGCCAGCGTGTAACTAATCCAAATGTTGCGCCATCTTCAATTATAGCATCAACTCAAATTTTATTGGTCACATACACATATTTAGTAGATGGTATTGCGGGTGTAGCGAAGTGCTTGTGTTCCTAGCTCCAACAGTGCAGTAAGTTAACAAGTCACAACAATACACACATCTAAAATAATGGAATTAAGAAATATATAAATATTAGGACGAGTAATGTCGGATTGGCATTGACTACAGTAGAATATAATACAGTATAAATGAGATGAGTAAAGCTATATGTAAACATTATTAAAGTGACTAGTGTTACATTAAAGTGGCCAGTGGTTCCATATCTATAGGGCAGCAGCCTCTAAGGTACAGGGTTGAGTAACCGGCTAGTATAGTAATGGCTATTTAAACAGTCTGATGGCCTTGAGATAGAAGCTGTTTTTTAGTCTCTCGGTCCCAGCTTTGACGCACCTGTACTGACTTCTCCTTCTGGATGATAGCGGGGAGAACAGGCTGTGGCTCGGGTGGTTGATGTCCTTGGTCTTTTTAGGCCTTCCTGTGACATCGGGTGCTGTAGGTGTCCAGGAGGGCAGGCAGTGTGCCCCCGGTGATTCATTGGGCAGACCGTACCACCCTCTGGAGAGCCCTGCTGTTGGGTACCCTCAATTTCCCATCTGTAAACGTTTGAGGGTCTTAGTGACCAAGACGAATTTCTTCAGCCTCCTGATGTTGAGATGCTTTTGCGCCTATTTCACCTCACTGCCTATGTGGGTGTACCATTTCTGATTGTCAGTGACGTGTACCCAGAGGAACTTAAAGCTTAACACCTCCACTGTGGTCCCGTCGATGTGGATAGGGGTGTGCTCCCTCTGCTGTTTCCTGGTGTCAGCCAGGTGTGGCTATGTAGCGATCTGTTGTGTAAACACACAAAATGGATCAGCTATGTAGATAAACCCGCCAGACATGAAGATGGAAGTATGTTATTGTATTGGCTAACTTGAACATAGTCCCGCAAGACAACATTCGTTTTATTTTCTTGTTGTCTTCCCTAACGTTTGATACAATGCAATTTAGCTAGCTAACGTAGCTAGCTTGTTGATCCTGTGTGTATTGACTGTGATTGTGCTGGGTCTGTAGTGTTGGGTCTGTTTTGCCCTTTTAGGCATGCATCAAACGTTAGTTACCCAGATGTTGATGGGGTTGTCTTTGTCCGCTATCTAGCGTCCATTTGTAAACCATCACTTTACGTTTCATCCAGCAATGTACTTTGGTCCGTTTTCATTTCATCGCACAACATTGCGTTTTTCATACTATTTCATGTCAGACAGTTCTAACTAGCTAATGTTAATACTTATCTCTTCATGATAAGGGTGCTGATGACTAGCTAACGTTTAGTTAAAATCCTAATAATTCACTTACTATGTTTCTTCAGCTCCTGTTATGCAGCTAACGGCAGCTAATCATCTAGCTAGTTGTCTTTCAAAGGAAGAATGACAGTTGAATTCTTGAGCTCATAAAACAGATAATAACAGTAGCAATCTGGACTATAGTCACACATTTTGTCTCCCATGTGACTCATACCCTGTGATTGACAGTTAATCCCTACACAGCTTTTTCTATTCAACTATTGAATAATATACTTCAGTGCAATTATGTATCAACCAAAGGCATTTATCAATTATAAATAGTCTGATTTTATGATTTCTCCAGTACTTTTATCTCGTTTATTATTTTGTCTCTGTCCTCGTGTTCTTCCATCACCTCTAACGTGTTGTTTCCCCCCTCGGGTTGTTGGGTGTTGGTGCTACAGAACCGACAAAACAACGTATGCTTTCCTTCCAAGGGTTGGCTGAGCTGGCGCACAGGGAGTACCAGTCGGGTGACTTTGAGGCTGCCGAGCGCCACTGTATGCAGCTGTGGAGGCAGGAGCCCGACAACACGGGCGTGCTACTGCTGCTCTCCTCCATCCACTTCCAGTGTCGCAGGCTCGACAGGTGAGGTGGGGGGAGAGTGAAAGACCAGGAGGTCAGGGGTCAGCTCACTGAAGTCGGTCTACATGGTCTGGAGAGAATACTGGGCCCGCTGTGACTGGCTGGGACTGCAGTACTCTGGGGCTGTAATACACTGGCTGCCGACAGTTCATACTACTACGACACATCTGTGGTGGTTTTGGGGAGTAACGAATGGCTGGCTGCACAGCTGGTCTGTCAGTGATCTCCCTACATGTTCTACTGACCTCTTTTCCCATTCTGACATAACTCTTTTTACAGTGGTGGTGGCTGTTTTCTCTTACAGGTGTTAGGTTTGATCTGTCTGTCTTTCCCAGGTGTCTTGGGTTGTTCCTCTGTCACTATGTATAATAAGCACAAGGAAGTTATTTGTTGTGAAATTTGAAATAAATTTCAGTTGAACCCCACACACAACTATTCTAGTTGTCCCACTATCTCACAGAACACAACACACCAGCTAGTGTGCTAAATTAGATCTTCCATGGACTGACTTAAGTACCACTATTGGACCACACAGCACCACATCTCTCCAACCCAGTACTACCACACACCCTACCAGCCTCGTGACCCCCTCCGCTCCTCTCTCCCTCCAGGTCTGCCCACTTCAGCACCTTGGCCATCAAGCAGAATCCTATGCTGGCTGAGGCCTACTCCAACCTGGGCAACGTGTACAAGGAGCGCGGCCAGTTGCAGGAGGCTATAGAGCACTACCGCCACGCCCTGCGGCTGAAACCAGACTTCATCGACGGGTACATCAACCTGGCAGCAGCCCTGGTGGCAGCGGGGGACATGGAGGGAGCCGTCCAGGCCTACGTCTCAGCCCTACAGTACAACCCTGTGAGTAGACCTTGGGCCCAAATAATGTGCCCCATCATAAGCCAGCAGCCCAGCACAAAACCCAGTGTTTTGGTGTTCTGCCAAACCTTTACGCTGAACATGTCTTACACCCCCCCAAGCTACCCCAATCTGATATCTATTCTAGTATCCTACCCAGACATTTGATGATCACTTGTAGATCTCAGACTGTAATATGTGTTCGTCAGTCTAGTAGTCCATTTCTGGTTTGGAGCTCTAATCTGTTTGTTTCCTGTCCCTCAGGATCTGTACTGTGTCCGCAGCGACCTGGGGAACTTGCTCAAAGCCCTCGGGCGTTTGGAAGAGGCTAAGGTATGTTCGAGGGGCTTGACACCGGCACAGCTTTTTGCTTATCTTTTGTTTGTTCAAAAATTTACTTTGTACTTTGATTTCTTTGTAAGATGTTTTGTTTGTCAGTTATATCCCCCCACCCCCCTTTGAGCCCGATGGCCAAAGTTGCCCCCGTCTTCCCCCCCACTCAGACTCTTCACTCATTCACTTGAGTGTGATTTTTCTCTACCCCCCCACTATGCCCTTGCTCTGGGCAGGCCCTACGTACGCCCTTGCTCTGGGCAGGCCCTACGTACGCCCTTGCTCTGGGCAGGCCCTACGTACGCCCTTGCTCTGGGCAGGCCCTACGTACGCCCTTGCTCTGGGCAGGCCCTACGTACGCCCTTGCTCTGGGCAGGCCCTACGTACGCCCTTGCTCTGGGCAGGCCCTACGTACGCCCTTGCGCTGGGCAGGCCCTACGTACGCCCTGGCTCTGGGAAGGCCCCACACTCTGGCAAGGCCCCACGCCCTGGCAAGGCCCACTGCCCCCTGGCTCTGGGAAGGCCCTACACTCTGGCTCCCTACAACCTGGCTATAGTCAGGCCCCACTGGCCCCTGGCTCTGGGCAGGCCCTACCCCCCACTACACCCTGTCTCTGGGCAAGCCCCATACCCCTCCTCCCCCAGATTCCCCCTCCCTCTTATGAGGCTAATAATGTTGCTTTATTTTGAAGGGAGAGGGGGTATTTTCTACACCCCCAACCCATTAAACCCTCCTTTTCTTTCTATTACGGATTTTTGAGAAGGCTTTATACTTTTTTTCTTTGAGCCTAGGTAGAATAGTCATCTTCATTCTCACTCCACCTGCACACAATCCCCCTGCTCTCTTTAGTCCCACAATGCTCTTCTCGCTGACCTCTCCACCTCCGGTCAGCCCCCCCTCCCCTCACAGGAAGAAAGGCTGGGCTTTTCAAATTGGTAGCAGTAATTATGGTTCTGATATGGATATTTTATAAACTCATAAAACAATAAAAAATAAACAACGGTGGTTTTGGAGGGATAATGCTGGCTCGGTCTTGGAAGGATAAATGAACTGATGAAGTTAGTTAATCTCTTTGCAATGCAAAAGATAAGATGGCCTCTAACCAAACCACATGACTCCAGTTATTTAACAACAAATGGACCACCCCACCACCCAATCCAGTTGTACCACTACCCCTTACCCATGCAGATTTGCTAGTCTTCTTGTATCTTATGGGGCGCTCTCTGACCCCTTTATCTACTCTTAAGCCATTTTATGTCTATCCATCTCCCTGATATGATATCTATACCTTCCCTGGGTTGGGTGAAAGCTGGAGTTGACATCTTGCTAGGTGACCTGGTGCCAGGCCATCTTATTTGGTGCTAGAAGGGGCAGGAGCTCCAGAGAGCTGCCAGCTCATCGCCGGGCCAGCCCCCCTGCACTGTTGCTCCTTCCCCCCGCGCGCTCGCTAGGGCTGGTGGAGTGTGCGCGCTAAGAGCTGCCTTCCTGACACACTAGCTACGCCCCAAGCTGACAGCTCCCTGCTGTCTTAGAGTGGGTGAATAGAATAGTCAGGACTGTACCACGTTTTCATACTGTCACACACACCCCTCCTTACAAGAGCCTAGTACGGTCCGATGCTGCGTCAGGCAGACAGCTCACAAACTGCACTCCGCCACCCGCGTTCAGTTGGCTTGGTTAGAGAGAAACACGCATGCGCAGCAACCAGCGCTGACCTCTTTATTTCAGAGCTACCTATGGAGGCTTCTAGATGCCCAAACATTACACACCGAGGCTTTTCTTCTCACTCCCCATTGGCCAGGATTCAAGCACAACAGGACAAAGAAAAAGCCAAGCATATAAAAAAAAAAACTTTTTGAAGAAGAGGTTGAAGGAAAGCGTATGCTATGACCATATTATTCCCAAAGAAATGTGATCAGTTCATTTGATGAAGATCAAGCTAGTTATCCTCCCTCCTTTCGCCTAGCTTGGCCATACTATTAATATTATGAAACGCATTATCAAAGCCTTTCTTCCCTCCTGCCCCTCCCCCCCCTCCTGAAACATCATTATTTTTCTTAGAATATACAATAAACGTTGCATGAGTGTAAACAGCAGGTTGTCTTTTGTAGTGCTTTTTTTTAAGGACGTTTTAATTACTTTCCATGTGAGAATTTAAAAAAAAATTAATTGTGTATTGTTTTGCGAACTTTTACTAACGCTCTTGTTTTATTTTGTCTCTTGGGTTTTTTCCACGACTGATGATGTTATTTAGATGGTTGTTTCAGGTGGGTGATGACATTACTCCTGCTACCGTACCCTAGGTGCCCTGGCTGAAACACGGATCACTAGGGCAGCATCAGTCCTCAACCACCAGCTGCTGAGGCTGCCGCCCGCCCCTCTGACAAACAATATGGTAACGGGTTTGTAACTGCCAGCAAGAGAGAAACCATGAACTACTACGTTATGCCTGAGCAAGAAGCTCCTCTGTCTTGTGGCTTACTCTGAAGAGCAGAGAAACAAAACAAGAAAAGTTAAACAAACAAAAACAAAACAAAAAGAAGTACAGTAAGCATTCCTTTTTTAAATGTCTTAAATTACCATAACGGCCAAAACGTATATATCAGTAAATAAAATAAAAACATTACAAAAATGAAAGCAATTAGCGGGGAAAAAGATAAGATCCTGAGTAAGAACCCTCTAACTTGTTGTCCTGTTGATTTAGTTTTTTTCCTTCTTGGTTTTGGAGTTACGGCGTTCTGTGGATGATGCAGACAATGCGCTGTGAGTGTGCAGTAACGCAGGGGCTGCGCAGCGAACAAGGCAACCAAGGCCAAAAAAAGCGTCAGGCACAAAGCTCCCCCCCCTCCTCCCCCCCGGCCTGCTGGGTACAGACCCCTCCTCCCCCCGACGCCCTCTGTCAGCCTGGCACCCAGCGTACCCCCAGCCTCCCAAGAGGACACCATTGGCTTGCTTAAACAACTCCTCTATTTCCCCATTGCCCTGCAGAACAGCCCCTGGGCTCTGGTGGTAGATCCTATCCTCCTCTTAGGGCATCAGACACTTGGCCGTCTTGATGCCCCTTAACTTCCAAAACTCCCCTTCTCTATATTCCCCCTCTATCTAACCATCGAACCAGCTTCTTGGCTGCGGTCTCCACGTCCTCTAACCCCAACCCCGTCCCCTGCCACTCGTTGGTCCTGAAAGGCATTGTGGGTACAGAGTGTGGCAGTCTAGGTAAGCTGGGCGTCTCCCGGGGCTCAGGGTCTGCAGCCAGTCCGCAACGCGGCCGGGTTCAGCGAGCGCAGCGGCGGCAAACATCGACCTCTTGTTGCTAAGCAGCAGCACGGTCGGCAGTGGCGGTGTGCGTGGTGATGTGATTGTAGCCAAACACACACCTAGGACATGCCCAGCCCACGTAGCTTTTTGTGCGCACGCATTACAGGGACCTCCACCTGCACGCAGCACCCGCCATTCAAGGTTGTGAGATACCACTAGTTAATATAGTCAGCTATCAAATAGACTGCAACCAAAATAGAAGTTACTGGTTGTGTTATGAATTTGAATATCATTTAGGTATTTCCCTTGACATTAGCGGCTTATTATCGGCTGTACATTACATAGTAAAGCAGAAAAGGTTAGTCAACGTTTCTGTTCCTCATCTTGTGAGAAAGGCCATGATGACTGCAGAATGTCGGTCTGCGTGTGGGTGCTGGTTGGATCTGCGCAGCGTAGGAATAAGCAAGGCAGCTTAGCGCCGCAGATTTCAGCGCAGGCGAGTCCATGCTGCACACTCACTTTTTGCTTTAGTTGAGTACGGTCACTAATTATTTTTCCTCTATCCCTTTTTGTTTTTCTTCCTGTTTTATTCTCTTCATATCTTTATTTTATTTGACAACCTTTCCTCCTACCACCTCTATCACGGCTCCCCCTCTTCTTTTTCTCTACCACTGCTCTTCCTCTCCCCCTCTTCCTCTGGTTTTGATTGTTAACCCATTGAAGGCGTGTTACCTGAAGGCTATTGAGACTCAGCCCAACTTTGCGGTGGCTTGGAGCAACCTGGGTTGTGTGTTCAACGCCCAGGGAGAGATATGGTTGGCCATACACCACTTTGAGAAGGTAAGACTTTTCTACAGAGCCGATGATGTAAAAACAAAAGACAGACCAGGATAGTCTAGTCTGACTGACTAAGGGTTCATGTCTGGGCTGAAACGTTTGATAATTCACAAACAATACTATTCATGTCTGGGAACGTTTTAAGTACAGTACTAGTAGTGTACACTGGTGAACAGGGGAAGAACGGTACACAGTACAGGGGATTTTTGGCTAAACAAAATAAAAGACCAGTGTTGGATATATTCAATCACAAATCAATCTGGTTTAATACAAGTTGCAACAGGAGCAGAGGAAATGTCTAACTTGGCCTTCGACCAGAGATGCCCCTTATCCTAATTGTACAGAACCACTAAGCCAAAACAACGTCAGCTGCTGGCTACACAATCAGTGTTCCACAGAATACAACAACAATCGGTGTCCTTGGACCTGCAGTCTGGCGTCAGGCACTATCAACAGATATGAGTAACATCCAGAATCGCATCTAGTCACGCTTGAAATCATGTGAATTACATAATGGGAACATGTATAAATATTCAAGGCATTTTGTTAATTACGCTTAACTGAATATTAACTTAAATAGTCCACATTACAACTGGTGTTTGGAGGAAATGTTTAACACACTTCTACTACGGTATATCCTGTTCGTTGTGTATGATGTATGGACTTATGGGTGTTTGTCAGGCTGTGACTCTGGATCCCAACTTCCTGGATGCCTACATCAACTTGGGCAACGTTCTGAAAGAGGCTCGCATCTTTGACAGGTCAGTGACTGTTCCCATGGTGTAACCAGTTAAACCTGAAGACACTCCGTTGTTCATCTCATTTATAATTCTAATCATCCTAATTTCACCTGGTGAGTCTTAGGCTAGTAGTAGGGTCTGTGTTCCAAACAGCACCCTATTCCCTGTGTAGTGCCCTACTCTTGACCAGGGCCCATAGGCTCCAGTCAAAAATGGCACTATATAAGGAATAGGGTGCCGTTTCGGACGTAGCCTAGGTATGACGCTCTGACACCTTGTAATTACATTTGAAGAAAGTCAAACACACAGAATCATGCATATGAAAGTAGCAGCAGCAGTATTAGCAGCAGTATATATATATATATATATTTTTTTTTATATAGATGGATGGATAGTATAAATTGTACATAATCTGACTTTCTGTCGTTTTTATTTAAAGCTGCAATATATGTAACTCTGGGCAACCTGACCATGTTCACACAGAAATGTGAGTTATAGATCTGTCATTCTCATTGAAAGCAAGTCTAAGAAGCGGTAGATCTACAGTTGCTTGTGAAAGTATTCACCCCCCCTTGGCATTTTTCCTATTTTGTTGCCTTACAACCTGGAATTAAAATAGATTTTCGGGGGGTTTGTGTCATTTGATTTACACAACATGCCTACCACTTTGAAGATGCAAAATATTTTTTCTTGTGAAACAAGAAGACAAAACAGAACTTGACCATGCATAACTATTCATGCAGACAGCTTACAGGAAGGCAATTTTATTATTTTTTCACCTTTTTTTACCAGGTAGGCTAGTTGAGAACAAGTTCTCATTTTACAACTGCGACCTGGCCAAGATAAATCAAAGCAGTGCGACACAGAGTTACACATGGAATAAACAAGCGTACAGTCAGTAACAGAATAGAAAAAAAGAGTGTATACAGTGTGTGCAAATGGCATGAGTAGGTAAGGCAATAAATAGGCTATAGTAGCAAGTAATTACAATTTAGAAAATTAACACTGGAGTGATAGATGTGCAGATGACGATGTGCAAGTAGAATACTGGTGTGCAAAAGAGCAGAAAAGTAAGATTAAGTAAGATAAAAATGATATGGGGATGAGGTAGGTAGATTGGATGGGCTATTTACAGATGGGCTATGTACGGCTGCAGCGATCGATTAGCTGCTCGGATAGCTGGTGTTTAAAGTTAGTGAGGGAAATATAAGTCTCCAGCGTTTAAAAATTCAAATTAAAAGCTGTTTTAGAACCGGTTGGTGTCGGACTTGATGCACCAGTACTGTTGACTGCTGCAGAAGCAGAGAGAACAGTCTATGGCTTGGGTGGTGGAGTCTTTAAAGATTTTTCAGGCCTTGCTTTCACATCACCTGATATAGAGGTCCTGGATGGCAGGGATTTTGGACCTAGTGATGTACTGGGCTGTCCGCACCACCCTCTAGCGCCATGCGATCAAGGGTGGTGCTGTTGCCATACCACGCAGTGATGCAGCCAGTCAAGATGCTCTCAATGGTGCAGCTGTAGCACTTTTTGAGGGCCCGTGCCAAACTCTTTCAACCTCCTGAGGGGGAAGAGGTGTTGTCGTGCCGTCTTCACGACTGCGTGTGTATGTACCATTTTTTTGAGACGCCGAGGAACTTGAAGTTCTCGACCTGCTCCACTGCAGCCCTGTCGGTGTGGATTGGGGCGCGCTCACCCCCCCTGTTTCCTGTAGTTCACAATCAGCTCGTTTGTCTTACTGACATTGAGGGAGAGGTTGTTTTTCCTGCCCCACACTGCCAGGTCACAGCTTACAGGAAGGTGGTCAGTCTCGTATTGTCGCTGGTGATCAGGACTACCACAGTCGTGTTGTCTGCAAACTTGATGATGGTGTTGGAGTCGTGCGTAGCCATGCAGTCGTGGGTGAAGAGGGAGTACAGGAGGGGACTAAGCACACACCCATGTGGGGACCCCGTGTTGCAGGCTAGGGTGGCAGAGGTGATGTTGCATACCCTCACCACTTGGGGTCGGCCCTTCAGGAAGTCGAGGGGGAGGTGAGTTGCAGAGGGAGGTGTCCAGTCCCAGGGTCCTAAGATTGATGACGAGCTTGGAGGGGACAATGGTGTTGAACGCTGAGCTGTAGTCAATGAACTGCATTCTCACATGGCTATTCCTCTTATCTAGGTGGGTGAAGGGCAGTGTTGAATACAATTGACATTGTGTCGTCTATGCATCTGTTAGGGCGGTATGCAAATTGGAGTGGGTCTGGGATGATGGAGTTGATGTGTTCCATAACCAGCCTCTTAAAGCACTTCATGATAGCTGATGAGTGCTACAGGGTGGTAGTCGTTATGGCATGAAGCCTTGGAGTTCTTAGGAACAGGAATGATGGTGGTCATCATAAAACATGTGGGGATTACAGACTGGGACAAGGAGATGTTGAAAATGACAGTGAATATACCTGCCAGTTCTTCGCATGCTCTGAGAACGCGTCCTGGAATACCACCGGGCCTTGTGGGTATTGACCTACTATTAAAGACTATTCACGTCTGCCTCAGTGAGATTACCCAAGCTTCTGGGTCAGTGGCGGTTCTCACACCCGGCACAATGTTATTGTCAAAGCGTGCATAAAATGCATTGAGTTTGTCTGGTTTCGTTGGGCAGATCACGGCTGAGTCTTCCTTTGTAATCCGTAATGGACTGTAGCCCTTGTCACATGGGGGCTTCGGCACCTGTGTAATATGATTCCACCTTATTCCTATTGTCCTTTTGCCCGTTTGACTCTACGGAGGTCATAGCGGGACTTCTTGTACTTGTTCCTGTTCTCAGACGTAGCCTCATGGTTGTCTGCGATAACCCTGTGGTCGTTTAGTTTAGCGCTGACCTCTGTGTTTAATCCAGGGCTTTTGATTGGTGAAGCAGCGAGCCTTAACTGTGGGGACAACGTTGCCGATGCATTTCCTAATGAAGCCAGTGACAGTTGGTTAGCTCGCCGACATTATCGGTGGGAACCCCGAAACATATTCCAATCGGCGCAAGCAAAGCAGTCCTGTAGCTTAGTCTCTGCTGATTCTGGAGACCATTTCTCAACTGAACGAGTTACTGGTAATTTACTGTTTTGAGCTTCTGCTTGTAAACAGGAAGCAGGACTATGGAGTCATGATCTGATTTGGAGGATGAGGGAGTGCCTTTTATGCTTGCTTGTGAGTAGAATGACGATGGTCTAGGCCTTTATTTCCCCTAGTGGTGAGGAAGACATTGATGGAAGTTGGATATTGCGTGTCTTAATGATGCAGAATTGAAATTGCCGGCAACTAGAAAAGCAGCCTCTGGATATATTTTTCCTTCTTGGTTATAGCCTCTTACAGTTAAGTGCCTGCCTGTTATTTTTCCTCTCTTGAGGTGGAATGTTTACAACAGTCACGATGACAACTGAAAACTCACTCGTGAGGTAAAAGGTTGGCATTTGACCATGTATTCCAAGACTGGTAAACAATGGGGTCGACGCTTCCACCGTGCTCGAGTCAGCACACTTGTTGTTGATGAAGAAGAGGGGATGGATCTTTTCCGAGAGCCATGTTTCAAAAGAGCAGAGAATATTGCAGTTTCTAGAGTCCCGTTGGTAGCAAATCCGCGATCAAAGGTCATCCATCCCTCTTATCAAGTGACTAGTAGAATTGAGGGAAAGGGTGGCTGGTTCTCCCATCGCCTTAATCTCGCCAGTATCCCCTCTCTAGCCTCTAACGTCTGTGTTTCTTCTTGGTTTGCCCAAAAATTGGGTTGGAATTACAGGGCAGATGAGTTGAAGTGTAAGCTGGAATTGCGCTATCTGCCGATCTGATGTTCAAAAGTTGTCGGTTTATAAGAAATCATAGCCGGATACATTTAATTGTTTTTTATTCAAAATGGCAAAGTTGGATGGTAGCCACCCAGTACGCCGCCGCCTTAACAAATACTTATTTTACTAGGGAAACCTGACGAGAAGCTACAGCTCAGTAGTACTAGTACCACTCTACTCTCCTCTACACATCACCAGTACCACTCTACTCTCCTCTACACATCACCAGTACCACTCTACTCTCCTCTACACATCACCAGTACCACTCTACTCTCCTCTACACATCACCAGTACCACTCTACTCTCCTCTACGCATCACCAGTACCACTCTACTCTCCTCTACGCATCACCAGTACCACTCTACTCTCCTCTCTGTATCCATGCAGAGCAGTGCTGGGCTACCTGAGTCCTCAGCCTTTAGTACTTACTATTACTACTAGTGTTTACCCACCCTTCTCTCTTTTTCCAACCATTCAGAGCGGTGGCTGGCTACCTGCGTGCCCTGAGCCTGAGCCCCAACCACGCCGTCGTCCACGGCAACCTGGCGTGCGTCTACTACGAGCAGGGTCTTATCGACCTGGCCATCGACACGTACCGCCGCGCCATCGAGCTGCAGCCCCACTTCCCTGACGCCTACTGTAACCTGGCCAACGCCCTCAAGGAGAAGGGCAATGTAAGGAAGAACACGGTGTGTGTGTCCAAGCAGTGAGAGACTGCTCCGTTATTCTGCATCCCAACTGCCAGTGTGAGAGTCATGCCGGTCCCAGCAGGCCGCAGCAGTTGTCTGTCTGTGCCCCGTGCATGCCATGCCTGTCGTGCATTCCTTGACCTAATTTAGGAGATGAAGGGGGGGGTGTTTTCTCCACATATACAGAGAGGAGATCAGATTGGGTGTGGTTAGATGGATATGCATGACACCCTGGTCATCATGCTGGTCTGTTTCATGATTGTTGATAGGCCATCCCTTTCAACACTGCTCCAGACAGAAAGATTATTTTGGGAAGTGCAAGCATTCCCTGTTCAGCTACAAACAGGGTTGCAGATATGGGTTCCAGCTTTCAGTTAGCAGTGTTTGTGTAGCTGTTGTCTCTGTTGGGGTCTCCCTTTCTATTGGCCCTGTCTGGGCCTTGGCGTCTGTCTGTATGTTTTTCTGTGTGAGGGTGTCTGCCTGTATCTGAGTGTTTTGTCTTTATCTGTGAATGTGTGTGTCTGTTTGAAAGCGTGTGTGTGGTTTAACCCATTGTGGTTTAACCCCGTCTCTCCCAGGTATCAGAGGCTGAGGAGTGTTACAACACGGCCCTGCGTCTGTGTCCCACCCACGCAGACTCTCTCAACAACCTGGCCAACATCAAGAGGGAGCAGGGCAACATCGAGGACGCCGTCCAGCTCTACAGGAAAGCCCTGGAGGTGAGACGGATAACCATAACTATGGCAGAATGCTCATAGAAAGCATTGAAAGTAGCATTGAAAAGTTTCTCTTCCTCCCCTTCTCTTACCTGGCATAATGGGTTTAAGGAATTCTGTTTACAGGCCCTTGTTTTTTTCCCACCACAATCCTAATCACGTCAGCTCAGTGTTCTCTTTAAGGAAGTGTAATTTCATGATTTTGGTGGTGACTGAACAATTGTTTGTTTTTGTAGGTGTTTGCAGCGGCCCACTCTAACCTGGCCAGTGTCCTGTTATATGTATTCTAACCTGTAGGGTGTCCACTCACTGCCCAGAGTGGGTGAAAAATGTGTTTTCGTGATGAAATTTCACTTCCTTATGTTATAAAATACATTTTACCAAGACAAATTATTATTCGTGTTCTGAATCGTTCAGCGAGGTCTTTCTCGAACGTAGTGCCTTTGGAAAGTATTCAGACCCCTTGTCTTTTTCCACATTTTGTTACGTTACAGCCTTATTCTAAAATTGATCCTCATCAATCTACACAATACTCCATAATGACAAAGCAAAAACAGGTTTTTAGACCATAAGTTTTCAGCTCCTTTGATATGAAACTCTAAATAGAGCTCAGGTGCATCCTGTTTCCATTGATCATCATTGATGTTTCTACAACTTGATTGGAGTCCACCTGTGGTAAATTCAATTAATTGGACATTTATTTGGAAAGGCACACACCTGTCTATATAAGATCCCACTGTTGACAGTCAGAGCAAAAACCAAGCCATGAGGTCAAAGGAATTGTCCATAGAGCTCCGAGACAGGATTGTGTCAAGGCACAGATCTGGGGAAGGGTACCAACAAATTTCTGCAGCATTGAATGTCCCCAAGAACAGTGGACTGATAATTGAAGTTTGGAACCACCAAGACTCTAGAGTTGGCCGCCGGCCCCAACTGAGTAATCGGGGGTTAAGGGCCTTGGTCAGGGAGGTGACCAAGAACCCGATGGTCACTCTGACAGAGCTCCAGAGTTCCTCTGTGGAGATGGGAGAACCTTCCAGAATGACAACCATCTCTGTAGCCCTCCACCAATCAGGCCTTTATGGTAGAGTGGCCAGACGGAAGCCACTCCTCAGTAAAAGGCACATGACAGCCCACTTGGAGTTTGCCAAAAGGCACCTAAAGACTCAGACCATGAGAAACAAGGTTCTCTGGTCTGATGAAACCAAGATTGAACTCTTTGGCCTGAATGTCAAGCGTCACGTCTGGAGGGAACCTGGCACCATCCCTATGGTGAAGCATGGTGGTGGCAGCATCATGCTGTGGGGATGTTTTCCAGCGGCAGGGACTGGGACACAAGTCAGGATCGAGGCAAAGATGAGCGGAGCGAAGTACAGAGAGTTCCTTGATGAAAACCTGCTCCAGACCGCTCAGGACCTCAGACTGGGGTGAAGGTTCACCTTCCAACAGGACAAAGACACTAAGCACACAGCTAAGACAACACAGGCGTGGCTTCGGGACAAGTCTCAATGTCCTTAATTGGCCCAGCCAGAGCCCGGACTTGGAGACTCAAGGCTGTAATCGCTGCCAAAGGTGCTTCAACAAAGTATTGAGTAAAGGGTCTGAATACTTATGTTAATGTAATATTTCAGTTTTTTATTTTTAATGAATTTGATAAAATAAGTTTTTGCTTTGTCATTATGGGGTGTAGATTTATGAAGGGGGGCAAAACCATTTAATCTATTTTAGAATAAGGCTGTAATGTAACAAAATGAGGGGTCTGAATACTTTCCAAATGCACTGTGTAATTAACATCATATCCAAGAAGTTGGATTTTGTAACGTAATACATCTGATAATAAGCACTTAGCTCTGACAGAGCAGTGCAGGGTTCTCACCGCAACTTTTGAGAATTTTACATTTTGTGGTCGTCTGTAGTTTCCCGCAGGTCACAAAAAGCTAAATTTGTGACACGGGCCGAGTTGAATTTGAAAGCCTTTCGTAAATCAGAATATTGGTATATGCTCAGTGCTCCATTGACATCTCACATCATCAGATGCTTGTTTCTGTGAGAAATCTACTGAAAATAACAGGAATTTCGCATTAATTTGAAAACCTATACTAAAATATGGAAATACACGTCTCAAAATTGACATTATCGTGCCTCATTTTATGTCCTGCAGATTTTATTAAAAAGGATGACCAGTTCAACAGTGAGCTGGCAGGTAGCCTTTATTCTGGACAGAATCCAGACTAGCTGATGCCGTTTCCCAGATAAAAAAATAAATAAACATTTAAAACTACTTTTTCCTCTGGCTTTGGTTTAGTCACCCTGTCTGGCCATCCTACAATGGTGAAAACTCCAATTACTTTTGAACGGATTATGATAGAGACATGACGTTTCGACCATAAGCTTTCATAGAGAAACATCTACACAATTAACATATTGGTCAAATTGTGTATTAGATTGGGCACCCTATAACCTGTGTGTGTGTGTGTGTGGTTGGTGTCTTCAGGTGTTTCCAGAGTTTGCAGCGGCCCACTCTAACCTGGCCAGCGTTCTGCAGCAGCAGGGGAAACTCCAGGAGGCCCTCATGCACTACAAAGAGGCCATCAGGTCAGCAGACACACACCCTCTCTCTGTCGCGCTCTCTCTTTCATCTCGTGGTTTGACAATCCATAGATACACTTTTAGGGACGGTGTTTCAAGGTACTAAATCTAGTTGATAGATTGGCGTCCTACTGAATTGTTTCTGTCTCGCTGTAGAATCAGCCCTACGTTTGCTGATGCCTACTCCAACATGGGCAACACTCTGAAGGAGATGCAGGATGTCCAGGGAGCTCTACAGTGTTACACCAGAGCCATCCAGATCAACCCTGCCTTCGCTGACGCTCACTCTAACCTGGCCTCCATACACAAGGTGACTTTCATCTGTCATGTCTGTTATAACCCACAATCCTAAATCAACTCCTATCAGACCTACAGAAGTGCAGTGAAGTTAATTTGGGATTGGTATTACTCTTTCTGTCACTAATATTCCGCAGGGACAAATTCACCTATGCTCTGCAATTAGTTATTTAATTCATGAAAATATTAAAATGCATGTATTTTATAAAGGAAGTTGTCTTTATGATTCCATTATTATAATATGTTAATCTCCCTACCCCCAGGACTCTGGTAACATCCCAGAAGCCATTGCGTCCTACCGTACTGCCCTGAAACTGAAGCCTGACTTCCCTGATGCCTACTGCAACCTGGCACACTGCCTGCAGGTACACACACACACACACACGTCTCCTGTGCCAAGTTACTGCAGATACACTTGAAGCCAAATCCTGATTTGAGACTCAACTGTAACTTGAGTATAAATCATGTACTGATGTGAGACATTACCAGAGAGAAGCCAAGTAAGGCCCAAGAGTTACTGCTCCTGTATTACGTTTCTCTGATTTTACATTTCAGACTGCCTCACAAACATCTCTCTCACAAACACACTCAACACTCACACAACTGTCTCCTCTCTCACTAGATTGTGTGTGACTGGACAGACTATGATGAGCGTATGAAGAAGCTGGTGAGCATCGTGGCTGACCAGTTGGATAAGAACCGGCTGCCCTCGGTGCACCCCCACCACAGCATGCTGTACCCCCTTTCTCACGGCTTCCGCAAGGCCATCGCTGAGAGGCACGGAAACCTCTGTCTGGACAAGGTACAGGCCCTCATCAAAGCAAGTACAGTATTGACCTTTTATTCAGGTGAAAGTTGGGCTGGGGTGCTTGCATGGTAAACGGTAAGGCGGGGTGGCTTGGAAGTTACTCGTCTGGTACATTTTAAGGAAACTTATTAGGCCCGTAGTCTTATTTAGTTAGAAATAAACCGTAAAAAGCAGCCTTGGGTGGCAGAAGGTTGTTGGGTTCAGTCATAGATGGGTTAAGATGAGTTTGGTTTGTGTGGTTAGTTAGGACAGGTTCAGGTCCAGTTGTAACTGTGTTATGGACGAGTGATCTGGTTTTAATCTGTCTTATCTAGTTGGACCACCTGAAAGTAGCTAGGTTTAAGGTCATTATCTGACAGGCTGTGATGTTCCAATGTCCATACTAGCAATCATTCAAAGTAGGATGCTAGTGTAGATTTGTTTGGAAGAGAGCCTTGGGTTATGTCTCAGATGGCACCCTTACCATTATATAGTGCACTACATTTGGTTAAAAGTAGTGCACTATATAGGGAATAGGGTGCAATTTGGGACACATAGTTGATCAGCTGTGGTATGGTCTAACGGCACCCCCCCCCCCCGTACCACCACAGATCAATGCGCTCCACAAGCCGGCCTTTGAATACCCCAAGGACCTGAAGGCCAGCGCGGGTCGGCTGAGGGTGGGATATGTCAGCTCTGACTTCGGGAACCACCCCACCTCCCACCTCATGCAGTCCATCCCCGGCATGCACAGCTCTGAGAAGTTTGAGGTGAGGGGTTTCTTACTGTTGTGTCTCATTACCACTAGAGATGTTGTCAGGCAGATTGGCAACGACCAGTGATTTCACATTAACTGATGTGTTTGCATACCCGGATTTTATTGTCATTTCAACAAATGTTTCATTCTCAATGAAACTTAACTGAATAAATAATGGATTAGCAAATTAATTTTAGTGGCCAAACGGTACATTCAACAAAAACAAAAAAATAACAAAAAAAAATCTTAAATTGAGATATAACAGCCATACTATACTGGCCGTGCATCTGTTCTAACAGTTGGTTGTAACATGGTTATAACATGTCTGGTTGTTTCCCTCCCCAGGTGTTCTGCTATGCACTGAGCCCAGATGACAACACCAACTTTAGGGTTAAAGTGGTAGCCGAGGCCAATCACTTCACTGATCTGTCCCAGGTAAGTTAACGCAGATGGAGAACTGAATCTAAGTACTTTAGAAGCAGCTTAATTTTCTCTTCGCCCTTTCCTCTATACTGTAGAACATAGAGCCACTCTGAAGCCACATTCAACACTTGAGAGTACAGATTTTTAAATCCTCTCCACTCCTGTCTGTCCTCTGTCAGCTCCCGTGTAACGGTAAGGCAGCAGACAGGATCCATCAGGATGGACTCCACATCCTGGTCAATATGAACGGCTATACCAAAGGAGCCCGCAACGAGCTGTTTGCCCTGCGCCCCGCTCCCATCCAGGTGAGATGATAACCAGGCTTTATTTGGCCATGTTAGTTTCTTATAAATTTTAGTTAGTTATACATTTTACCCCACTAGAAAATTGACGTAGGCATCCGAAGGTTTGTATCCAGAGGCACAGGACTGATAGTGACTGGCCACTGGTTTGGCAAGAATACCTGGTTTGTCATAAAGTCAGTGCTAAGTGATACTTCTGTGTCCCCTGTTTAGTGGCTGGGCTACCAGAGGTACAGGGATGTAGTGCTGCTGTGGAGTGGGGAAGTGCCGCTCCCTCACCTTTATTTATTTTAAATTTGAGAATGCATGGCGCTGTTAAACTATTTCAGGAAAATGATCTTTAATTACCAGCGAAATTTCAGGAAAATTTATAAAATGACCATTGCAATAGATATGTAGGCTACAAGGGCCTATAGGTAGGAAAATGATGGTTTCTTCTGTCTGGCGGTGGTGCGAGTGTTTAACTGTGTGTGTGCAGAGGCACGTCGGTCAGAGGCTTGACCACTTTGAGTGGGCCAAATCTGACATGACCAGCCACAGACAGAACTCTACCAGGGGTTGCTAAAACGTCTGTCCTCAGTGTCATGGACTTGGGGCTCATGTACAACGCACTTTAACTCGCCATACTGTCCGAGTCCTTAGCTTACAAAAAACCCACGACTTCTATTGCGTATGCAGGCAAACTGATCCACTGCATGAATCTGAACCTGAAATCGGCCCTAATTAATCTGCCATTCCGATTAATCGGTCGACCTCTAGAACACGCCCCTAAGCACACACCCAAGACAACGCAGGAGTGGCTCCGGGACAAATCTCTGAATGTCCTTGAGTGGTCCAGCCAGAGCCCAGACTTGAACCCGATCAAACATCTCTGGAGAGACCTGAAAATAGCTGTGCAGCGACGCTCCCCATCCAACCTGACAGCTTGAGAGGATCTGCAGAGAGGAATGTAAGAAACTCCCCAAATACAGGTGTGACAACCTTGTAGCGTCATACCCAAGAAGACTCAAGTCTGTAATCGCTGCCAAAGGTGCTTCAACAAAGTACTAGGGTCTGAATAATCATTTTTATTTTTTTTCATTTGCAAAAAAATCTCACCCTGTTTTTGCTTTGTCCATTATGGGGTATTGTGTGTAGATTGAGGGAGGATAAATTATTTAATACATTTTAGAATAAGGTTACTGTAACCAAATGTGGAAAAGGTCAAGTAGTCTGAATATTTTGGAGGCACTTTACAGCGCGGAAATAAAAAAGTGATATTTTTCCGCCTCGTTCTCATAAATTACCATCCAAATGCCCAATTGTCAAAAACACGCTTCAAATAGTGAATTTTTACAATGTGACAATTTATTTCATATGTTATCTGTGGAATTATCAGCCGATATCGGTAAAAGGCCAATGTCTTCCACCGACAATATCGGTGAAACTCTATATCAGTCAGGCTCTGCTTTTAGGATTATTACAAATAGAATATTATTACTTCTCACGATGGTGCTCGTTTAGTAGGCCTAAAGTTAGATCAAGGGCTGAATCGATGTCTCGCAAAGATCACAGAATGATTCATTTGTGTGTTACATAGCCTAACAGAACAGAATATAATGGCATACGCTGTTAAGCCATAAACACCTCAGTCATTTCTTATCCGAAGCTGAATAGGCAAAAAACAATCCTCATGCAACCAAATCTCAACAGTGTGCACCACAGAACAGTGAGCTAGATGTTTACATCTGAAGCATCCGGTTGGCATTTCCGCTCCCCACCAAACACGGTAATGACGAAGCCCAGTGGCCGGCAGTGGGAGAAGATGGAGTGAGATGGATTTTTGGCCCAACATTCTGCAAATGTCCCATTTTTTAAAATTAAATTGTTTTTCTCAATATGGTTTTCTGTTTCCAAATCTAGAATCTTTGAGTGGAGTAAGTTTTGTAGACTGCCAAAGTTTCCAAAAATTCTGTTTTAGGAGCATCAGGGCGAATTGAGTTATTGCACATGCACACTTCACAGATTAGGTGTTCCCTAACAGCAATATGCTGCAACGCGCCAATAGGATCTTGCTAACGCGTGCTTGATTCTGCCCACCTCATTGCTTGTTCTGCCCACTGATTAATTTGCTCCTGTTGGAAATGTCAGACCACAACCTCTCTTGGGTTAGTTATAAAAATCTTTGTCATGTTCCAGTAGGCAGGATATACTGAGTGTACAAAACATTAAGAACGCCTTAATATTGAGTTACACCCCCTTTTGCACTCATAACTGCCTCAATTTGTCGGGGCATGGACTCTACAAGGTGTCAAGCATCCACAGGTATGCTGGTCCATGTTGACTCCAATGCTTCCCACAGTTGTGTCAAGTTGGCTGGATGTCCTTTGGGGGTTGGACCATTCTTGATACACACAGGAAACTGTTGAGTGTGGAAAAACCCAGCAGCGTTGCAGTTCTTGACACAAACCGGTACGCCTGGCACCTACTACCATACCACATTCAAAGCAATTTAAATATTTTGTCTTGCCCATTTACCCTCTGAATGGCACACACACAATCAAGGTCTCCATTATCTCAAGGCTTAAAAATCCTTCTTTAACCTGTCTCCTTCCCTGCCTTAATCTACACCGAAGTGGATTTAACAAGGGACATCATTAAGGAATCATAGCTTTCACCTGGTCGGTCTGTCATGGAGGTGTTCGTAATGTTTTGTACACTGTATGCTTTGAAACAAAATAGGCCTATAAGTAAGTGTAGTAGTTAACACCATCTGCTTTAATTTGCTCATGAAACAGTAATTCAACAAGATCTAACTGCATATCCCCATGAAAGTGATTGAGATCAAATGATTGGCAGATATGCAGTAAGAATGTGATGAAGGATCATTCCTGATTGACAGTGATGGCCTATTTGGAAAATAGGTATGCCTAATTTGGTGTTTTGAGGGTATTTAATAAAAAATAAAAAAATGAAATGTTCCTTATACAAAAAAAATCCTATCAAATTGTATTGGTCACATACACATATTTAGCAGATGGTATTGGTCACATACACATAATTAGCAGATGGTATTGGTCACACACATAATTAGCAGATGGTATTGGTCACACACATAATTAGCAGATGGTATTGGTCACACACACATATTTAGCAGATGGTATTGGTCACACACACATATTTAGCAGATGGTATTGGTCACACACACATATTTAGCAGATGGTATTGGTCACACACACATATTTAGCAGATGGTATTGGTCACACACGCATATTTAGCAGATGGTATTGGTCACATACGCATATTTAGCAGATGGTATTGGTCACACACGCATATTTAGCAGATGGTATTGGTCACACACGCATATTTAGCAGATGGTATTGGTCACACACGCATATTTAGCAGATGGTATTGGTCACATATTTAGCAGATGGTATTGGTCACATACGCATATTTAGCAGATGGTATTGGTCACACGCATATTTAGCAGATGGTATTAGTCACATACACATATTTAGCAGATGGTATTGGTCACATACGCATATTTAGCAGATGGTATTGCGGGTGTAGAGAAGTGTTTGTGTTCCTAGCTCCAACAGTGCAGTAAGTTAACAAGTCACAACAAAACACACATCTAAAAGAATGGAATTAAGAAATATATAAATATTAGATTGAGCAATTTCGGATTGGCATTGACCTCAGTAGAATATAATACAGTATAAATGAGATGAGTAAAGCAGTATGTAAACATGATTAAAGTGACTAGTGTTACATTAAAGTGGTCAGTGGTTCCATATCTATAGGGCAGCAGCCTCTAAGGTACAGGGTTGAGTAACCGGCTAGTATAGTAATGGCTATTTAAACAGTCTGATGGCCTTGAGATAGAAGCTGTTTTTTAGTCTCTCGGTCCCAGCTGTGATGCACCTATACTGACCTCGCCTTCTGGATGGTAGCGGGGTGAACAGGCTGTGGCTCGGGTGGTTGATGGTCTTTATGATATCTTTGGCCTTCCTGTAGCATTGGGTGGTGTAGGTGTCCTGGAGGGCAGGTAGTTTGCCCCCAGTGATGCGTTGGGCAGATCGCACCACCCTCTGGAGAGCCCTGCGGTTGCGGACGGTGCAGTTGCCGTACCGGGCGGGGATACAGTCCGACAGGATGCTCTCAATTGTGCATCTGAAAGTTTGTGAGAGTCTTAGGGACCAAGTCAAATTTCTTCAGCCTCCTGAGGTGCTGTTGTGCCTTCAACACACTGTCTGTCTGGGTGGACCATTTCAGATCGTCAGTGATGTGAATGTTTTGTCATATGTCTATTCTACAGTGATATTCAATAGGCTACATCTGTCGGTACAAACTTTGATTGAGAAATTATGACGTCATAAATGGTGTACGCTCCTCACCCCACAAAAAAAATGTGCACTACACCAGTTCCCGGGGTATAATTAATGTCCAAATAAAGTTCACACTGCCAACTGTTCTCTCTCCCCTTCACAGTGTATGTGGCTGGGCTACCCGGGGACCAGCGGAGCTCCCTTCATGGACTACATTGTGTCAGACAAGGAGACGTCCCCCTTCGAGGTGGCAGAGCAGTACTCTGAGAAACTAGCCTACATGCCACACACCTTCTTCATTGGAGACCACGCTAACATGTTCCCCCACCTCAAGGTGAGATTCCCGTTTATCCAGTAAACAAAGGTTTGTTGACGTGTGGCTTGATTGAACCATATTATGCAGCTAATGTACAATGATTGGTGGAAATTGCAAGCCCTCTTGTTCTGCTGTAATGGATCAGTTTTCTGCGTTAATTTTGCGTTTTTAATGTTTTGTGTGGAAATCTTATTTGCATAATATTTTTAAGGTAGAGATGTTTTGCTTTTTGCATTGGATGCGTCTCAATCCACCGCAACCGCCTGTTTCGCACTTCCGTATCGGTGATGGAAGGCGACCGAGCTAGAGCGGTGTTTGTCAGACCATGAGACGTCCCAAAAAATCGGTCTTATCACAAAATCGTCTAGCGTCCGAATAGTTTGGGCTACACACTAATATGACCCCTCTGTGGTGACACTCATTAACACATACATGTTGGTTGTTTTGCTCTAGGATGCTCACAGGCCTCACAAAACTCGTCTGATGGGGGCCCCCCCCCGTGTTAGGTTCGAATTTTTCAGAGTTAATAACTCAAGGACACTAGAGAAGCTTAACCAAGTTGAATTATTCCCAAAGGGTCGACAAAGCTGTAATTCAGACAAAGACATGTTTCCACCACTACAAGTATATAAACGTCAATTTAGACACTCCTCTTTCTCTCCAAACCTTACATTTTATGGTTCCACGGGAAGAGGGTAATTGGGTAATGATCTGACCTCAACCCCTCCTTGAACTAATCCACAGATGTCCATCCGCTTCCCTTATAGCAATCCTGGGACCACCTCCCGTCCATCCAACACATTCCAAAGCCATCTGTCTTTCTACAGAGAACCATTAACGTCTGATGTAAAAACCAGTCTCTTCCACTCCTTTATATACTATGCTTCTGATCTATCGTGTCTCTGGTATATCAATGTTCAAAGTTTACCCCGACTCCAACACCCGGTACCAGTTGAAAAAATAAATGGAAGTATAATATATTATAATAATATTATTATTATTATTATTATATATATATTAAGTATATATGGAGACTGTTTAGTGACAAAAAATAAGGGGTTAAATACATGTATAAAACTGAAACTAAGCTCCATGTACGGAATCTGCTATTAAATGTGTTTGTATGGGCTAAATTAAGGCCAAATTAATAAAAGATTATAAATATTTTTTGGTACTTCACAGGGTCTTTTAAAATTTCAAATCACATAGTGAGTCGATCCTATGACCTTCTTTAAACAATTCCATAGAGCTTAGTAGAACCCCCTCCCCTGGCTTAGACTGTTTAGTGACGAAAATAAGGGGTTATTTGTCTGTCCTGTATATCTCAGAACAAACTTCGTTTTGATTTTGTTTGTCCATCGTCCTATGTAGTGAATCTGTTATTCAATGCGTTTGTATGGGCAAATTTTTTGTTAGCATTTAGCTAACTGGCTATGTGATGTCGCTATTAGTTTGTGGTAATGTTTGCAAAATGGGCTATTCTTGCCTTTTTTAGCTCACCCTGGTGTGCTATGCCGGTAATACCGTAATTCGCGGGATGAGAGAAGGACGGTATGAAGATGTAAACATCTAGATACTGCCCATCCTAGCTGCTATTTGTTTATAGAAAGCAGTTCTCTAGAAACTCCCATACTACCTCACTTCTTTATTGGAAACCCAGACACCATCAGACTCGCTCTTGTTAGCAGTTGATGTTATTCTTCACTAAAACAGACCCCAAAGCAAATCAGGGAGAGAGAGATTGATTTGTTCTCTTTGAATATAACTTAGTAGTTATGCTGGGAAGTAGATGGTCGATGTTCATTCTTCCCTGTCCTCAATGATTCTCCACAGAACAAAGTGACAGGATGTAATTCATAACCCCTAGCCTGTGGTTGACCAATTTAGAATTCCTTGCAGTAAAATTGGGCCAATGACCAAATAACAAGTATCCTGTTTCAGGCTCAATGTATAGAACATTCGAACCAATGAAAACTTTCCACATGTAGCGATGAGTCCAGGACTGAAACCCTTACACAGATTCTAACTAGATGTTGAACTGAAAAACAACTATTTCCATTGACTGTTAATTCCCTATTAACCTCTAGTCCTCTGCATTGTGTATTATCTTAAAATATTCTTACTCTCAAGACTTTCTGGTTCTAGAGGTTCCTCTGGTCTCAGAGTCTGGGAAGATTGTTTTGTTATTGTGACCCTAGTGCATGGAATGACCTGCAGGCCACTGAGTCTTCACTGTCTGGTCTTGAAGAGTCAGTTCGGGACTTTTATGAGGAATGTGGTGGAGAACTGCACTTGTTTTGATTGATGTGAAACGTTACGCCTCTTTTGAATTAGATTTGTTGAAATGTGAAAGAGTAAATTAAGTGTTTTGAGACTGATCCTGTTGATTAATTGTTCCCAGGGGACTCTTGAAAATGAGACCCTGGAGAGAGAAAAATATATATTTTTAAAATTGCCTTGATCTGAAAGAAAAAAGGCAAGCTTTGATGAATGAAAATGTCTGCTTTTTAGATCTACGACCCTGACTTGGTTTCTTAGAACGACACTTGACATGCAGATCACCTCCAGTGTTCTTGTGATGTTTTCTTCAACAGAAAAAGGCGGTGATTGACTTCAAGTCAAACGGCCACATCTTTGACAACCGCATCGTTCTGAATGGCATCGACCTCAAGGCCTTCCTGGACAGCCTGCCTGACGTTAAGGTGGTCAAGGTGAGACAGGGACATGGTGAATAGCCCTAACCCTTCCTGGACAGCCTGCCTGACGTTAAGGTGGTCAAGGTGAGACAGGGACATGGTGAATAGCCCTAACCCTTCCTGGACAGCCTGCCTGACGTTAAGGTGGTCAAGGTGAGACAGGGACATGGTGAATAGCCCTAACCCTTCCTTGACAGCCTGCCTGACGTTAAGGTGATCAAGGTGAGACAGTGACATGGTGAATAGCCTTAACCCTTCCTGGACAGCCTGCCTGACGTCAAGGTGAGACAGGGACATGGTGAATAGCCCTAAGGTGGGACTGTGGGAATATTCTGTGACCATATTTCCATTTGACTAGGACCCATCAACGAGAGCTACCCCCATTGTCTGTTCCTGTTCTTCAATTTGAACTGTGAAGAGTTTAAAAAATGTTATTTTTTTGCCCCCTTTTATCCTCCTGAAAATAAGAGGAAAATGCTTTGTAAATCACTCCTTCCTTCCTTCCTTTTTGTCTCCTCCTCTCCAGATGAGGTGTGCCAGTGGGGACAGTGGAGTAGCAGAAACCAACGGGGCTTTGTCCATGCCTGTCATCCCCATGAACACAGCAGCTGAGGCCATCATCAACATGATCAACCAGGGACAGATACAGGTCACCATCAACGGATTCACCGTCAGCAACGGACTGGCCACTACACAGGTACTGGGGGGGGTGTGCACTGATACCACTACACTTGGGGGGGGGGGGGATATGCACTGATACCACTACACTGGCGGGGGGGGGGGAGATGCACTGATACCACTACACTGGGGGGGGATGCACTGATACCACTACACTGGGGGGGGGGGGGGGGAGATGCACTGAAACCACTACACTGGGGGGGGATGCACTGATACCACTACACTGGGGGGGGGGGGGGGAGATGCACTGATACCACTACACTGGGGGGGGGGGGGATGCACTGATACCACTACACTGGGGGGGGGGGGGGGCACTGATACCACTACACTGGAGGGGGGGGGGGGCACTGATACCACTACACTGGGGGGGGTGGGGGGGGGGGGTGCACTGATACCACTACACTGGGGGGGGGGGGGGGGGGGCACTGATACCACTACACTGGAGGGGGGGGGGGGAGATGCACTGATACCACTACACTGGGGGGGGGGGGGGAGATGCACTGATACCACTACACTGGGGGGGGGGGGGACTGATACCACTACACTGGAGGGGGGGGGGGGAGATGCACTGATACCACTACACTGGGGGGGGGGCACTGATACCACTACACTGGAGGGGGGGGGGAGATGCACTGATACCACTACACTGGAGGGGGGACACACACACACTGATACCACTACACTGGAGGGGGGGGGAGATGCACTGATACCACTACACTGGAGGGGGGGGGGGGAGATGCACTGATACCACTACACTGGAGGGGGGACACACACACTGATACCACTACACACAGGAAGTGGATAAGAATGAATAGCAAGTTATTTTGCTGGTTGAATAAAGCACCTGTATGGTTGACCTTTTGATCCCAGCCATGTGACATGACTAGGGTCTGTAGTGTTACATCTCCTGTAAACTGTGTGTTTTCAGATACTTCAAGGGGAGATGGTTGTAGTGTCAGGGTCTGTAGTGCTCCAGGTATGACACAGACAGGCTAGTACTGGAGAAAGACATCGGGTCACTTGCATGTCTACTTTTGGGATTTGACACCTGGGGAAATGGTTCCAGTACTGTAGTCTGTTTTCTCAGCTCTGAGACCGAACAGGGGTGTAAGGGAAACACTGTCACTATGCACTGGCCTCTCCTCTGACCCCCTCTTCCTCGCCTCTGACCCCCTCTTCCTCGCCTCTGACCCCCTCTTCCTCTCCTCTGACCCCCTCTTCCTCTCCTCTGACCCCCTCTTCCTCTCTCTGACCCCCTCTTCCTCTCCTCTGACCTCCTCTTCCTCTCCTCTGACCCCCTCTTCCTCGCCTCTGACCCCCTCTTCCTCGCCTCTGACCCCCTCTTCCTCGCCTCTGACCCCCTCTTCCTCTCCTCTGACCCCCTCTTCCTCTCCTCTGACCCCCTCTTCCTCTCCTCTGACCCCCTCTTCCTCTCTCTGACCCCCTCTTCCTCTCCTCTGACCCCCTCTTCCTCTCCTCTGACCCCCTCTTCCTCGCCTCTGACCCCCTCTTCCTCGCCTCTGACCCCCTCTTCCTCGCCTCTGACCCCCTCTTCCTCGCCTCTGACCCCCTCTTCCTCGCCTCTGACCCCCTCTTCCTCGCCTCTGACCCCCTCTTCCTCTCCTCTGACCCCCTCTTCCTCGCCTCTGACCCCCTCTTCCTCTCCTCTGACCCCCTCTTCCTCTCTCTGCCCCCCCCCCGCCTCCTTTCTCTCTGGTCATAAATATCTCCGTCGTAACCACTGCCTTGCCCTCCATATCAGATCAACAACAAGGCGGCTACAGGAGAAGAGGTGCCTCGTACCATCGTGGTGACAACCCGCTCCCAGTACGGCCTGCCTGAAGACTCCATCGTCTACTGCAACTTCAACCAGCTCTACAAGATCGACCCTCCCACCTTGCAGATGTGGGCCAATGTAAGCACCAAGCTAGAAAACACTGTTCAAATCATCCTGTTGTCTGAGGTCTTCATGTTTCTTCAGGGATTCCTCTTTTCCCTGACTCTCAGGGTGAAATGACATCTTAGTCCCTATGTGATAGTGTGTTAGCTTTGACTAGACCCTATGCTCTGGTCAACAGTAGTACACTATATAGGGAATATGGACTCTGGTCAACAGTAGTACACTATATAGGGAATATGGACTCTGGTCAACAGTAGTACACTATATATGGACTCTGGTCAACAGTAGTACACTATATAGGGGATATGGACTCTGGTCAACAGTAGTACACTATATAGGGAATATGGACTCTGGTCAACAGTAGTACACTATATATGGACTCTGGTCAACAGTAGTACACTATATAGGGAGTATGGACTCTGGTCAACAGTAGTACACTATATAGGGTCCCTGGTCAACAGTAGTACACTATATAGGGGATATGGACTCTGGTCAACAGTAGTACACTATATAGGCAGTATGGACTCTGGTCAACAGTAGTACACTATATAGGGAATATGGACTCTGGTCAACAGTAGTGCCATTTCAGACAGGATATGGACTCTGGTCAACAGTAGTACACTATATAGGGAATATGTACTCTGGTCAACAGTAGTACACTATATAGGCAGTATGGACTCTGGTCAACAGTAGTACACTATATAGGGAATATGGACTCTGGTCAACAGTAGTACACTATATAGGGAATATGGACTCTGGTCAACAGTAGTGCCATTTCAGACACACAGCAACTATTACTGCCCATCTCTCCTGTAGATCCTGAAGCGTGTTCCCAACAGTGTTCTGTGGTTGCTGCGTTTCCCTGCGGTGGGCGAGCCCAACATCCAGCAGTACGCCCAGAACTTCGGCCTGCCCGGCTCCCGCATCATTTTCTCTCCCGTGGCGCCCAAGGAGGAGCACGTGAGACGGGGCCAGCTAGCTGACGTGTGTCTGGACACGCCACTCTGTAACGGACACACCACCGGCATGGACGTCCTCTGGGCCGGGACACCTATGGTTACCATGCCAGGTGAGACAGAGCGAATGATCGCAGGACAGATGTTTGCACTCGTTCACTAGTCTCCACAAATCAAAGAGTTGGGTTGGTGTTGACATGGGCTGGAGGGAGTTTCTATGTCCCAGTCATTTCCTTTCTAATCTGTGATGGGAACAAATGCACACTACAGAGAAAGGAGAGATAATTGGGATGAACGGTTCTGTGTGCTGTAGTAACGGTGGAGGGTGAACGACAGGTCGGTCTTTCAATGTCACGTGTGTCCTTAAAGGTGAAACCCTGGCCTCACGCGTGGCAGCCTCTCAGCTACAGTGTCTGGGCTGTCCTGAGCTCATCGCCCACACCAGACAGGAATATGAGGACGTGGCTGTCAAACTAGGCTGTGACATGGAATAGTAAGAACCTCTGACTAACACACACACTCCAGATAGCTCTGTCTCAATCTCCCTCCCTCTCTTCACACTCGTTCTGCCTCCCCCTCTTCTCACACTCGTTCTGCCTCCCTCTCTTCTCACACTCGTTCTGCCTCCCTCTCTTCTCACACTCGTTCTGCCTCCCTCTCTTCTCACACTCGTTCTGCCTCCCTCTCTTCTCACACTCGTTCTGCCTCCCTCTCTTCTCACACTCGTTCTGCCTCCCTCTCTTCTCACACTCGTTCTGCCTCCCTCTCTTCTCACACTCGTTCTGCCTCCCTCTCTTCTCACACTCGTTCTGCCTCCCTCTCTTCTCACACTCGTTCTGCCTCCCTCTCTTCTCACACTCGTTCTGCCTCCCTCTCTTCTCACACTCGTTCTGCCTCCCTCTCTTCTCACACTCGTTCTGCCTCCCTCTCTTCTCACACTCGTTCTGCCTCCCTCTCTTCTCACACTCGTTCTGCCTCCCTCTCTTCTCACACTCGTTCTGCCTCCCTCTCTTCTCACACTCGTTCTGCCTCCCTCTCTTCTCACACTCGTTCTGCCTCCCTCTCTTCTCACACTCGTTCTGCCTCCCTCTCTTCTCACACTCGTTCTGCCTCCCTCTCTTCTCACACTCGTTCTGCCTCCCTCTCTTCTCACACTCGTTCTGCCTCCCTCTCTTCTCACCATTGCTGTAACTGACCCGGTTCTCCCCCCAGTCTGAAGATGATCCGGTCCCGTGTGTGGAAGCAGCGTATCTGCAGCCCTCTGTTCAACACCAAGCAGTACACTATGGATCTGGAGAAGCTCTACCTGCAGATGTGGGAGCGTCACGCCAGCGGAGGCAAGCCAGACCACCTGGTCAAACTGCAGCCCGTCGAGAGCAGTGAGAGCGCCTGAAATCCCAGACCCAGGGTGCGTCCCAAATGGCACCCTATTCTCTATATAGTACACTGCCTATGACCGAGGCCCGAGACAAAGGTAGTGCACTACAAAAAGGAACATGGTGCTATATGGGACGCTACCACCCGAACCAGATGTCCCATCGATCGATGCGCGTCACCCCACCCTGACCTCGAACCCCCAGACCTCTTAACTCCAGTCCCTCCAGAGCAGCAGAAGCATCTTGGCTTGAACTCTGACCCCCATTCGCCCCTAACCCACCACTCTGCCCCTCCTGCCCAAAGCCTAGCGCCTATCTGCTCCCCTTTAGCCCCCTTCATCCCTTCCCTCCCCTGTGACTTGGACTCTTGTCTGTTGTAGAGCCTGCAGGTGTATCTCCCTCTACCCCCTCCCTGCCATTCACCTCCTCCCTCGTCATCATATCCCATCCATGTCTGTTTCCCTGAGTCAGACTGAGCCAGAACCACTCTGCCCTTCACCTGAGACTCTTCCCCCAAACCACAGCATCCACGCTGGGTACGAGAGGAGGAACACCCCCTCTCCACCCCTCCCTCCCTCCATACAGCACCTAGAAGAGACTCCCCTTGGCTTTTTCACTTCCCTTCTTCTGTGTGTGTATATGGAACTCGTTAGGGGTTTGAGAGTCAGTCCCAAGCCTCCATGTAATAAGAGTACGAAGGGACTGTGTTGCACCGCAGTCTGAAGATCTAGTCACTCGTCTTGAACTAAAAACATTGAATCAGCTTAAACATTGTCTTTAGTTTGCAGCTGCTCTTGGTTTTTCTCATCTTATGCTATTGGTAACTCTGCCAGGATATGAGTACATATGAGTAGTTTCATTATCAGATTTCAGAGAGAAAGATCATAACCACTTCCTTCCCCCACCACCAAATGCCAACTTTTAAGGATTTTGTCATGTGTCAATGTAAGAAAACAAAAAAATAATCTTGACGGCTTTGTCCTCTTGTTCGATGTCACGCACTACGCTTGTTAAGACCAAACCGTATGGATAAACTGAACAGAGAGGAGTTTGTCAGTACGACCCCATTGGAAAGGCCCTGTATTTCTTTCACCCTTAGTTATGCTGCTCCTCTCCCCCACGCAATGATTGATTTGTATCACTCAAACCAGGAATGGCCATGGTAAGTATTTTCTGAGCAGTTTTAGTTCTGTACTCTTGTCTATGTTTTATTGAAGCTCTGTCTGGTATGCTGCAAGGCTCTGACTCCATTTCTGTTGAAATAAAGAAATAAGGCCAACCTCTTGGAATGTGTTGCTCATTTTGCTGCCTTAATCGGGGTAGTGTTGGAGCACATTCACCCATATTGCTTCCACCTTACAGATCTGTTTTTGTTTCTCTCAATTTGGTATAAAAAAAACTATTTAGAATTTTGTAAACTACACAAGACACAATGGGAACTGTGGCATTTTTCAAAGCGGTAAATAGATTTTCTAAATGTAACAGCCTGTAGTAGTGTAATAATTACAAAACACAGCAAATACATTCATCACAATAAAACTGCCTGCTAAACAAATAAAACCATATAAATACACGGACTCCCCTTCAAATTAGAGGATTTGACTTTTTCAGCAACACCCATTGCTGACGTGTACAATCGAGTACACCGCCATGCAATCTCCATAGACAAACATTGGCAGTAGAATGGCCTTTAATAAAGAGCTCGGTGACTTTCAACGTGGCACTGTCATAGGATGCCACTTTCCAACAAGTCAGTTCATATGGTTTATGCCCTGCTGGAACAGCCCCGGTCAACTGTAAGTGCTGTTATTGTGAAGTGGAAACGTCTAGGAGCAACAACGGCTCAGCTGTGAAGTGGTAGGCCACACAAGCTCACAGAACAGGACCGCCGAGTGCTATAGCGTGTGAAAAATATTTGGGGAATGCCAGGAGAACGCTATGTGCCCCAATGCATAGTGCCAACTAAAGTTTGGAGGAGGAATAATGTTCTGGGGCTGTTTTTCATGGTTCGGGCTAGGCCTCTTAGTACCAGTGAAGGGAAATCTTAATGCTACAGCATACAATGACATTCTAGATGATTCTGTGCTTCCAACTTTGGCAACAGTTTGGGGAATGCCCTTTCCTGTTTCAGCATGACAATGACCCCGGGCATAAAGCGAGGTCCATACAGAAGGGGTTTGTCGAAATCGGTGTGGAAGAACTTGACTGGCCTGGACAGAGCCCTGACCTCACCCCCAATGAACACCTTTGGGATGAATTGGAACGCAGACTGTGAGCCAGGCCTAATTGCCCAAAATCAGTGCCCGACCTCACTAATGCTCTTGTGTCTGAATGGAAGCAAGTCCCTGCAGTAATGCAGTAATGTTCCAACATCTAGTGGAAAACCTTCCCGGAAGAGTGGAGGCTGTTGCAACAAAGGGGGGAACCAACTCCATATTAATACCCATGATTTTGGAATGAGATGTTCAATGAACAGGTGTCCACATACTTCTGGTAGTGTATGTTTACTAATTCAAGTGAGCCAGTGTATTCGGACCCGCCTTGTTATTATGTTGAATGATTTCATGTTTATAGGCCTGCGAAACAAGATTCCCTGGTCTGATGAAACCAAGATTGAACTCTTTGACCCGAATGCCAAGCATCACATCTTGAGGAAACCTGGCACCATCCCTACGGTGAAGCGTGGTGGCAGCATCATACTGTGGGGAGGTTTTACAGCGGCAGGGACTGGGAGACTAGTCAGGATCGAGGGAAAGATAAATGGAGAAAAGTACAGAGATCCTTGATGACAACCTGCTCCAGAGGGCTCAGGACCTCAGACTGGGGGGAAGGTTCACCCTTCAACAAGACCACGACCCTAAGCACACAGCCAAGACAACGCAGGAGTGGCTTTGGGACAAGTCTCAATGTCCTTGATTGGCCCAGCCAGAGCCCGGACTTGAACCTGATAGAACATCTCTGGAGAGACCTGAAAATAGCTTTGCAGCAACGCTCCCCATCCAACCTGACAGAGCTTGAGAGGATCTGCAGAGAAGAATGGGAGAAACTCCCTAAATACAGGTGTGCCAAGCTTGTAGCGTCCTACCCAAGAAGACTCAAGGCTGTAATCACTGCCAGAGGTGCTTCAACAAAGTACTGAGTAAAGGGTCTGAATACTTATGTAAATGGGATATTTCCGTTTTTTTATTTGTAATACATTTTCTAAAATTTCTGCAATCCTGTTTTTGCTTTTTCATTATGGGGTATTGTGTGTAGATTGAGGAAAATACATAATCCATTTTAGAATAAGTCTGTAACGTAAGAAAATTTGGAAAAAGTGAATGAATGCACTAATTTCAGCTAATAGTTTTGAAGCTGGTACCCATTTTTTTTGTGTACTACATCATCCAATTGTGTACTACATCATCCAATTGTGTACTATTTCGTGTGATAAGTTACAAATCCAATTGTGCAATATGTTATGCTTAAGATCCTGGAGGGCATCTTCAAGTTAAAGTACATTGTGTGCACTACTTCATCACGCAGTGATTTTGATCTGCAACAAGTCTGTTTGATGGGACCACACCACTGGTGGGTAAATGCACATGTTTTCTTTATGCAAACTAGAATATTTGCATGGAAATATGTCGCCATGGAAACCTAGCTAATGTAATTTACATGTGGTGCTGCTTGTGGGATTTGCCCCCCTCCTCCCCTCTCACTGTGCTTCACACGGCCACAGTGATTCCGCATGTGGTCGCCGCACCTTGTCCCCCTCTTTCTGGAACAAGGGACATATATATATAGATAGCAGACGATTTAGTCAACTGAGCAATACCTAAATAGGCAAATCTATAACGCACATTGTAAAATTAAATCACGTTGGCAGAATACAACAAAGTTTATGGTAAATGTTTCACAAAGGGGCAATCTCCAGTTCAAACAATAACGCAGCACCCTGTCTGTTTTGGTGAGAAGCTGAGATCTGGTGCTGGAGAAACCACTCGTATTCAGACCGTGTTATGGATGCAGTGACTGACCATCCACATTAGTTTCAGTTCAGAGCTCATGACTGAAGCATTTCTAAGCTATATTCTACAAGAGTCTATAGGTACACAACTCATTTTAAAATTCCAAATAAATATATAGCAATAGAAGATTGCCGCATTAACAGCGATTTTGTACCACAATGCCAACCTTCATGTTATGGAGAAGGCTGTACTTTCTCCTTGTCCCATCACTTCTCTCAGCTCTTGATATGTTTGACCTTGATGGCTGTTTTACACTGAACAGGCTCAAAGGAACCCTTCATCACTGTGCCATGGCTGCAAATAGATACCACAGGAGATGGTATTTATATATTACTGCTATTTGATTGAACTAACAAACAAGCCTAATATGTGTGTATCCTGTGTCTAACCTACCATGTTGTCATCCTCATAGCCAGCAGTCTTGTGTTGGTAGAGCTCCATGTACGGAAGACCGTTGTGGTTGATCAGCGATGACGCACAGTGCTCACTAAATGCAGGTGCATTTTTTTAACAAGTTCCAGGATTCACAAGATACATGTACACCATTGAGAAATATATTGAAATTACACACACACACGCCTCAAAGTATTCTCTTTCAAGGCCTTTGACTCTGACCTGGCATAACCCTTTCTCCTCACTGTCAAATGAGAGCTTCGTATAACCCTACAGGAAACTGATCAACCAATCAACTATTACATGGCTTCAATAAGGCAATAAATCACAGGTAAGACATTCAGACAATACCATCTGAATTCCCATAAATGTGCACATTTCAATAATCAGTGTGAACCCTTGTCCAAAGGACATGAAATGAAACCATACAAACTATCCTCCCTGGGATGATTCACCAGTGTTGCAAATCTCCAAACAATCTGTTTGACAGCTGACTTCCAAAGCAGGAAGCGCCAGAATCCTCGCCCAACAGGACTCTTAAGTTAATTACACAAACTTTTACAATTTCAGTGGTTAAAGCAAAAAGAGAAAATTCCTTGACTGAAATTTAAGAACCACTGTCTGTGGCTAAGTTAACCTTCCCTTTCATCTAAGTCATGACCATCATATGTTTAAGGGAAAAGGGATCATTTGGTACATGTATTAAACTGTGAGTTTGACCAATTCCAGTGTCCTTGCTTGTAGAAGGACTGAGAAGCTGAGTTCTGGTGAATTTTTTAAAAGGACATTCTACTCTAAAATCAATGACAAAATGTCACCATCTGAAATATAATTTCCACCTCCAGAAATGGGCCCAAAAACATATTGGTAAAAACGATGTTTAAATTATTTTCAGATATTGGACTATGCATGGTCCGTCTATATTATCAGATGAGCCATTAGCAATAAGCATCAGCACCTGTAGCCAACTGATGAAGCATTTACCCCCATTGAACCAAACATCCTGATTGTTATTATAAATATATAAATTATTCACCAAAAAATGTTTTTCTATTTAAAAAAGTATTTAACTTCCCTTTTTTCCCCCTTTAAGAGCTCTGTTGCACCTAAACCATGCTTGAAACTCTGCATTTGTTAAACGATGCCACACGCAATTGAAGGAGTAGAGAAATAAACGTGGTAGCAATGTAAAACTAGGTTCTCCCTCTTAAGGGACAAAACTGCTTTTAAAAGTGTTTTTGCGAGATTGCATTAAGAATTGTTGTGCATTAACTGCTTGTCAGAGTACATGTTTCCCTCCTATGGCTCTCACAACTTGAATGCACCTCGAGAGGAATATTTATCTCACATAGAACACACAACAAGCAGACTAGATAAATAGGTCAACTATTCTACTATATGTTTGTCTGTTTTTCTTTTAATAAAATATTACATGGCAAAAACAGTAGCACTGGAAAGTTCCATCCTGAGTGATCAAGTTTAGGCTTTGAAATACTTTCCCAGCAGCTACAAACAGCTGTCTGAGTTAAGCGCTGTGCATTATAGAGACTATTTCATTCTGTTCATCTAAACATCAGAGTCATCAACAACCATGCCTGTTAGTTCAGTGCATTTTTATAGTGACAGAGTGTGATGAAGCTGCACACCCATCACACTCCATCTCATTCTCACTGTCGTCAGATGGATGTCCTCCTCTCCTCAGGATCCGCCTGCCCTCCTCATCCTTCACACGCAGCATTTCTACACGCACAGAGACAAAGAGAGAACATGATGCATCAAATATACTGAAGCCACGTCAGACTCACCAGGGTCCAGCCACTGTCAACCCAAAATCTTAGCCGTTACGTAGTGATCAAATCAAACTTTATTTCTCACATGCGCCGAATACAACAAGTGTAGACCTTACTGTGAAATGCTTACTTAAAAGCCCTTAACCAACAGTGCAGTTCAAGAAGAGTTAAGAAAATATTGACCAAATAAACTTGAGAAAAAAATAATAAAAAGTAACACCACATATCAATAACGAGGCTATATACAGGGGGTACCGGTACCGAGTCAGTGTGGAGGCTATATACAGGGAGTACCGGTACCGAGTCAGTGTGGAGGCTTTATACAGGGGGTACCGGTACCGAGTCAGTGTGCAGGGGTACAGGTTAGTTGAGGTCATTTGCACATGTAGGTAGGGGTGAAGTGACTATGTATAGATAACAAACAGATCCAAACCTCTTGATGAGGTCACTAGGTGTTGGGTTATGGTCAGATGCTTCAATATTGTAAATGAATAAAGGCACCCCCTCCTTTTGGTGAGGTGTGGTGGTTGCTTGGGCGCTGCCCATGCTAAAACTAACTATGGTCCAAATGCACCCTTCTCTATGGACTCAGGTAGCCAAGCGGTTCAGAGCATTGGGCCAGTAACTGAAAGGTCGCTAGTTTGAATCCCAGAGCTGGCTAGGTGAACAATCTGTTGATGTGCCCTTGAGCAATGCATTTAACCCTAACTGCCCTGTAAGTCGCTCTGGATAAGAGCGTCTGCAAAATGTAAATGGAGTCAACTGAGCGTGGAATGGACTCACCCGGAGCATGGACGTCACACTGCCTGAGTCTGCACTTCTGTCTGATCTTATTGGATCCTCCAAACTTCTTCATGTCTTTACAGAAATCACACTGAGCACATTCCTCAGTCCTCCTGCATGGCTCACACTTCCCACACATACGGATCGAACGCTTCTGCACACACATGGGAATCACATGGGAATCACACGGAAATCACACTACAGGGTGTTCTCTGTATATAAAATGATTGTGCAGGTCATACAAAAATAAAGATAGGATGGAAAAACACTGTGTAAACTTAGCCATGGCAAAATGCATAGAATTATAGGAAATTTTGTTTAAAAATGGCAACATTTTCTCTCGGCTCCATCTCAGAACGTATAGGATTGCAGGAAACTTCCTTTAAAACAACAAAATTATTTCCGCCGCCAAGATCAGGTCTCAAAAGTGTTCTTGCCCAGAGGCTGGAAAGAGGGGTTGGCATCTGCATTTACCCCAAACAACAAAATTCCTCAAATATACAAAAAGCGTGCTTCCTACACACCTTGGATTTACCCCTCCTGCCTCCAGCACTGGTATGGAACCTTTCTCCTTTCTTTGTCTGTTTTCTCTTTGATTCGAGTGTCTTAGACCCTGATTGTAGTCCTCCACTCTCCACCTCATCATCACTTTTCTTGTTTTCACTCTGAGCTGCAGAACAGTTTGGAGTTACTGCAGAGAGGGGCTGAGAGTCACTGGCTGGTTCTGATACTCTGTAGTCCTCTACATCAGGTTCTGTTTTTATCTCTTCAGTTGTGTAGGTGAGTAGAGAGTCCCTCTCTCTGTCCTCCACAGTTTGGGTTTGGTAAAGATGTGAGGGCTGAGATGGGTTCTCCTGATCACAGTCACTTTCCACACAGGGAGAAGTGAATATGGAGTCTTTGGTATCCAAGAGCCCTAGAAGCTGCTCTTCCTCCTGACTGGTAAGCAGTTCCTCTTTAATCAGTCTGGGCTCTGGGCCCTCATGAATCAGCCTGACTCGCCACTCTTGCTCACAGTCCTGCTGCTCGGTGGGAACATCCTCTTCAGATTTGAGGAAAGTGAGCTGCTGGGGATCTGATACAGAAACAATAGGAAATATAAAGTTGTTGATAATTCAATAGAGGATTTCAATCTAAAACTGAATTCAAAGTTATTTTCTCTGGTCCCTGAAACATGTAATTCAAATATGTAGAAAAAGCTAACGTTAGTTTGCTATTTTATCATTTCTGTTTTATTGGATTTAGAACCCGCTAGCTAAATGATTCAACAATACAATTGCAGCCATGAACAATTCTCTTTACAACATTAACTTGCTATCTTTTTTATGTATTTAAATTCAGCTAATACAGTAGCCAAGTAAAACTCAACTCCACGATGTACGTCACATCAACGTAGTTGAGGGGAGACGAAAGTGGGCGGAGTGTACCTCTGACTACATCGAGTTGCTGTCAGTTGATACGAAGAAAAATGTCGGTTGTAGGGCTGGGTGGGGTTCTGTATTTTACTACAGTGCATTCGGAAAGAATTCAGACCCCTTAACTTTTTCCACATTTTGTTACGTTACAGCCTTATTCTAAAATGGATCCTCCACCAAATGTCACAGTGTGTGATGATCTGGGGGTGCTTCAGCGAGGCTGGAATCTTCAAATCAAATCAAATCAAATTTTATTAGTCACATACACATGGTTAGCAGATGTTAATGCGAGTGTAGCGAAATGCTTGCTTCTAGTTCCGACAATGCAGTAATAACCAACAAGTAGTCTAACCTAACAATTCCACAACTACTACCTTATACACACACACAAGTGTAAAGGGATAAAGAATATGTACATAAAGATATATGAATGAGTGGTGGTACAGAACGGCATGGCAAGATGCAGTAGATGGTATAGAGTACGGTATATACATATGAGATGAGTACTGTAGGGTATGTAAACATAAAGTGGCATAGTTTAAAGTGGCTAGTGGTACATGTATTACATAAAGATGGCAAGATGCAGTAGATGATATAGAGTACAGTATATACATATGAGATGGGTAATGTAGGGTATGTAAACATTATATTAAGTGGCATTGTTTAAAGTGGCTAGTGGTACATTTTTACATAATTTCCATCAATTCCCATTTTTAAAGTGGCTGGAGTTGAGTCAGTATGTTGGCAGCGGCCGCTAAATGTTAGTGGTGGCTGTTTAACAGTCTGATGGCCTTGAGATAGAAGCTGTTTTTCAGTCTCTCGGTCCCTGCTTTGATGCACCTGTACTGACCTCGCCTTCTGGATGATAGCGGGGTGAACAGGCAGTGGCTTGGGTGGTTGTTGTCCTTGATGATCTTTATGGCCTTCCTGTGACATCGGGTGGTGTAGGTGTCCTGGAGGGCAGGTAGTTTGCCCCCGGTGATGCGTTCTGCAGACCTCACTACCCTCTGGAGAGCCTTACGGTTGTGGGCGGAGCAGTTGCCGTACCAGGCGGTGATACAGCCCGACAGGATGCTCTCGATTGTGCATCTGTAGAAGTTTGTGAGTGCTTTTGGTGACAAGCCAAATTTCTTCAGCCTCCTGAGGTTGAAGAGGCGCTGCTGCGCCTTCTTCACAACGCTGTCTGTGTGGGTGGACCAATTCAGTTTGTCCGTGATGTGTACACCGAGGAACTTAAAACTTTCCACCTTCTCCACTACTGACCCGTCGATGTGGATAGGGGGGTGCTCCCTCTGCTGTTTCCTGAAGTCCACAATCATCTCCTTTGTTTTGTTGACGTTGAGTGTGAGGTTATTTTCCTGACACCACACTCCGAGGGCCCTCACCTCCTCCCTGTAGGCCGTCTCGTCGTTGTTGGTAATCAAGCCTACCACTGTAGTGTCATCCGCAAACTTGATGATTGAGTTGGAGGCGTGCATGGCCACGCAGTCGTGGGTGAACAGGGAGTACAGGAGAGGGCTCAGAACGCACCCTTGTGGGGCCCCAGTGTTGAGGATCAGCGGGGTGGAGATGTTGTTACCTACCCTCACCACCTGGGGGCGGCCCGTCAGGAAGTCCAGGACCCAGTTGCACAGGGCGGGGTCGAGACCCAGGGTCTCGAGCTTGATGACGAGTTTGGAGGGTACTATGGTGTTAAATGCTGAGCTGTAATCGATGAACAGCATTCTCACATGGGTATTCCTCTTGTCCAGATGGGTTAGGGCAGTGTGCAGTGTGGTTGCGATTGCGTCGTCTGTGGACCTATTGGGTCGGTAAGCAAATTGGAGTGGGTCTAGGGTGTCCGGTAGGGTGGAGGTGATATGGTCCTTGACTAGTCTCTCAAAGCACTTCATGATGACGGAAGTGAGTGCTACGGGGCGGTAGTCGTTTAGCTCAGTTACCTTAGCTTTCTTGGGAACAGGAACAATGGTGGCCCTCTTGAAGCATGTGGGAACAGCAGACTGGGATAAGGATTGATTGAATATGTCCGTAAACACACCAGCCAGCTGGTCTGCGCATGCTCTGAGGACGCGGCTGGGAATGCCGTCTGGGCCTGCAGCCTTGCGAGGGTTAACACGTTTAAATGTTTTACTCACCTCGGCTGCAGTGAAGGAGAGCCCGCAGGTTTTGGTAGGGGGCCGTGTCAGTGGCACTGTATTGTCCTCAAAGCGGGCAAAAAAGTTGTTTAGCCTGTCTGGGAGCAAGACATCCTGGTCCGCGACGGGGCTGGTTTTCTTTTTGTAATCCGTGATTGACTGTAGACCCTGCCACATACCTCTTGTGTCTGAGCTGTTGAATTGCGACTCGATTTTGTCTCTGTACTGGGACTTAGCCTGTTTGATTGCCTTGCGGAGAGAATAGCTACACTGTTTGTATTCGGTCATGCTTCCGGTCACCTTGCCCTGGTTAAAAGCAGTGGTTCGCGCTTTCAGTTTCGCGCGAATGCTGCCGTCAATCCACGGTTTCTGGTTTGGGAATGTTTTAATCGTTGCTGTGGGTACGACATCGTCAATGCACTTCCTAATGAACTCGCTCACCGAATCAGCATATTCGTCAATATTGTTGTTGGACGCAATGCGGAACATATTCCAATCCGCGTGATCGAAGCAGTCTTGAAGCGTGGATTCAGATTGGTCGGACCAGCGTTGAACAGACCTGAGCGCGGGAGCTTGTTGTTTTAGTTTCTGTTTGTAGGCTGGAATCAACAAAATGGAGTCGTGGTCAGCTTTTCCGAAAGGGGGGCGGGGGAGGGCCTTATATGCGTCACGGAAATTAGTATAACAATGATCTAGGGTTTTTCCAGCCCTGGTAGCACAATCGATATGCTGATAGAATTTAGGGAGTTTTGTTTTTAGATTAGCCTTGTTAAAATCCATGAATCGGGCAGATTTGTCTTTGTGAAGGACGCATGAATCAAGCCACGTACAATGTTGTCCTGGAAGAAAAATTGCTTCCTTCTGATATGACAATGTTTCTACATTTCTGAGGATTGGTTTTTCCAGCAGGAACATTTTTGTTTCATTCTAGGGCCTAATTTGTTTTGGCCCATATCGTCCAGCCCAACGTGGCAGTGTGTAAATGATCTCAGATGAGTGCAGGAAATGTATAAAAATGCTTGAAATAATTGTTGGTTGAAGTTTGATTGAACAGTATAAAACAAATCAGAATGGAGAAAGAAAGCCCCATTTGAAATCACGTAGAATGTATGTGTTGCCAACTTAGGGTCATGTGCTACTCATAAAGCAAATGTGGAACTTTAACTATAAAAAATAAATACCGCCAATGTTAGAAAATGTATATGATATTTTGGCCATGTCGCCCAGTCCTACGGTGCGTGTATTTGATTCACGTTTTATTTAAAAGTATGGATTTCAGCAAACAAAGAACAGCATGCAACAACAGAGGACAAACATAGGTAGATGATATGGGTTTAAGTAGGCAGACCAAACCATTTCGGGGATTTCTGGTATATCAAAAATAAAATCAGCCGGAGCACGTTTTTGGACTCATTCATCAGTTTACCTCATTAAAGTACAATACCATTGGAAATGTATGTTGAACGTTCAATTTATAATCCTAAAATTTTAATTGAAAATTATGCCGTCGCTACTTCCTGTTGACAAGACATTTTGATAAATAGCCCAACGTCAAAACACAGTTTTAACGTGTCCAAATCAATAACCAATATGAAGGACAGTTCGTGATATATAGAAAAACTAAAACACAAAATGTACAATCTACAAACATGTGCAACAATAGTAATCATATTTATTGTATTTCTTTTTTTAAAAGCACCTTAAACCGCACACCGCCAAACACCCTGTTGTTGCAATAAATCACTGATATCTATAAGGGGGAAATCAGGTTGTATACGCTGCTACAACTAACAACAAAAAAACAAACATGGAAACTTGAGATATTTTTTAAATCACTGGCTAGAGAACAACCTACAGAACACAGTGAGCTACATTTTGGATAATGCATTTTGATTTGTGGGTTGCCATAACACTCATTTGTCAATAATTTATTTTGATTTCACGTTGAAATCAGTTACACGATTGGGGGGAGATGAGGTTGCACGTCCTGTTAAAACGAACACAGCTCAAAAACCACACTGGGATTAATGTGTATGTACATCACTGTTCAGAAGATAATTTGAAGAAGACACCTTGCTGCATTTTTATTCAAGTGGGTCGCCCATATGGTAAATGTAATCAGGTGCGCCTTATGGGGGGGATTTAGAACGATTCTCAGGGCCTGTGACTGACAGGGGCCCAAAACAATTATTAGAACATGAGGTACATTTTTTTCAATATTAAATGATTAACCTATCATCATTAATATAATATTTTATTTACAATGTACTAATAAAAACGAACGGTTTCTTTTCTTGTTTTTGGCAAAAAGTAAACATCCAGAGAGCCTCTGTATTACCCCCCTCCCTCTCTATTTACATGAAATGGTTCGGTCCTGCCCCAAACCAGGCGCGAACTGCACTTGCTAGCAGTGAATTGCAAGTGAGGAGTGCCAGTGGAGCATTATATCTCAGCTTCCTAAAGAAAAATCTGGCTTCCAAAAACGAAAAGAAAGAGGAGAGAAAAGAAAGGGTAAAAGTATGTCACCCAACATTTCACAAAGGAAGGTGGGTGTAGTCCGTGAGTGGTAGAAATTAACCTGTTAACTTAGTCCATAGTGAAATAGGCTACTTTTACTCCCTTAACATTAGTTACTTAATATCTTCACAGAAAATTCTGAGTGTTTACATTTCGCTCCTCCTTTAGCCGACATTTAATCAATGCAGGCAAACTTTAAGCAAGCTATTCATACTAAATCAGTTGTCCCTGCCTGGTGCAGGCCCAACAGATGCAGCTTCAGGCTCAGCAGCCCTATCTCCCCATACCTATGAACCAGCCCTACTCCCAACTGAAGGAGGAGGTGAGCAGCATTGTGTTGAATGACATGTCAGTTGGCATAATTGCAGATACTGCAATGCATTGAGGACAGTAATGTGATTCTCCAGTCAGGAAATATATCACTTGACACAGAGGCAGCCAATATCAGAGCCTTAAAGGAAGAGATGCAGGCTCTTAGAGATGGGAGTCTCCTGTCTGAGGCAACACTGATTGCAACGTAAATGGATGCTGCACCTCAATTCAGAAAGGAATACAGCCGCCAGAGGAAAAGGAAGAGATTCCATGATGAGACCTCTCAAGAGGAGACGGCTCAGGACAGTGCAGCAATGGTGTTTCAGAACACAGTGTTTTTTACTGCTATGGACAACATCATAAGTGACTTGGACACTAGGTTCCACACCACTGCAAAAATTGTAGAATAATTTTCTGCTGTTCTGAAAGTTGGGCAGATTAGTGAGGATAAAGTCTCTTCTGTGTGCCAACCACTGATCATGAAGTATTCCAGAGATCTTACACCTGAGTTTCATAATGAAGTAAGACACCTGAACACTGTATATGCTGCCACTTCCCCTCCTAACTTACTCCCTCTTGGTCGCCTGAATGCAATTTGTAAGATGCAGCTGCAAAGCATTTTTGGAAACGTATATTTTGCACACTGCCTATAACTGTTGCTGGGTGGCGAGAGAAATCTAAAACCTAAAACCGATCAACTATTTGAGGTCCACTATGTCCCAGGACAGGCTTTGCAGTCTAACCATGCTGTCCATTGAAAGTCAGTTAGCTAGAAAGCTGGACTTCAACAACTTGATCAGTGACTTTGCTAGCAAGAAGGCTCGGCGCTGGGCTCTTGGTGAGTAATTACGCACATGATGCCCACAGGCTGAAAACACCATGGCATTGCGGTTGGTGATTCGTTAAGCCTCCCGACGAACAGTTCTTGTGCTGACCTTAGTCCCAGAGGCAGTTTGGAACTCGGTAGTGAGTGTTGCAACAGAGGAAAAACGATTTTTACTCGCTACACGCTTCAGCGGTCCCGTTCTTTGATCATGTATGGCCTGCGGTTGTTGATCCTAGACGCTTCCACTTCACAATAACAGCACTTACAGATAACCGGAGCAGATCTAACAGGGCCGAAATTTGAGGAACTGACTTGTTGGAAAGATTGCATCCTATGACAGTGCCACGTTAAAAGTTACTGAGCTCTTCAGTAAGGCCATTCTACTGCCAATGTTTGTCTATGTGGCTGTGTGCTCGATTTTATACACCTGTCAGCAACGGGATTACTGAAATAGTTTATACACTAATTTGAAGGTGTCCACATAATTGTGTATATGTAGTGTATATTTCACGGCGATTTAGATGGTACAATGCACCTTCAACTCCGGGGTCTACGTCCTGAACAAACCAGAGCATGTGACAAGATCAACTGTACAAAACCAAAGATATTGATAAGTTAAGCAATCAATCTTCCGTCATTATGATGACTAAACTTGTATACTAACACCACCAATATGAAGTAAAAGGGATGTGTAATTCCACTCAATAATTTTATGGGGTGAAAATGCAAGCTTGTGTAAGGTAGTAACAAACTGTCAACATTAGGGAAATTTGCGCGATATACAATAATTTGATATGGAAAAATAATGATACATGTCAATTTAGGATGATAGTATGTTGCCCACACAAACTATTGCAACAATGACATCCATTTTTCAGTCATTTAACCTTTAATGCTCTCAATCACAATTTAACCAGCGCTCTAAACTAGCCTCCATTCAGTCTGTGCAGCCTGAACGTTTATACTTCCCCAGTTAAATAATGTACATGTTTTAAGTATCGACTGCAGAGCGACTCGAGAGTCGGAGGTTCATTTCAAAAACTTCAGCCTGCACTCAACTCCGTGAAGGAGTTGAGATATTTGGCTAGCCAATACAGTAACTGGCTGTATCACCAAGTATCCAGGCTGTATCACAACCGGCAGTGACTGGGAGTCTCATAGGGCGGCGCAAAATTGGCCCAGCGTCGTCCGGTGATGGCCGTCATTGTAAATAAGAATATGTTCTTACCTGACTTGTCTAGTTAAATAAAGGTTAAATAAAATAAACAAAACTGGTCAACACAAACCTGCTCTGTATAACTTTATCTCTGGGTTAAAAAAAACAAAATCCAACAGCCTTCGCAGACGGTTATTCTCCTCCTTAGAACGGGAGATTTCTTCATATAACTCTACTACCGTTCTGTCGACCGCCACGGATATCTCTGCAACTGCCGCTGTTAGTCGTTCAGTAACATACACGTTCAGCAACTGTAGTTTAGACATTTTGACCGGAATGAAAGTCGACAAGTTGGTATTATTCTGTTACGCCTTTAACGTTACTTTTGACATATACGAAAAATACAATTGAGATAAATAGCGTGCAAATATTAGCTTCGTCCTCTCTGGCAAAACGCGTTTAAACGGTAACTCTCAACCCCAACTTCAGCCTTTACCCAATATACATATATATCAAAGCTTTCCGGTGAGAAATTGTGGGTGGGGTAATTCCTCATTCTACATGTCAGAGAGGTTTGTTCTACATACGGTATTTCTATCTGAACGTGGTCTAGATACCAACACTTTCTCCCTTTAAGCATATTCACCAGAGGTCCAGTAACGTTCACTGATAATAAAGTGTTGTACATCGTGAACAAATGCAGCTCTGGACAGTTAGCTCACAGTGGTAAGGCGCCAATTTCCTGACGTCTATCGCCACTTGCGGTGTAAAGAAATCGATGAATGATGGACTCACATTTATTGCGGTATTGTGTTCGGAAGAAAAGTGCACTCATCACCTTGAAAACAAAGATTCGATTCAACCCGTATTGCAGTATTTATGCAGTAGCTCCTTTTCCAATGGTCAAATTAACTCACAGATTGGTCCCGGGTACTGTATAAAGAAACGTTGAATTAGAACATTATGCGGAAATGTGCTACCTTTTTGAATTTTGTGTAAAGCCAGTAGTCTAGTCAAGGAAGCATCATGCAAAATATATTGGTACACTCCACTTACCAAGATTGTTGCCAAATATGGTGCTTGTTTCTATACGAAACCAGAAGGTGGTACCACCCAGCACATCTAGAAGGGAGCGCATTTCATACCGAACTTCTCCCTTGAGATGACGTGACTCTACATCACGATTGTTGAAAAGCTAGGGCAAAAGGAGCTAGATTTACGACTAAAATAGCCTACCAAAATATCACTTTTGCAAGGAAATGGCAAAATGACCATAATTGACGTGTTTTACTATAACTAAGCCTAGATGAGAACAAACAAGAAACCCACACACTGCTGCTAGTATCACTGCTCTTTATTTTTGATTTACGTATCGGCCTTCGTCCGGAGCTTTTGTAAGTGTTTATAATTTTCACTTTTATGTACACATTGCTCCACCCACATACGTTCCATGCATCGAATGCGGTTGGAGTCGGTGGAAAATAGGCAGGTGTTACCAAATATAACAATTTGAATTTCATAAGTATTCTAATAAAGTGTGTTCATAAAACGTGTTAATAAACACGCCTGTAAAACCACAATGAGGACATCGACCTATCAAGTAAGTTTTCATAAATCATTGGTTACAATGCAAGAAACAAGTCATCTGAAGCAGTGGCATTAATTCATGTTCACATTTACAACAGAACATGCATGAGCATTTCATCATGAACACCCTTTGGGCATAATGTCTGGAGGGTGAAAATCCCAAAACATTGTCTTTTGCTCAGATTATTATTTATATCACCTCCCCTGTCTGATATATTAACTTTCTCTATGCCACATAATCTAAAAGGGTAGAAATGTCATGTTTTAGGTCATTAAAATGTACTGCGACTGGATAATCCCTATCGTTTCTCCTGATTAAAAATGTTGTGTTCATTAATTCTCTGTTTGAGAGAACGAGAGATTTAACCTACATAACACAGCTCACATGGACATTTAATCGTGTAAATAACATGGGTGGTGGAGCACGTGATAACGTCATTTATTGCGAACCGTTTGCCTGTATGTGGGTGGCAGAAATATTCACACTTCATCATGTTGTTGCACTGTGCGCAACCTCAGCATTTAATATCTACCATTCTAAAGAGCCAGGCTCATTTTTTTTTGTGGCTGGCAGTTGGCATGGACCAATTTGTCGCGTAAATTGCGACCTCTCCTATATACTATAAGTGGTGGATTCTTACATTGAGCTGGCAAAGCTGGGTCGCAAATTAGCAAAATAATTTCCCCCCTGACCAACAGGCTCCGAGACAGCTTCTAGCACTAAGACCTCTGAATAGCAAAATACTCCAAGAACTGAGACGTCCGAACAGCTAATTAATGGCAGCCCACCCTCACCCACGGTCTATCTGACCACCCTCACCCACGGTCTATCTGCACTGACTACATGCCACTCACGGGTCTTTACCCACACACTCAAACACGCCTACACTCACCCACCACTTATGCTGCTGCTATATTGATCATTATTATAATTTCTGGTGCTACCAGTCACTGTTTCCTTAGCCCTGCATACTGTACATGTACATTTCACCTTAACCCCTCTGGTATCTCTGCACATTGTACATTTGGTACTGGCACGGACCCTGCATATAGCTTAATTTCTTATTTCTCGTGTTTATAAAAAACAACTTTATACTATTTGACATTGAATACTACATTGTTGGGAAAGAGCTAGCAAGTAAGCATTTCACTTCACTTATGCATGTGACAAAACTTTAAACTAATTTGAAACTCGTGTAACTGTTGATGATTAATTTGACTAATTAACTTCCTTTTGATACCAGTTACCAATAAAGTATGATTCTTTGGACCAAATGTACTTACATCTCTCTTGACTTCTGGAATAAACACATAGTTTGGGTTGTATTTTTTCCAGTGTCCACCAGAATGAAGATTGTAGGATATTTGGCTTTTACATTATAAGGTATTTAGTAATGAAAATATATGCATCCGATGACACAGTACCATACAGCAGTAAAGGTCCAGCAACACTTCCTATGACTTAGCTTTAGATTCAAACTCACCCTACTGAGTCTTTTCCTCCTAACTAACTGAGACAGGTAGTAAACTTTTTCCTCTGCAGTCCAGTATGTATTCAATATACAGTGGGGCAAAAAAGTATTTAGTCAGCCATCAATTGTGCAAGGTCTCCCACTTAAAAAGATGAGAGAGGCCTGTAATTTTCATCATAGGTACACTTCAACTATGACAGACAAAATTAGATTTTTTTTCTCTCCAGAAAATCACATTGTAGGATTTTTAATGAATTAATTTGCAAATTATGGTGGAAAATAAGTATTTGGTCAATAACAAAAGTTTATCTCAATACTTTGTTATATACCCTTTGTTGGCAATGACAGAGGTCAAATGTTTTCTGTAAGTCTTCACAAGGTTTTCACACACTGTTGCTGGTATTTTGGCCCATTCCTCCATGCAGATCTCCTCTAGAGCAGTGATGTTTTGGGGCTGTTGCTGGGCAACACGGACTTTCAACTCCCTCCAAAGATTTTCTATGGGGTTGAGATCTGGAGACTGGCTAGGCCACTCCGGGACCTTGAAATGCTTCTTACGAAGCCACTCCTTCATTGCCCGGGCGGTGTGTTTGGGATCATTGTCATGCTGAAAGACCCAGCCACGTTTCATCTTCAATGCCCTTGCTGATGGTAGGCTTTGTTACTTTGGTCCCAGCTCTCTGCAGGTCATTCACTAGGTCCCCCTGTGTGGTTCTGGGATTTTTGCTCACCGTTCTTGTGATCATTTTGACCCCACGGGGTGAGATCTTGCGTGGAGCCCCAGATCGAGGGAGATTATCAGTGGTCTTGTATGTCTTCCATTTCCTAATAATTGCTCCCACAGTTGATTTCTTCAAACCAAGCTGCTTACCTATTGCAGATTCAGTCTTCCCAGCCTGGTGCAGGTCTACAATTTTGTTTCTGGTGTCCTTTGACAGCTCTTTGGTCTTGGCCATAGTGGAGTTTGGAGTGTGACTGTTTGAGGTTGTGGACAGGTGTCTTTTATACTGATAACAAGTTCAAACAGGTGCCATTAATACAGGAAACGAGTGGAGGACAGAGGAGCCTCTTAAAGAAGAAGTTACAGGTCTGTGAGAGCCAGAAATCTTGCTTGTTTGTAGGTGACCAAATACTTATTTTCCACCATAATTTGCAAATAAATTCATAAAAAAATCCTACAATGTGATTTTCTGGATTTTTTTCTCCAAATTTTGTCTGTCATAGTTGAAGTGTACCTATGATGAAAATTACAGGCCTTTCTCATCTTTTTAAGTGGGAGAACTTGCACAATTGGTGGCTGACTAAATACTTTTTTGCCCCACTGTACAGTGTACTGCATAGTTCTGTTGCATGGGTAAATAGTCAAACTCTGAATAACCAAATTATTATTATTTATTAGCAAAAGACAGTAAGACAACTGCTGTGCACAGCACATAGCGTTATGGTTTGACAGAACTAGGATAATGTCCCATATGCATAAAAAGCTTATTTCTCTCAAATGTTGTGCACAAATTTGTTTACATCCATGTTAGTAAGCATTTCTCCTTTGCCAAGATAATCCATCCACCTGAGGTGTGGCATATCAAGAAGCTGATTAAACAGCATGATCATTACACAGCTCCACCTTGTGCTGGGGACAATAAAGGCCACTCAAACATTTGCAATTTTGTCACATGACACAATGCCACAGATGTCTCAAGTTTTGCATGCTGACTGCAGGAAAGTCCACCAGAGTTGTTGCCAGAGAATTTAATGTTAATTTCTCTACCATAAGCTGCCTCCAACGTAGTTTTAAAGAATTTAGCAGTACGTTCAACCGGCCTCACACCCGCAGACGTGTCCGGCGTCGTGTGGGTGAGCGGTTTGCTTTTGTCAACTTTGTGAACAGAGCAAATATTCAGCAACTTCTCACAGCCATTGAAGAGGAGTGAGACAACATTCCACAGGCCACAATCAACAGCCTGATCAACTCTATGTGAAGGAGATGTTTCACGCTGCATGAGGCAAATGGTGGTCTCAACTACTGACTGGTTTTCTGATCCACGCCCCTGCTTTTTTTTTTTTTAAGGTATCTGTAACCAACAGATGCATATCTGTTGTATTCCCAGTCACGTGAAATTCATAGATTAGGGCTTAATGAATTTATTTCAATTGACTGATTACCTTATATGAACTGTAACTGTCAAATCTTTGAAAATTGTTGCATGTTGCATTTATAGTTTTGTTCAGTATACATGAGACTATAAGCCACTAGAGGGTGTTACTAGGATAATATACATGTGGCCAAATCTCAAGCAAACAGGAAATACATTTAAACCGTGATAGGATCTTTAAGAACCAAGAAACAATTTTAATTGCACCACTCATATACATAACATGCAATGAAATATTAGAAATATAGCCATTTCTCACTTATCTTTAATAAAATAGTAATTCTCTTTAGTTTAAATTGTTCCCTGATGTAGTTGTAATTTTGTGTGACATTTTAACATTATCCACCGACTATGCAAAGCCGCAAAGAAAGATTGATTTCGTATCCTTCATATAGCGTTTTACCGCAGACTTTAATTTTAAAGGCAAAATCGGAAAACCGGCAGTCTTAATGTTTCTTCCGTGATGCTAATTTGAAAAAGCCACGCTGAAGAGAGGTTTCTTTTCGCCACCGTGTCCGTTGGCGCCACCGTGTGACCAAACTGAAGTATTCCCTACTGAGAATCATTGTAAAAGTCTAAACTCAAAGCTGTTTCTTTTTCTAAATACTATACGTTGTGTCCAACCTCGAACACCAAATATTTAATCTTCAAATAGTGATGAACAGCGAGATTAAAACTTTTGTTTGATTTTTAAATTATTTCACCTTTAATTAACCAGGTAGGACAGTTGAGAACAAGTTCTCATTTACAACTGCGACCTGGCCAAGATAAAGCAAAGCAGTGCGTCAGAAACAGAGTTAAACAAATAAACGTACACAATAGAATAAAGATTTTTCTATATGTACAGTGTGTGCAAATGTAGAAGAGTAGGGAGGTAGGTAATAAATAGGTCATGGAGGCGAAGTATTTACAATTTAGCATTAATACTGGAGTGATAGATGTGCGTGAGTGATGATGCGCAAAAGATCAAGAGGGTAAGTAATAATATGGGGGTGACGTAGTTGGGTGTGCTATTTACAGATTGGCTGTGTACAGGTAGTGATCGCTAAACTGCTCTGACATGTGAAACGGCAACAGCCGTAATTTATGTACCAAAGTAAAAAATAAAAAAAAGTGATCACAACACATTCAGGTAGGAGTCAAACTTGAATAGGTTATCACTTAATTTAAAAAAAACATAACCTGGAAAATAAAGGTTAATGTTTTGAAGCGGCAATAAGAAATCTGTAGCCTAACCAACATCTTCCCAAAATGAAACAAGCGTAAACAAAGACAATTTGGTTGAGACATGACTGGCTGAAATGTCCTTTGTCTCAATCTGCAATGAATGAGAAAAAAAACCTCTGGTTGCTATTTTTCATTCAACCTATATTTATACAGGTTATTCTCACTGAGATAAATCTATTTTGCAAATAAACAGAAATGCACTCGCATATCCAGAGTAGGGTTATAGAAGATGTGATGAAAATGTGACAGCAGGTCAATTGTAGAAAACATAATGTGCTCGTAAATAAGAAATGTATTGTATAGAAATTACAGTGCATTTGGAAAGTACTCAGACCCCTTCCCCTTTTCCACATTGTTACATTACAGCATTATTCTAAAATGGATTCAACCAACAGAAAATCCTCAATCTACACACCCCATAATGACAAAGCAAAAACAGGTTTAGACATTTTTTCAAATGTTTTAAAAATAATTACTCAGACCCTTTACGCTGAGACTCAAAATAGAGCTCCTGCATCCTGTTTCCATTGATCATCCTTGAGATGTTTCTACAACTTGATTGGAATCCACCTGTGGTAAATTCAATTGATTGGACATGATTTGGATAGGCACACACCTGTCTATATAAGGTCCCACAGTAGACAGTGCACGTCAGTGCTTGTCAAAACCAGGCCATGAGGTCAAAGGAATTGTCCGCAGAAATCCGAGACAGGATTGTGTCGAGGCACAGATGTGGGGAAGGGTACCAAAACATTTCTGCAGCATTGAAGGTCCCCAAGAACACATTGGCCTCCATCATTCTTAAATGGAACTAGCCGGCGAAACTGAGCAATTGGGGGAGAAGGGCCTTGGTCAGGGAGGTGACCAAGAACCCAATGGTCACTCTGACAGAGCTCCAGAGTTCCTCTGTGGAGATGGGAGAACCTTCCAGAAGGACAACCATCTCTGCAGCAGTCCACCAATCAGGCCTTTATGGTAGAGTGGCCAGACGTGTACTCTGACAATCCAAAACTGCCTTCAAAAGATAACATTAAGAATTGTTGTGCATTAACTGCTTGTCAGAGTGCATGTTTCCCTCCTATGGCTCACAACTTGAATGCACCTTGAGGAATATTTATCTCACATGGAACACACAACAAGCAGACTAGATAAATAGGTCAACTATTCTACGATATGTTTGTCTGATTTTGTTTTAATAAAAATATTACATGGCAAAAACAGTAGCACTGGAAAGTTCCATCCTGAGTGATCAAGTTTAGGCTTTGAAATACTTTCCCAGCAGCTACAAACAGCTGTCTGAGTTAAGCGCTGTGCATTATAGAGACTATTTCATTCTGTTCATCTAAACATCAGAGTCATCAACAACCATGCCTGTTAGTTCAGTGCATTTTTATAGTGATGGGCGTGCAGCTTCATCACACTCCATCTCATTCTCACTGTCGTCAGACGGATGTCCTCCTCTCCTCAGGCTCTCCCTTTTCCTCAAGCCACACAGGTCAAACTCCTCATCCTTCACACGCAGCATTTCTACACACACAGAGAGAGATAACATGATGCATCAAATATACTGAAGCCACATCCAAGACTCGAACCTGGATCCAGCGACTGTCAACCCAACATCTTAGCCATTACGTAAAGAGCTCCAAACCTCTTGACGAGGTCACTAGGTGTTAGGTTAAGGTCACTAGGTGTCAGGTTAAGGTCACTACAATACTGTCAGATGCTTCAATATTGTAAATGAATAAAGGCACCCCCTCCTTTTGGTGAGGTGTGATGGTTGCTTGGGCGCTGCCCATGCTAAAACTAACTATGGTCCAAATGCACCCTTCTCTATGGACTCAGGTAGCCAAGCGGTTCAGAGCATTGGGCCAGTAACTGAAAGGTCGCTAGTTTGTTCACCTAGCCGGCTCTGGGATTCAATCTGTCGATGTGCCCTTGAGCAAGGCATTTAACCCTAATTGCCCTGTAAGTCACTCTGGATAAGAGCGTCTGCAAAATGTAAATGGAGTCAACTGAGCATGGAATGGACTCACCCGGGGCATGGACGTCACACTGCCTGAGTCTGCACTTCTGTCTGGTCTTACTGGGTCCTCCAAACTTCTTCATGTCTTTACAGAAATCACACTGAGCACAGTCCTCAGTCCTCCTGCATGGCTCACACCTCCCACACATACGGACCGTACGCTTCACCTGCACACACATGGGAATCACACTGCAGAGTTTTTTCTGTATATAAAAGGCTTGGGCAGGTCGTGTGTATATATATATATATATATATATATATATATATATATATATATATATATATATATATATATATATATATATATATAAAAAAAGGGATGGAGAAACACCGTAAACTTAACCATGGCAAAATGCATAGAATTACAGAAAATTTGCTTTAAAACTGCAACATGTTCTCTCAGCTCCATGTCAAAACGTATAGGATTGCAGGAAACTTCCTTTAAAACAACAAAATTCTTTCCGCCGCCAAGATCAGGTCTCAAAAGTCTTCTTGCCCAGAGGCTGGATAGAATTCAGCCGTACCGACCCGTCCATTGACCCCCCCACCACCTAAAGTCCTTTTTAATCCAGGATCTCCCCCCGGGTCACTTCTGGTGACTCTTTAAAATAGGACATTCTACTTCAAAATTAATTCTAATTAAATTGTTAACACCATATTAAAATGTTTTCCCTTTAAAAGACTTATAACATGAAGACCAACAGATGCAGCATAGCTGCTTTTAATAAATAGGCTGAAGCAAGGGGTTGGCATCTGCATTTACCCCAAAAAACGAAATTCATCAAATATACATTGCAACTTAAAAGCGCGTCTCGTCAGAACTAATATATGCCGCACCCCCCCCCCAAAATATATATAAATAAAAAAATGTAAAAATTGTAATAAAACGTCATAAGAGTGGAAGCTACTCTGCTAAATGAATATAGGGGAAACCCTGTACATTCTGAGGAATTTAAGTATTTTCCACACAGGCATTCCTTATCCTTTTTCTATGTTTTTCATACATATGATATAAAGAAAATGTTTGAGACAAAAGTCTTCCTACACACCTTGCAATTAGGAGCAGCATACGTTTGCCTAGAGGATGTCAAATTGGGCAGCATAGTGGCCGTACTGCCTCCAGCACTGGTATGGAACCTTTCTCCTTTCTTTGTCTGTTTTCTCTTTGATTCGAGTGTCTTATACCCTGACTGTAGTCCTCCACTCTCCACCTCATCATCACTTTCCATGTTTTCACTCGGAGCTGCAGAACAGTCTGGATTTACTGCAGAGAGGTGCTGAGTGTCACTGGCTGGTTCTGATACTCTGTAATCTTCTCCATCAGGTTCTATTTTGATCTCTATAGATGTGTTGGTGAGTAGAGAGTCCCTCTCTCTGTCCTCCATAGTTTGAGTTTGGGTATGGTGTAGATGTGAGGGCTGAGGTGAGTCCTCCTGATCACAGTCACTTTCCACAAAGGGAGAAGTGAATATGGAGTCTTTGGTATCAAAGGGCCCTTGAAGCTGCTCTTCCTCTTGACTGGTCTGTAGTTCCTCCTGTTCCTCTTTAATCTGTGTGGGCACTGGGTCCTCCTGAATCAGACTGGGGCTCCACTCCTGCTCACAGTGCTGCTGTTCAGGGGGAACCTCTTCAGATATGAGGTGAGTGAGCTGGTGGGAATCTGATGGAGGAAAAATAGGAAATATAGTTGCAAATTATTCAATAATTATACATTTTTCAATCTAAAACAGAATCCAAAGTTCAATTATCTGGGCCCTAAAACATGCAATTATGAAATGTTGAATAATCTACCTAGTTATTTTATCATTTCTGTTTGATTTAGAACAGCTCTTTGATTCAACAATACAGTTGCAGTTACAGTGCATTCTGGGGATCCGTATTTTACTACAGTGCATTCGGAAAGTATTCAGACCCCTTGACTTTTTCCACATTGTTACATTACAGCCTTATTCTAAAATGGATTAAATAGTTTTCCCCATTAATCCACACACACACACACACACACACACACACACACAACCCCATGACAGAGCAAAAACATGTGTTAAAAATGAAAAACAGAAATACACATTTACATACAGTGGGGAGAAGAAGTATTTGATACACGGACGATTTTGCAGGTTTTCCTACTTACAAAGCATGTAGAGGTCTGTAATTTTTATCATAGGTACACTTCAACTGTGAGAGGCGGAATCTTAAACAAAAATCCAGAAAATCACATTGTATGATTTTTAAGTAATTAATTTGCATTTTATTGCATGACATAAGTATTTGATACATCCAAAAAGCAGAACTTAATATTTGGTACAGAAACCTTTGTTTGCAATTACAGAGATCATACGTTTCCTGTAGTTCTTGACCAGGTTTGCACACACTGCAGCAGGGATTTTGGCCCACTCCTCCATACAGATCTTCTCCAGATCCTTCAGGTTTCGGGGCTGTCGCTGGGCAATACGGACTTTCAGCTCCCTCCAAAGATTTTCTATTGGGTTCAGGTCTGGAGACTGGCTAGGCCACTCCAGGACCTTGAGATGCTTCTTACGGAGCCACTCCTTAGTTGCCCTGGCTGTGTGTTTCGGGTTGTTGTCATGCTGGAAGACCCAGCCACGACCCATCTTCAATGCTTTTACTGAGGGAAGGAGGTTGTTGGCCAAGATCTCGCGATACATGGCCCCATCCATCCTCCCTTCAATACGGTGCAGTCGTCCTGTCCCCTTTGCAGAAAAGCATCCCCAAAGAATGATGTTTCCACGTCCAGGCTTCACGGTTGGGATGGTGTTCTTGGGGTTGTACTCATCCTTCTTCTTCCTCCAAACACGGCGAGTGGAGTTTAGACCAAAAAGCTCTATTTTTGTCTCATCAGACCACATGACCTTCTCCCATTCCTCCTCTGGATCATCCAGATGGTCATTGGCAATTTTCAGACGGGCCTGGACATGCGCTGGCTTGAGCAGGGGGACCTTGCGTGCGCTGCAGGATTTTAATCCATGACGGCGTAGTGTGTTACTAATGGTTTACTTTGAGACTGTGGTCCCAGCTCTCTTCAGGTCATTGACCAGGTCCTGCCGTGTAGTTCTGGGCTAATCCCTCACCTTCCTCATGATCATTGATGCCCCACGAGGTGAGATCTTGCATGGAGCCCCAGACCGAGGGTGATTGACCGTCATCTTGAACTTCTTCCATTTTCTAATAATTGCGCCAACAGTTGTTGCCTTCTCACCAAGCTGCTTGCCTATTGTCCTGTAGCCCATCCCAGCCTTGTGCAGGTCTACAATTTTATCCCTGATGTCCTTACACAGCTCTCTGGTCTTGGCCATTGTGGAGAGGTTGGAGTCTGTTTGATTGAGTGTGTGGACAGGTGTCTTTTATACAGGTAACGAGTTCAAACAGGTGCAGTTAATACAGGTAATGAGTGGAGAACAGGAGGGCTTCTTAAAGAAAAACTAACAGGTCTGTGAGAGCCGGAATTCTTACTGGTTGGTAGGTGATCAAATACTTATGTCATGCAATAAAATGCAAATTAATTACTTAAAAATCATACAATGTGATTTTCTGGATTTTTGTTTTAGATTCCGTCTCTCACAGTTGAAGTGTACCTATGATAAAAATTACAGACCTCTACATGTTTTGTAAGTAGGAAAACCTGCAAAATTGGCAGTGTATCAAATACTTGTTCTCCCCACTGTAAGTATTCAGACCCTTTACTCGGCACTTTGTTGAAGCACCTTTGGCAGCGACTACAGCCTTGAGTCTTCTTGGGATTCTTTATTTAACTAGGCAAGTCAGTTAAGAACAAACTCTTATTTACAATGAACAATGGGTCAACTGCCCTGTTCAGGGGCAGAACGACAGATTTTTACCTTGTCAGCTCGGGGATTCGATCTAGCAACCTTTCGGTTACTAGTCCAACGCTCTACCTACCGCCCCATAATGAATGGGCTGGACATGCCGAGAGAGGAGTTTCGAATTGGTCTGCAGTGTAGCATCGGTCTATAAAATGAGCTGCTTGATATGTGTAGATAATCCTTTCTACTGCTGTTTTTTTCTAAAGCTATAACGTCAGCCATGGAGAACTGCTCTCAACCAGAGTGACTTGACACAATGGGCCAAGCACGCTGCACAAACTGAACGGAAACGACACAGGACATCTTGTTTAATGAAAGAGGTTGCAGTCTGCCGTGAAGCATTCCTCCATGTAAACAGGTAAGAGTCTAGCTACTGTTTCAGATATACGTTTCTTAATTGTCAGAAAGCAGTTTTCATTTCTAGTTATAGCCTTTATGTTAGCTAGCTAACATCAAACCTATTTTGTTAACTTTAGCTAGCTATGACAACCGGTTTGTATTGCTAGTACTCTAGGGATTGGGATTATGGTTCATTGTTTAGCTAGCTAACGTAAACTCATGTAAACTCGTACATCGCCTTGGTCCGTACAATTGCCCTTATTTTAGCGCCCCAAAAACGTAATACTTCCAGATCAACTGTAATGTCAATACCATTGTAAAGCACAATTTCTCCCCTTTCCAACAGAATCAATTACATGACCTAAACGCTGCCCGTTTCTGCATAATTCAAGCAGGCAATGAGCCCCGTCGGGTCTTTAAAAAAAAAGGCGGTTGGAGAAGCGAAACTAATGCGTGATAGTGAGAAGGAGAGATGTGTGGGAAAATTGCTTTTTTTCACTCGATCTGTCCAACTTATCACCTTATCGCTTCTAAAATGTAAATAAAACACTATAAAGAGTTTATATAATGTGTCATTACATACCTATTTGAAGGTTTTTGTCGAATTTGAATCAGGTTTTTAGGGCGGTGCTAAAGTTATCTTAGAAGTAAACAGCGGCTTTGAGAATGATGATCGCATGCAATGATGACGCAAAAAATGACTAGGTATCCCCCCCTTACCCCTGTCACTGTCCATTTCTTGTTTTTAAACGATGAGAGAAGTGCTACACCTGGTGGAGAGAGATTGTAAGACAGAAATAGTTGCTTTATGCGTGCTGTACGTTACGACATGACACGTCACGATGTAACGGAGGGTCCGTTTTTTCAACTTTTCTCCAATACTATAGAGCCATTACCATGTCGATCAACGCTTGAATAGAAACCTAGTTCACACCCCAGATTTTGAGGTCAACACAGTTGCTACAGTCCCATTAGTTCTCTTTGTAGCCTCGTTTGAATGTTGCGGTTGCGCACATTTGTACGGAAATGGGGTGAGTTTACGTTAGCTACACGTCTAAACAAGAATCCACTTCGCCAGATGATTACATGACCCATCAAGTTAGCCATGTGTGTCTGACGGTGATTACGGCTATCTGGAATTTGTCTTTCAGCATCAGTAGAATAACAGACTCTCCTCCACCAGTCATACAAGGAGAATGGTCTGATGCCTCCCATCAAAAAGAGAGCTGGCCCAAGCAAGCACAGGTTACACCTGAAGCATGAAAACTTGCAGCGAGTTTTGAACTTCAACAACCAAGCAGAGGATAATGCCATAGTATTACCAGGACGCCACCCAGAGGATAATGCCATAGTATTACCAGGACGCCACCCAGAGGATAATGCCATAGCATTACCAGGACGCCACCCAGGACACAAACACTGGTGGAAACTGCTGCCATCACATGACAAAAGCAGCGGTGTGGCGTCTCTACAAGGAATCGATGACAACACTTATGTGAAGCATAATAACATTTTGATTATTTAAATTTACCTCCAACATGTTTGCCACTACTTTAAAGATCTTAAATTATTTCTGTATTTTCCAGAGGTATGTGTCATCAGACTGTCTTCAGGAATCTGTGGAGAAAACTTCTGCCCCACATCAAGCACTAAGTCCAGGACAGACCTGCGCTGGCAGTACCAGAGAAACAACTATCAGGTCTTCAGATCTAAGCTGTTAAGTCAGCCAAGCTGAAGAAGCAAGAGCATCATCTCCTGCTTGTTCAGAGTGAGTCTGTCTACCAGAAGATGGTTGCTGACTGCAAGACCACCTGTCAAGACATGTAGTTGTCTCTGGGGGCCCCTACTGAACCAGGAAGCAAAGACATCAGGATACATTACAGCTTTACTCAACAAGCAAGCAACATGTCCTCCTTTATACTGATTAAGGACATAGATGGGATATATACAAACTACATATGGGAAGTATTGGGATTTTTCCAGAACATGTGAGCTCATTTCAGAGGAGTTCGCAGGATGACATGACTGTTTATTTCTGTACCAGTGCTATGGCCTAATATTTACTGTTGCTATGGTTGGTTATGCCTATTGGGAATTTTCCAGAACAGGTGTGCTCATTTCAGAGGAGCCAGCAAGAATAGTGCACTGTGTCTGGGTCATTAGACACCATTAGATGTGCACCTGTCTGGGGAGTGGACATGACTGTTTATTTGTTAACCATTGCTATGGCTGTAAAGTTTCCATGCCCTAATATGAAACCAAATTTAAATGAGTGCAAGGCAATAAGACAACGGTGGCTAAATGCCAGAGGAGATGAGTCATTAAGAGGAGTTCCTGTGTGTGACGTAAGGAGGAGAAATGTATAAAGAGTGTGTGGCAAGACTGGAAAGTTAGTTGTTTTCATGAACCAGCTCGGCTTTTATTATGTCGCAATAAAAGTCTATTTGAACTCACAGCCTCCGGTATTTGTGAAATATTATTGACTGAATATTTCCATGACAGACACAGGCAAATGCCTTTCACTGAGCTGTCCTGGGATATAAACATTGAGTTGTTATTTTACCTGAAATGCACAAGGTCCTCTACTCCGTCAATTAATCCACACATAAAACAGTCAACTGAATCGTTTCTAGTCATCTCTCTTCCTTCCAGGCCTTTTCTTCTCTTGACTTTATATTGCGATTGGCAAATTTCATAAATTAGGTGCATTACCGCCACTGACCTTGTTCATCTTTCAGTCACCCACGTGGGTATAACCAATGAGGAGATGGCACGTAGGTACCTGCTTCTATAAACCAATGAGGAGATGGGAGAGGCAGGACTTGCAGCGCAATCTGTGTCAGAAATAGAACTGATTTCTATTTTAGCCCTTGGCAACGCAGACGCTTGTTGGCGCACGCGAGCAGTGTGGGTGCAATAATTGAATGACAGATTTCTACATTTATTTTTGCAATGCTCGCGCACGCGAGCAGGGTGGTCAATCTGTTAGACTAGAGGGTGTGGACAATGATTAATGGGTGTAGACAAAGAGCAGCTCTCCAGTAGGTGTACCAAAACATTCAAGGGCGGGTGGGTATAATGTGTTACATTCCAACAGGAATCTGTCCCAAAAACGTTGTAAATAACAAGGTTGGCAACAAACAACGCATACAAAGTTGTATAGCAGCAGAATAAGATACCGGGTAGGGAGTGGGCTATTTAATTACATTTTACTCACTATGTTTATTCTGAAAAATGTATGTCCTCACTCTGGGGGCAAACTACCTGCCCTCCAGGACACCTTCACCACCCGATGTCACAGAAAGGCCATAAAGATCATCAAGGACAACAATCACCCGAGCCACTGCCTGTTCACCCCGCTATCATCCAGAAGGCGAAGTCAGTACAGGTGCATCAAAGCAGGGACCGAGAGACTGAAAAACAGCTTCTATCTCAAGGCCATCAGACTGTTAAACAGCCATCCCTAACATTGAGTGGCTGCTGCCAACATACTGACTCAACTCCAGCCACTTTAATAATGGAAAAATTGATGTAAAAATGTATCACTAGCCACTTTAAACAATGCCACTTCATATAATATTACATACCCTACATTACTCATCTCATATGTATATACTGTACTGGATACCATCTACTGCATCTTGCCTATGCCGTTCTGTACCATCACTCATTCATATATCTTTATGTACATATTCTTCATTCCTTTACACTTGTGTGTATAAGGTAGTTGTGAAATTGTTAGGTTAGATTACTCGTTGGTTATTACTGCATTGTCGGAACTAGAAGCACAAGCATTTCGCTACACTCGCATTAACATCTGCTAACCATGTGTATGTGACAAATAACATTTGATTTGGTAGCCTAATGACAAACATTAAGAATAAGCTACGTGGGTGAGTTGATGCCTATTCGGCAGCTAGTTAGCTAGGTCAATTGATCATGTTACTTTGTATGCGTTGTTTGTTGACAACCTTGTTCTTTACGAAGTTTTTGTAACAGATTCCTGTTGGATCGTTCCACAAATTATACCCACCCTTCCAAGGGCAGCCGCCCATAGAGTCTTCGCAGCCTGAATGTTTGACGTCCCTAGTTTAAGAACTTACATTTTGACATATCGACTGCACAGAGACTCCAGAGTTTGAGGTTCATTCATTTTTCTTAGCCTGAGCTCAACTCCGTGGAGGAGTTCAGATACTTGGCTAGCTAATACGGTAACTAAGCAATACAAACCTGCTCTGTGTAACCTTATCTCTGGCTTGAAAACCAAATCCAACAGTCTTCGTAGACGGCCATTCTCCTCCTTCAAACGGTAGACTTCTTCATGCAACTCTGCTATGGTTGTCTCTTTGGCTACGGCTATCTCCAGAGCAGCAGCCGCTGTTGGTCGTTCAGTAGCATACAAGTTCAACAACTGTAGCTTAGACATTTTGAGCGGAATGAAAGTCGACGTGTTCGTATTATTCTACTCTACCTGTAACATTATATCGACAAAAAAACTACAATTGAGATAGCCTATATAAATAGCGTGAAAAACAAAAGACACCGCTTCCCATTCATTTTCAATGGAAGGAGGGCGGGACCTTTGGACGGTGAAAAATATAAACTTTCCCCAACTTTATGCAAATCACCAGTCAATCATATCGAGTGGTTCCCGTGATGAATTTGACGCTCTGAGACCCAACATGGCTGACAAAAATACTAGGATGATAAGCCTGATAAGGCTGATGATAAGGCTGAGGATACTGACGATAAATTCCCACATTAATAAATGTGAACTCATGGCTGTCAAAGATTATGTGACACCTTCATATTATGGTATTCCAGTGAAAGAAGAACTTACATATTTAGGCATAACCATTACTAAGGATCAGAAGTCTAGAGGCTTACTACATTTTAACCCTCATATAAAAAAACAAACAGAAGAAGCTAAATCAATGGCTACAGAGGGACTTATCTTTAAAAGGAAGAGTCCTAATAACCAAGGCTGAAGGTTTCTCTAGACTAACATATGGCGCTCTATCTTTATATCTTGACAGTAAAATAAGCAAGGAGAGAGACCAGACACTTTTCAACTTTCTGTGGAGAAACCGTACCCATTACATTAAGAAAACTGTTGTAATGAACACTTATGAGAATGGTGGGCTGAATTTTCTGGACTTTACTACCTTAAATAATACTTTTAAGATCAATTGGATGAAACAATTCCTAAGACGACCCACTTCTATCTGGAATTTTATTCCTCATCATGTCTTCTCTACTTTTGGTGTCCTTAACTTCATGTTGTTTTGCAATTGTAATATTGACAGAGTTCCAGTGAAACTTTCTGCTTTTCATCGGCAGGTTCTTGTCATGGTCCTTAATTTATAAACATAATTTTTCTCCACACAGATATTATATATGGAATAATCGGGATATATTGTATAAAAATACTTCTTTGTTTTTAGAATATTGGTTCCGAAATAATATCCTATTGGTGAGCCAACTGGTAAATGCAGAGGGTCTTTTACTCAGTTATAAGGAATTCTTATCACTTTACAAGGTCCCTGTAACACCTAAAGATTTTGCAATTGTTTTAGATGCCATTCTCTCAGGTGTTGCTTTATTATTCAGGAACGTGTCAAGACCTGACCCTCAGAGCCTACTTTCTATTGACCCTGTTGACTCATCAGTAGGAAAGATTTGTTTCTCTTTTGGTCCATTCAACAACAGAGCGATACGAACCTTGTTTCAGCAGGATGTTGTATACCTTATGTCATGCCTTATTGGAATGGATTTATTGATAATATCTGTTGGAAAAAAGTTTGGATGTTGCCACACACATACCTACTTGTTAACAAAATTAAGGAAGTTTCCTTTAAAATTATTCATAAATATTATCCTGCCAACCACTATATGAAGAAGTTTAAGGAAAACATCAACTCAAATTGCTCCTTTTGTAATGACCACCCAAAAACAGTGTTGCGTCTTTTTTGGCATTGTATTCATGTAAGAAAACTGTGGCAAGACATCAGTAGATGTATAATTGAACACATTTATGAAGGTCTTACACTATTGTGGAGATATACTGCTTGGATTCTTTACCTACGATAGGAATAAACTGAAACATTTTTGTGTAATTAATTTCATTATTCTTTTGGCCAAATTTCCTATTTCCAAATGTAAATTTACAAACAAAAAAAAACAAATTTTCTTACCCTACAAAAAGAAATTGAACTGTATTTTAAGACAATTAAATACTCTACTAACAAAAAAGCTGTTAGAATTATAAGTGTATGTATTAAGGTCCTTATGTAATGAGATATTGTAACCCCTATAAAATAAATAAATAATAATAATAATACTAGGATGGGAGCAAATGGCAGTGATTATATCGTCATAACGAATCATGCAAAAAAATTACAGTTGAGAGGAATATGTTAGTTAATGTAGCGACAAACGATTATGCATATTTTTTTGTTGTCATAAAGTTAATTTACGAAAATCACGATTTAGGAAGCTAGCTGACTAGCTAGCATTAGCACTGGCTAGCTTTATGGGTATTGTGACATGCGTATGAAATTGTAATTCTGTAATTCCAGGCTGTCGTCTTGTGAAACAGTGGATGTAAAGAATCTAACTAGCTAAAGCGTTTACTGCAAATTGAATGTACAATTTTGTAAGCTTGCTTTGCTGATATTTGTCATGCAATGCAGATAGATGAAGTAATGTAACGTTAGCTAGCTAACTATTTTCTTGCTTATTGTGCAGTGGAGGATAAAAATACCTGTATGCCTATGTAACAGATGTTTTATGTACTCTCCATGCGTTGTGTTTTCTCATAATAAATCACTTCGGCCAGTGGTCCCAGTTGAGCATAATTTATTTCCCTTGCATCACATTTTCCTACTGTGCGAACAAAATACAAAAATACAATACAAAATATAACATGTGTAAATACCTGTTGTTAAATGGGAAACAGCACGTTAGTTGTGCAGGTCTTAACAGTATTGATGGCTGTCGATGGCAAAATCTGTAGCATGAAGGCAACTGTGTTAGCCGTGGCTTATGTGACCATGACATCGGTGTATGCTAGCTAACACACTTATTTACAGCAATCATATGCCAAAGCACATCCCAGAAAGCCCCTCAATCCCTAACAGGTACCATATACCCACACATGTATAAAATCAGTAACGTACAGCAAACTTGTACACATTGTAAAATAGAAAATAGAAAACAGTATTCAGAACGTGACCTACCCCTTGCTTCACATTTTCCTACTGGGAAGACCTGACGTTCGCGATCTCCCCCTATCTGCAAGCGGGGCCAATCACAACACCCCTTATTGTCATCAGAGTTGAACTAACCAATAAGAATGCTTGAACATCAAATACACATTTCTTTAGAGGCAAGTGGAAACATAACCAACCCTGTTACACCTATGGATGTGTAGCTAGCCATGTTACCGATCTGTTTATGGACCCTAAAACATTTGGTATTGTAACGATCTTGGGTTTATAAGCGCGGATATCGACTCTGCCGCTCGAGTATACTTTTGCGGCACAGTCGATAGCGCGCCGGACCTCGGGCTAGAAGGACGAGGGTTCGAGACCTGCTCCATGCCTGTTTCATTACAGTCAACATATTAGTTCAGAACCTAGCTATGAACCTCAGCTATCATAGCCAGTTATATCAACTTCAAAACAGTCAATGACATTAATGAAGCCTATGGATTGAGTAGAATATAATATAACTTTGTGCCAAAGATGCTATATTTATATACATGTAGTTATTACCATGCTTGAGATCCCCACATTGTAGCCTGTACATTTAATATATTCACTGACCATGTACTCTACCTTGGCAAATAAAGGTGCAGTTCAGGTATGAATGTCTTTGGGATTATTTTTCAGTCATATCCAATACCAGGAGTATCAAATTCCAGTCTTTGAATGATGCTGTGTCTGCATGTATGTATTACAATTATACACTTCAACAGTGTTTACCAATCTTGGTCCTGGGACATCAATGGTTACACATTGTAACTATGCATTAGACTAGAAACATGATTTTACTAGTTAAAGGCTGATTTGTAATTAATATATACAGAAATATAATTTGAAAACAGCACACTACACTTCCTATGCATCATGTAAATACTCTAAAACAGGTTCATCTTAATATATCTAATTTCTTTTATCTGCATTGATCTGATAAACACGGGATAGGTGTAGTATTTCATCAAATGAGAGACTTCATTTCAACCAGTAGAGAATGTGAAATGCTTTAATGAAAGAAGTTCATTATCCAAGTGTTATAAATACATAATACATGCATTATAATTGTAATATTATAAATACCAGTGCAATCTGTACTTCAATGCACATCCGTTGTGAATTATAAAAACAGAGGAAGAAAGAGGAGGTGGCGAGAGGTGTAAAAGACAGAAAGCGAAAGAGGTAAGAACAGAGAAGCAGGGAAGACATCATATGATTAATGAATCACAGCGCTATCCTAATATTCTCTTAGTTCTGATGGATTCTGGGTACTAACACCTAAACTTGGGATAGGGTTAATTATCAGGTATCCTATTGAAATATTGAGTGCTTTGTTTTAGAGGGTCTACACCAGAAGTTAATGGTTATCTGTAGGAAGAAGGTATATAGTGTGTGTAATTAAGCTTGGAATGCGCTGAGTGCAGGGAAAGCGATCATACGTGGCAGGCATTGCAGTAAAGATACAATGTTTGTTCAGATGTGTAGGAGACTCAGCCTAGGAGAAATGGTTAAATATCAGTGCTTGTGTGAACAATGTCTTTGTCTAATGCAGTAGTATTGACCCTCTGGGAAGAATAAACTCGGTTTAAGCTTTTATAGTGTCTGTTGAGTTTTTACTCTGAGAATTAGAACCTAACAGTTCATCACAATTACATAAGTGTCTCTAGTGGTGTCTCCTAACCAGCCTTGGGCTCCCAGTCAGCCCAAAGGTTATCTTAGGAAGGGAAAGGGGGACACCTGGTCAGTTGTACAACTGAATGCATTTAACTGAAATGTGTCTTCCGCATTTAACCCAACCCCTCTAAATCAGAGAGGTGCGGGGGGCTGCCTTAATAGACATCCACGTCTTCGGTGCCCAGGGAACAGTGGGTTAACTGCTTTGCTCGGGCAGAACGACAGATTTTTACCTTGTCAGCTCGGGGATTCGATCCAGCAACCTTTCGGTTACTGACCCAACACTCTAACCACTAGAGCGGGTGAGGTGGCGATGACGGGACTGGGGGTTGGCATCCTCTCTCACATCAAAACATACCTGCAGACGAGAGACAGATGGAGAAAGAGAGAGCATGTTTAAGCCTTGTGTTTTGTCTTTATTCTAACACTGTCAGGCATCATAATCATCAGGAGGTGAAATCTAAAACTGACCTTGGATCATTAACTCTGCGACTACTGCATCTCTATCTGTATTTCAATGTCAAGCATCTCTTTAATAATACTTCCTGTTGACCCGACCAAGTGACCTCTCACCTCTGATCATGCTGTGCTCTCTATGTAGCCAGTTCAGATGTTGGAGGGTTTTACCGACACAGCTGATATAACCCTAGAGGATTTAGGGAGAAGGGGGGAGAGGGATGAAGTGAAGGAGAGAGACTGTTATTGAGAAAATAAGGTAGTTAAAGAGACAGTGTTCAACAGGAATATGTGTGTGTGGCCTCACCTGGTGTCCACACTAAGTGGCTGCAGAGTACTTTATACTGAAAAACATGCACAGACACACGAGGACAAACAATATAGCATAGTTATATCAATAATGAAGTGTCTTACTATTCTCCATAGTTGGTCCTCTTGAGTATTCTCTGAAGGTGGAAGGAGCCCCAGTTATACACCTGAGCCTGCTTACTACACAACACAATACATCAATCAGATTGATACATGAGTGTGTAGGTGTGGGTTATAGGGTGTCTAATTGTTCTACCTTTTTCAACATGGTGATTTAAAATAGCCTGTTTTGGTTTTGTACAGACATCACCCTTACCTAAACAGCACCCTCACCTGAGAAGTAGAAATCAAAGGGAGAGAAACTGTGAATTGAATAACTGTAGTTGACATAGTTAAGTAAATGGAAGAATACTGTTATTGCAATGTGGATGTCTCTTAAAATAGTCTTTGGTTGTGCATAGTGTAGTCTATGGTGTTGCCAGGAACAGCACCCTCTTCGAAGAAGTAGGAGGTGAAGATCTCCCGCACACGGATTACCTCCTGTTCTGCGTTGTTGGCCCCCATGCTTGAAACATCCTGCAGAGCAGCAGACTTCTCCTCTGGCACACGACTGCGAGCTGCAGATCCCCTCCTGGGGGAAATCCAATTCATCATTGATAAATTACCTAGACTAACCTGTACCCCCACACACTGCCTCGGTACCGGTGCCCCCTGTATATAGCCTCGTTATTGTAATTCTTATTGTGTTACTTTTTATCATTACATTTTACTTTTGTCTACTTGGTAAATATCTTCATAACTCTTCTTGAACTGCACGATTGGTTAAGGACTTGTAAATAAGCATTTCACAGTAAAGTCTACACTTGTTGTATTCGGTGCATGTGACAAAAAGTTTGATTTGATTTTCCACATTTTTGCACCTAAATTATTTCTCCCTTGTATGAGTTCTCATATGACATTTAACCCTTAGATACCCAGACCCAGTTGTCCTTGCATGAAAATGAAGCTGTGATTAGGAGACTCAAATAACATATTACATATACTGTAACATACAGTGGGGAGAACAAGTATTTGATACACTGCCGATTTTGCCGATTTTCCTACTTACAAAGCATGTAGAGGTCTGTAATTTTTATCATAGGTACACTTCAACTGTGAGAGACGGAATCTAAAACAAAAATCCCAAAAATCACATTGTATGATTTTTAAGTAATTAATTAGCATTTTATTGCATGACATAAGTATTTGATACATCAGAAAAGCAGAACTTAATATTTGGTACAGAATCCTTTGTTTGCAATTACAGAGATCATACGTTTCCTGTAGTTCTTGACCAGGTTTGCACACACTGCAGCAGGGATTTTGGCCCACTCCTCCATACAGACCTTCTCCAGATCCTTCAGGTTTCGGGGCTGTCGCTGGGCAATACGGACTTTCAGCTCCCTCCAAAGATTTTCTATTGGGTTCAGGTCTGGAGACTGGCTAGGCCACTCCAGGACCTTGAGATACTTCTTACGGAGCCACTCCTTAGTTGCCCTGGCTGTGTGTTTCGGGTCGTTGTCATGCTGGAAGACCCAGCCACGACCCATCATCAATGCTCTTACTGAGGGAAGGAGGTTGTTGGCTAAGATCTCGCAATACATGGCCCCATCCATCCTCCCCTCAATACGGTGCAGTCGTCCTGTCCCCTTTGCAGAAAAGCATCCCCAAAGAATGATGTTTCCACCTCCATGCTTCACGGTTGGGATGGTGTTCTTGGGGTTGTACTCATCCTTCTTCTTCCTCCAAACACGGCGAGTGGAGTTTAGACCAAAAAGCTCTATTTTTGAATCATCAGACCACATGACCTTCTCCCATTCCTCCTCTGGATCATCCAGATGGTCATTGGCAAACTTCAGACGGGCCTGGACATGCGCCTGCTTGAGCAGGGGGACCTTGTGTGCGCTGCAGGATTTTAATCCATGACGGCGTAGTGTGTTACTAATGGTTTTCTTTGAGACTGTGGTCCCAGCTCTCTTCAGGTCATTGACCAGGTCCTGCCGTGTAGTTCTGGGCTGATCTCTCACCTTCCTCATGATCATTGATGCCCCACGAGGTGAGATCTTGCATGGAGCCCCAGACCGAGGGTGATTGACCATCATCTTGAACTTCTTCTATTTTCTTCTATTTTCTAATAATTGCGCCAACAGTTGTTGCCTTCTCACCAAGCTGCTTGCCTATTGTCCTGTAGCCCATCCCAGCCTTGTGCAGGTCTACAATTTTATCCCTGATGTCCTTACACAGCTCTCTGGTCTTGGCCATTGTGGAGAGGTTGGAGTCTGTTTGATTGAGTGTGTGGACAGGTGTCTTTTATACAGGTAACGAGTTCAAACAGGTGCAGTTAATACAGGTAATGAGTGGAGAACAGGAGGGCTTCTTAAAGAAAAACTAACAGGTCTGTGAGAGCCGGAATTCTTACTGGTTGGTAGGTGATCAAATACTTATGTCATGCAATAAAATGCAAATGAATTACTTAAAAATCATACAATGTGATTTTCTGGATTTTTGTTTTAGATTCCGTCTCTCACAGTTGAAGTGTACCTATGATAAAAATTACAGACCTCTACATGCTTTGTAAGTAGGAAAACCTGCAAAATCGGCAGTGTATCAAATACTTGTTCTCCCCACTGTATGTCTCTTTTAAATACAAAACACAGAAACCACTCAGTTTATCAAATCTTACAGCTTTATTTCAATGTGAACCAAGTATAACCCTGAGTTAAGTCCTGAATTGCAAAAGAAATGGCAAAAATCTTCATAAATACACAAAATCTCAATAATAATTCATAACATATTAGACTCTGATAAAGACAGAAGAGAGTGTGTGTGTGTATCAATGTGTAACATTGCGTTTAAATACAACAGCAATACAATGTCATAAAACCATTGAAATATAAACGTTCATCATGAAGCCTGACTCATCACTTCTGAAATCCAAGTTCTAAAAGAAGCATCATATATATATTGAACAAGTTGTTCATCTTGTCAGTGTGTGATTATGTCTGCATTGTAAACATGTTGCACTAAGGCATGTGGTACAACTTGTAGCAATTCCTCTCAAAAGTGAAACACAGTCTTACGTCACATGAACGTCACATGTGAAACACAGTCTTACGTCACATTTCTGACAGAGAGTATTCGTGAATTTGGAAAGGCAGTATTTTTTCCCCTGTGAGCGCTGAGCGATATTTAGAGGGAAAGGAAGTTGAGAGCCGGAGCGGTGAGCAAAGACTGATCCGTAAGCGATGAGTGGAATTTCCAACAGCTCAACTCCAATTACAAACTCTGGTCCACACACAACCACACCCGTGAAGAGGGCACGACAGCGTCTGTTCCCCCTCAGGACGTTGAAAAGATTTTGCATGGAACCTCGGCTCCTCAAAAAGGTCTACAGCTGCACCATCAAGAGCATCTTGACTGACTGAATCACTGCTTGGGATGGCAACAGCACCGCCCTCGACCGCAAAGCTCTACAGAGGGTGGTGCAGTGAGACCAGTGCACCCCTGTTGTGTAGCAGGAATAAACTAGTCATGTCAGAAAAGGAGAGACATGTCCTCCAATGTGATTATGATTTAGTCCTATATAATAATAGACATGTCTTGTAATATGATTATGATTTAGTCCTATATAATAATAGACATGTCCTGTAATGTGATTATGATTTAGTCCTATATAATAATAGACATGTCCTGTAATGTGATTATGATTTAGTCCTATATAATAATAGACATGTCCTGTAATGTGATTATGATTTAGTCCTATATAATAAGACATGTCCTGCAATGTGATTATGATTTAGTCCTATATAATAATAGACATGTCCTGTAATGTGATTATGATTTAGTCCTATATAATAATAGACATGTCCTGTAATGTGATTATGATTTAGTCCTATATAATAATAGAAACATGTCCTGCAATGTGATTATGATTTAGTCCTATATAATAATAGACATGTCCTGTAATGTGATTATGATTTAGTCCTATATAATAATATACATGTCCTGTAATGTGATTATGATTTAGTCCTATATAATAATAGACATGTCCTGTAATGTGATTATGATTTAGTCCTATATAATAATAAGACATGTCCTGTAATGTGATTATGATTTAGTCCTATATAATAATAGACATGTCCTGTAATGTGATTATGATTTAGTCCTATATAATAATAGAGACATGTCCTGTAATGTGATTATGATTTAGTCCTATATAATAATAAGACATGTCCTGTAATGTGATTATGATTGAGTCCTATATAATAATAGACATGTCCTGTAATGTGATTCTGATTTAGTCCTATATAATAATAGAGACATGTCCTGTAATGTGATTATGATTTTGTCCTGTAATGTGATTATGATTTAGTCCTATATAATAATAGACATGTCCTGTAATGTGATTATGATTTAGTCCTATATAATAATAGACATGTCCTGTAATGTGATTATGATTTAGTCCTATATAATAAGACATGTCCTGCAATGTGATTATGATTTAGTCCTATATAATAATAGACATGTCCTGTAATGTGATTATGATTTAGTCCTATATAATAATAGACATGTCCTGTAATGTGATTATGATTTAGTCCTATATAATAATAGAAACATGTCCTGCAATGTGATTATGATTTAGTCCTATATAATAATAGACATGTCCTGTAATGTGATTATGATTTAGTCCTATATAATAATATACATGTCCTGTAATGTGATTATGATTTAGTCCTATATAATAATAGACATGTCCTGTAATGTGATTATGATTTAGTCCTATATAATAATAAGACATGTCCTGTAATGTGATTATGATTTAGTCCTATATAATAATAGACATGTCCTGTAATGTGATTATGATTTAGTCCTATATAATAATAGAGACATGTCCTGTAATGTGATTATGATTTAGTCCTATATAATAATAAGACATGTCCTGTAATGTGATTATGATTGAGTCCTATATAATAATAGACATGTCCTGTAATGTGATTCTGATTTAGTCCTATATAATAATAGAGACATGTCCTGTAATGTGATTATGATTTTGTCCTGTAATGTGATTATGATTTAGTCCTATATAATAATAAGACATGTCCTGTAATGTGATTATGATTTAGTCCTATATAATAATAGACATGTCCTGTAATGTGATTCTGATTTAGTCCTATATAATAATAGAGACATGTCCTGTAATGTGATTATGATTTAGTCCTATATAATAATAGAGACATGTCCTGTAATGTGATTCTGATTTAGTCCTATATAATAGAGACATGTCCTGTAATATGATTCTGATTTAGTCCTATATAATAGAGACATGTCCTGTAATATGATTATGATTTAGTCCTATATAATAGAGACATGTCCTGTAATGTGATTATGATTTAGGACTTTAAATAGTAAAAGTAAAATTAATATATGATATACCAACGGCAAATGCATCAGTTTTATCATTAGGATTACATTGTCTTTTTATTAGCCATTATTATAATTTCCATCAAACCATTTCCACCAAAATAAGATTTGCTTGCAATACAGTTGATCAACCACTAGGGGTTGTGTATATGCATGGGGGGAGATACGCACACTTTCCTATCAAGTTCAAAACTGATGAATGAGGCCCCAGGTGTTTAGAGACACGGTGACATGCTAGGTTTAGAGAATGTTTTGTGCGTACACACTGATGAATGAGGCCCCAGGTGTTTAGAGACACGGTGACATGCTAGGTTTAGAGAATGTTTTGTGCCCACACACTGATGAATGAGGCCCCAGGTGTTTAGAGACACCGTGACATGCTAGGTTTAGAGAATGTTTTGTGCGTACACACTGATGAATGAGGCCCCAGGTGTTTAGAGACACGGTGACATGCTAGGTTTAGAGAATGTTTTGTGCGTACACACTGATGAATGAGGCCCCAGGTGTTTAGAGACACGGTGACATGCTAGGTTTAGAGAATGTTTTGTGCGTACACACTGATGAATGAGGCCCACCAGGCGTTAACAGGTTAAGGTGTATGTTCTGTGTGTAGTATGTCCTACATTGATTGCACCAATATGGTTTGTCTGCTGTGTGACTCCTATGTATTGTGTGATCACTATTCTTAAGAGAAACATTTGCCACAATCATGACAAGAAATGTTTTCTTCAGTATGAGTTTGTAGGTGACCTGTCATACTTTCTGTAGAATATATATGTTTTTTCCACATACACCACACTGGCATTCTTTATGCTCTGTGTGTGTTTTTCTCAAATTAAAAAAATATTTCACACACCTTGCAACAATAAGGAGCAGCATACGTTTGACTAGAAGATGTCAAACGGGGCAACATTGTGGCCGTCCTGCCTCCAGCACTGGTATGAGAGCTTTCTCCATTCTCAATCGGTTTTCTCTTTGATTCGAGTGTCTTAGACCCTGATTGTAGTCCTCCACTCTCCACCTCATCATCACTTTCCATGTTTTCACTCTGAGCTGCAGAACAGTCTGGATTTACTGCAGAGAGGTGCTGAGTGTCACTGGCTGGTTCTGATACTCTGTAATCCTCTCCATCAGGTTCTATTTTGATCTCTATAGATGTGTTGGTGAGTAGAGAACCCCTCTCTCTGTCCTCCACAGTTTGGGTTTGGTAAAGATGTGAGGGCTGAGATGGGTTCTCCTGATCACAGTCACTTTCCACACAGGGAGAAGTGAATATGGAGTCTTTGGTATCAAAGAGCCCTAGAAGCTGCTCTTCCTCTTGACTGGTCTGTAGTTCCTCCTGTTCCTCTTTAATCTGTGTGGGCACTGGGTCCTCCTGAATCAGACTGGGGCTCCACTCCTGCTCACAGTGCTGCTGTTCCGGGGGAACCTCCTCTTCAGATATGGGGAGAGTGAGCTGCTGGGCATCTGATGGAGAAGTGTAAAGTTACTTAGAATTCAATGTAAAAAACGCTATTTGATCACTTCCATGTTATTGATTAGAACATCTTTATAGAGTCAATATTACAATTGAAGCTCAATTCTTGTATTAAAGGAATCAAACTGATATCAAGTTAAGTTGAGCTAATACAGAGGTAGCCTGAATAGGTTCCGACCCTACACTTGCTATACAGCTGCACTGGGGTCAGACCGGCTTCCTGATGGACAAGAGAGAGAAAACAAGTTTTGATCAGTCATGGAAATAAATGTGCTGAAAACGAATTGTCTCCCTTTTTAAAAAGAAAATGGAGAAAAGGATATGGAGTTTTGGTGAACTAGCAAAAAAAAGATGTACATTGCTAAATTTTCAAAACGATGCGATATATAATAAAACAATCTTCCCCCCATCACTAACGAATGACCAAGTTAGTTGGATCCTACATTCGAAACATAAGATAATGCCCCTGATCTGCAATAAATAATCTCTCAAATAAATAATTATACACTTACTGCACAGATCTATATGCTGTGTGTGCCCCCAGTTGTCGAACGACACTTCCTCCCCAGTTATGTATACATACAGGTGTTCGGCCCACGCTAGATAGCTAATTTGCACAGGTGACCGACTATGTCTTCCATCTGTCTTCTGTAAAAAAAAAAACTTTAAAAAACAAAGAGCTGTAAACATGGAGATATGGCCGTGGGAACACTAACCCCAATCCTACGGTGTATAGTCATTTTGGAAATAGTTTATTGTTGATATGAAGGATACGTTCCTTATGTTTCCAAAACCGTACCGCAAGCGATGCGTTTTAATGTTAAGAACGAGAGTCGGGCTCTTATTAACAAAAGTCCCCTGACCAGAAGATACTATCATCAATTGGGCTGCAGCATCAGTTAGCATCTATGACTATGAATGGGGTCCGACCCCCAATGCAGCTGTAAGCGAGTGTAGGAATCTATTCTGGCAAATACAGTAGCTAGTCAATACAAACCTGCTTTGTGTAACTTTATCTCCGGGTTGAAAACCAAATCCAACAGCCTTCGCAGACGGTTATTCTCCTCCTTAGAACGGGAGATTTCTTCATATAACTCTACTACTGTTCTGTCGACCGCCACGGATATCTCTGCAACTGCCGCTGTTAGTCGTTCAGTAACATACACGTTCAGCAACTGTAGTTTAGACATTTTGACAGGAATGAAAGTCGATAAATCCGTATTATTCTGCTCAGCCTGTAACGTTACATTTCACGTAGTCAAAATGTAGCAAGTGAGCTTCTTATTCTACGGTATAATGGTTACGTACCAGTAATAGATATAGAGATACATATTATATCAAAGACAGTACAGTATGAAGACTTGTAGGCGATGTCATGGCGACGTTGGCTAGCTATGCTCATGCGCAGAAACACATCATTGGTTATAACTAACCCAAGATAGACCACAGCCTGTCGTTTCCAATGGGAGCAAAATGAAAACGCGTCAGTTTGTCACTTTCACGAGTTTGTAGTAATAACATGTTCAACTACTTGGCTCGAATATAGGTTATGCCTTTGGATTTCGAGAAAATTAACAACTAAGGAATAACTTTTTACTTCTCTCATTGACTTCTCAAATCCAGGTCTGGTATGCTTGCGATGTTACGCGTCTGGGTTTAGAAACTCTTTGATTATATCCTACAAAACACGTTAAAAAAACTATTATCCGGAAGAGAGATCAAATCTCTCACGTTTCCTTTTTGCAAATGACAGCTTCCGCTTCACCGAATGGCTTTGGCCGTGGGCGCCATCGTGTGGCAACACAAAAGTTGTCTCTCTATTGTAAAAGTCTAAACAACAAAAAAGTATTACGTGTCTAATGCTATATACGTTGTATCCAACCTTTCATGTTTTTGAAAAGGTAATAAGCAATGTAGCCTAACCAACATCTTCCCAAGATGAAATAAGTGTAAGCAGAACTTGGTTGAGACTGTTGACTGACTGAAATGTAATTTGCGTCAATCTGCAATACATATTATTTTATTTTATTTAAACTTTATTTAACTGGGCATGTCAGTTAAGAACAAATTCTTATTTACAATGACGGCCTACCAAAAGGCAAAAGGCCTCCTGCGGGAACGGGAGCTGGGATTAAAAATAAATAAAATATAAATATAGGACAAAACACACATCACGACAAGAGAGACAACACTACATAGAGACCTAAGACAACAACATAGCAGGCAGCAACACATGACAACACAGTATGGTAGCAACACAACATGACAACAACATGGTAGCAACTTAACATGGTAGCAGCACAAAACATGGTACAAACATCTTTGGGCACAGACAACAGCACAAAGGGCAAGAATGTAGAGACAACAATACATCACGCAAAGCAGCCACAACTGCCAGTAAGAGTGTCCATGATTGAGTCTTTGAATGAAAAGATTGAGATAAAACTGTCCAGTTTGAGTGTTTATTGCAGCTCGTTCCAGTAGCTAGCTGCAGCGAACTGAAAAGAGGAGCGACACAGGGATGTGTGTGCTTTGGGGACCTTTAACAGAATGTGACTGGCAGAACGGGTGTTGTATGTGGAGGATGAGGCCTGCAGTAGATATCTCAGATAGGGGGGAGTGAGGCCTAAGAGGGTTTTATAAATAAGCATCAACCAGTGGGTCTTGCGACAGGTATACAGAGATGACCAGTTTACAGAAGAGTATAGAGTGCAGTGATGTGTCCTATAAGGAGCATTGGTGGCAAATCTGATGGCCGAATGGTAAAGAACATCTAGCCGCTCGAGAGCACCCTTACCTGCCGATCTATAAATGATGTCTCCATAATCTAGCATGGGTAGGATGGTCATCTGAATCAGGATTAGTTTGGCAGCTGGGGTGAAAGAGAAGCGATTACGATAGAGGAAACCAAGTCTAGATTTAACCTTAGCCTGCAGCTTTGATATGTGCTGAGAGAAGGACAGTGCACCATCTATCCATACCTCAAGCTCTAAACCCTCAGAGGTAGTAATCACACCTGTGGGGAAAGGGGCATTCTTCTTACCAAACCACATGATCTTTGTTTTGGAGGTGTTCAGAACAAGGTTAAGGGCAGAGAAAGCTTGTTGTACACTAAGAAAGCTTTGTTGTAGAGCGTTTATCACAAAATCCGTGGAAGGGCCAGCTGAGTATAAGACTGTATCATCTGCATATAAATGGATGAGAGAGCTTCCTACTGCCTGAGCTATGTTGTTGATGTAAGAAGAGTGTGGGGCCTAGGATCGAGCCTTGGGGTACTCCCTTGGTGACAGGCACTGGTTGAGACAGCAGATGTTCTGACTTTATACACTGCACTCTTTGAGAGAGGTAGTTAGGAAACCAGGCCAAAGACCCCTCAGAGACACCAATAGTCCTTAGCCGGCCCACAAGAATGGAATGGTCTACCGTATCAAAAGCTTTGGCCAAGTCAATAAAAATAGCAGCACAACATTGCTTAGAATCAAGGGCAATGGTGACATCATTGAGGACTTTTAAGGTTGCAGTGACACATCCATAACCTGAGTGGAAACCACACTGCATACTAGAGAGAATACTATAGACATCAAGAAAGCCAGTCAGTTGATTATTGGCAAGTTTTTTCAACACTTTTGATTAACAGGGCAAAATAGAAATAGGCCTATAACAGTTAGGATCAGCTTGATCACCCCCTTTAAATAAAGGACGAATCATGGCTGCCATCCAAGCAATGGGAACCCCAGAAAGGAGACAGGTTTAAAAGGCTTGGCGATGATAGGGGCAGCAACCTAAAAGAAGAAAGGGTCTAAACCATCTGACCCAGATGTTTTTTTAGGGTCAAGTTTAAGGAGCTCCTTTAGCACCTCAGATTCAGTGACAGCCTGAAGGGAGAAACTTTGTAGCGGGGCAGAGGGAAAAGAGGGAGAAGCATCGGGGATAGTCGCATTAGAAGGGGTGGGTCAAATAGGAGCTCAGCCATGTTCTTACAAGAGCAAGAACTCTGATTGCTTTTTTTCATTTAACCTTTATTTATACAATAATTCACATGGAAACACAATTAAGTTTGCAAGACATTTTAACAGAAATACCCACATATCCATAGTAGGGTTGTAGAAGTGATGAAAATATGATGTAGAAAACTCCCACATGCTGAAGGAATGTATGGAAAAGACACTTTTATCCGTCACGTAGAGCAGGGCACGGGATCGTGTCAGTTCTATATATTAGATTTTCTATCTGAAGGTTTTACTCTACTCAGGATTAACTCCATTGTCATATGTTCTCACTGTTGTGAACAGTCCTCATGTGTCTTTTACAATTTGCTTCATCAGTAAAGCATCTGCTACAGTAGCTGCAACAATAGGATTTCTCCCCTCTGTGGATCTTTATATGTTTAGTCAGGTTTCCACGCTCAGTGAAGCATTTCCCACATTCTTGGCACTGATGAGGTTTCTCCCCTGTGTGAACTCTCATATGCCTGCTCAGGGTTCCATTTTCAGTGAAGCTTTTTCCACATGTTTTGCACTGATATGGTTTCTCCCCTCTGTGGATCATCATGTGATTGGACAGGGTATTCTTCTGTGTGAAGTATTTCCCACATTCTTTACACCTAAATGGTTTCTCTCCTGTATGAGTTCTCATATGATTTTTAAGGTGTACTTTCTGTGTGTAGCATTTACTACATTGAGTACACTGATATGGTTTCTCTCCTGTATGACTCCTAATATGTGTTTTGAGATCACCATTCTTAGAGAAACATTTGCCACAAACATGACAAGAAATGTTTTCTTCAGTATGAGTTTGTAGGTGACCTGTCATACTTTCTGTAGAACATAAGTATTTTCCACACACACCACACTGGCATTCCTTATGCTCTGTGTGTGTTTTTCGCACATGATAGATTAAAAAACCGTTTGACAGAAAAGTCTTCCTACACACCTTGCAATAATGAGTAGTAACACTAGAAGATGTCAAACGGGGCAACATTGTGGCCGTCCTCTTTTCTCCTTTCTTTGTCTGTTTTCTCTTTGATTCGAGTGTCTTAGACCCTGATTGTAGTCCTCCACTCTCCACCTCATCATCACTTTTCCTGTTTTCACTCGGCGCTGCAGAACAGTCTGGAGTTACTGCAGAGAGGTGCTGAGAGTCACTGGCTGGTTCTGATACTCTGTAATCCTCTCCATCAGGTTCTGTTTTGATCTCATCAATTGTGTAGGTGAGTAGAGAGTCCCTCTCTCTGTCCTCCACAGTTTGGGTTTGGTAAAGATGTGAGGGCTGAGATGGGTTCTCCTGATCACAGTCACTTTCCACACAGGGAGAAGTGAATATGAACTTTATGAGATCAGCCTCCCCCAGTCCGTGAAGCTGCTCTTCCTCCTGACTGGTCCTGAGTTCCTCCTGTTCCTCTTTAATCTGTGTGAGCTTTGGGTCCTCCTGAACCAGACTGGGGCTCCACTCCTCCTCACAGTGCTGCTGCTCAGGGGGAACCTCCTCTTCAGATATGGGGTGTGTGAGCTGGTGGGGATCTGATAAATGAAAAATAAGAAATATAAAGTTGCTGATAATTCAATAAATATTTTGTCTAACTCTAAATGCATAGTTTTCTTCGGCAAATAAAAAATGTTAAAAAGTTAGCTAGCTGACTTGTTTATTGGTTTTGGTACACATATAATATTGCTGTGGGATTCAACATTACAATTGCAGGTTTGCTTTTGTACTTGTACATTTGCAATCGTGTATCTTAAGCTTCTATCTTGCCACGTTGCCATATGATTGACGTGTGTTAATACAGTTGCAAGTCGTCAATGCAAACCTCTGTGTGACTTTATCTGTCGGGTGAAAACCAAATCCAACAGCCTTCGTAGACGATCATTCTCCTCCGTCGAACGGGAGATTTCTTCATGCAACTCTACTACTGTTGTCTCTATGGCTACGGATATATCTGTAGCAGCCGCCGTTAGTCGTTCAGTAACATACGAGTTCAGCAACTGTAGTTTAGACATTTTGAGCGGAATAAAAGTCTACAAAATCGTATTATTATTGTGAACAAAGCAACCATTTGTTTGACGTCGGCCTAGTTCCGCATCTAGCTACGTCATTACTACTCGTTTCCGCTTTGCCAATGACAACTTCCGGAAGAAGAAAAACACTTCCGGTGTGCAGTTTTGAATTTTCGTTGGTTGCTTTCAGTAGCTGTCCGAAACGTGGGCACAAAGCAAAAGTTCTTATCATCATCTTCAAAGGTAACGTTATGTCACGATTCGCGAACATAAAAAAAGATGTATTGTTTGTATGCATTTCCCAAAGAGGGCTATCCGGTAGCAGAGCTACAATAGCTATCAGTGGTGGGTACGCTACCTGGGCATGCTGTGAGCAGATAATAGTTATATTGTCCCCCTTACAGAGAGATAGACAGAGAAAAGTACCATGGATGACGACAATCACAGATTATTTCAAAGAGTTTCACAGAAACTGGGCTGGTCAGAGAAGGGAGAGTTGGAAACAGCAGAAGAACAGGTATGTTGTTATCTTAACTTGGTCACATTAATCAGAACTACCAGTGATTATGTTATCAATTGCACACTATTCCATATGTAGTGCACTACATTTGACCTGGGTGCCATTTCAAACACATCCCATGTCTTCTTTACAGCTGATTAAGAGCATCAGTAAGACTCGGCGTCCGGCCACAGGCGATCACTTCTCCAGGGGTGCTCAAGACCTTCCTCCCCGAGTCCGGCTACATCTGCCAGACAGTGAGGAAGAGGACGATGGAGGTTCAGGGAAAGAGAACCAGGTCTCCAAGGGCAACAGTTACAGGACCAAGGTGTTGATAGAGTCCAGCGATGATGATTTCGACCAGTGTAAGTGAGGGTCAGTGGGTTGCTTGTCTATTAGAATTTAAAGGGCCTGTTAGACATGTTCTCTGCTTCTGTACCGAGTGGCTCCTTGTTGCAATTTATATTAAACCTGGATTGATGTTTGATTGACTTGACCTACGACTGCTTTCTTTTTGTTCACCTGGAAGATTCCTTTACACCTGGTCCAGAGCTGTATGAGCATTGGCCAACTCCTGATTATGGTTGTCATGGTGCCAAACATGTAGGTCTATGACATGATAGCCATGCATTGAAATACTGTAGTTGAATGAATGAATCACCATGTTCTTCTTGTCTGTAGTTCTTGTGGAGCAGGCTACACCCAAAGCTGCTTCTCGGAAACATTGTAGTGCTGCTAACAAAGTCAGGTAAAGTAGTGATTCGCCCAGCTAGTGCTGGCACAAATACTGTGTAACCAACGGTAATGGATGAAGGCTGTCGTGAAAATAAAATAACCTTCAAAAAAATGTGTGTTGCCATGTAGTAAACAGCTCACTGAAGATGGGACGGCATCCGTGCAGTTTAGTACGTTTCAAAGATGGTGGATAAAAGAAAATAGTTCACTCAGAAAAAAAGTGGTCAGTTCCGGTCTGCTTAATGGGGTGGTTATCCCATAGACAGCAATGAAATAACAGTTGGGTCTGGTCTGCTTAGTTCATTGACTGTAATGTAACCAGAAAAAATGAGGGAGTGGGGTGTCTCGCTTCCTCTTCCGTTTCTGCTGTAACAACGTGATGAAACTTTTTTGCTCCTTGCTGAAACAAGCAAACAAGTCTTCGATTGCCTAGGCTATACCTCCCACAATGCAGCAGCAGCACACATAGAAATAGAATGAATAGAACATACTTGGAAAATCTAACCTCTGGCAATTTGACTGGTAAACTCATGGGCACACTCAAAATGGCTGCCTGGTATTGTGATGCAATTTCCATGGTAATGTAGAATGTTCATTCAAATGATGTTAACTGATGTGGCTCAGGCAATGGAATGTCATTTTTGTAATGTCGGTTGACATGAATCAACAAATTACAGCACATATTTTACTTCCTGCTTTGTTCATATTGGTACACTCGCAATGGCTGCCAGTCCACCCATTATGCCATCATTGACTTGAATGGGGACACCCGTTCTATTAATTCAATTTCTATGGCAGCACATACAGTCAGGAGCAGAGGAGAGTAGAAAATGTAATATAAAAATGTTTACGTTATTATGGTGAACGCTGTCATTTGGCTGGCTAATTACAGTCATCCAAAATTCCATGACCGTCACAGCCCTACTTCCAGCCTATAGCCTTGTAGACTTCGGTCTCTATTCAGTCTGGATAACTGAAGCCTTACAGATTGCCCAATAGAAATCTAAATGTAATGTCTGATTGAGGAGACATATGCAGCGTTTACCGTGAACACAATACCCACTAACCTGGGAACGTTGTGTTTAAATTCCAATCACGCTGTAATGCTGAACTTCCGCAATACGGATTGAATAGTGCCCTTAATTCCATTTCTCTATCTGGTCATTCAATTGGACAAAATGTGTTATTGTTTATTTTCTGATTCTCTCCCCTCTAGTGAACCAGTCCTTGTATTAAGCTCAGACAGTGACGACGGCTTTGAAAACTGTAAGTACCATACTGGTGCCTTGACTTCTGCATTAGTGAAGTCATGTTTTGTGTTGCGGTGAGGCTTCAGAATTCTTTATTGAAACAATGTTCTAAATCACTTCTGAATGGGTGTTTGTCATGTCTAATTTGGTGTATGTCATTTCTACGGCAAACAACAGTATTGTTTATGACTGTCCAGGGCCCCGGTTTCCTAAATGCATCTCAAGGCTAAGTTCGTTGTTAGAACCTTCGTAGGAGCGTCATTAAATCTCAACAGCTGTTTCCCGAAACCATCGTTACTAAAGTCGTACTTGAAAAGGCTAATTATTTACCGGCTGCCCCAAACCACTCGTAGAACAGCAAAGTGCGTCGTTAGATTCATCACTTTATACACAGACGATCTCCGGTAAACATAGAATCAAGATGTGTATCAGTCTCTCTGTGACCGCCAATAACTTCACAACGAAGTTGACTACAAATACATAGTTGCCAATGTCTTTGCAATTGTTACAAACAAGCAAAGGATAAAAAGATTTGAAAAGAAATCTTAAAATAAAAACCGAGATGACTGCATTAAAAGATAAATAGCCTACCTACAGTATAGACTATAGGCTTGTATATTTAAATGATATTGAAATCAATTTCATGTTAATTCAATTGTTTTATTTTGCTATTTGGATACTGTCTTTCATTTGTGCCTCTATATTTCATAATGTGTAGCCTAACATGCCAAATCTGTGAGTTAGTTTATTATTATCGCGTAATCGTTATAATAAGCCGCCTCAATATTTGCAGCCATAGATGATAATATCTCTTCAGGAGCTGATCTGTCATCAGTATTGTGAAATCATTCTAATGTTTAAGGTAAAATTTGAATGGTGATAGCTGATCCGAGAGCAGCATTGCTTTTCTTTTGATCCTATCAGTTTGACACTTTCCTCAACCACCAACTTGTGAACGTTGTCTCTGCGTGGTGTTCTGGGAAACATGTTACATCTTCGTCCGTTGTAGGAAAGAGGCATCATTACAACACTCGTAAGTTCCATCGCTACCGGGAAACGGGCCCAGGTCTCTTCGGTGTCTCCTTACTCGTGTCATTGTTCCGCATGATGAAATCGGGGAGGGGACTGTTGCTCGGTCTCCGCCCGTTCATACATTAGTCACACGCGATATCTCAGACAGCACTGGCCTGCTTTTGCAGAAACTCTGGTGAATGATGCGTCTTGTCATAGAGATCCAGCATTTACATAATGACACTGATTGGCCCAAAACGGGAGCTTTAGTAATTAACAGAAATGTGTGAGTCACAGCAGAAGAGGAAGATGCGAAGCAAGAGGTATAACTGGCTCTGCGTCATTCATAGGGGATGACATGTTTACTGTTCCCTTGTGTCTTCTCTGATGCCCCTGAAGTCCTGAGTCGTGTGAAAACTCCCAAGCCTAAGCCCAAGGAAGCGGAACGTGGCAGTGTAGACAGGTACAGTGGTTTCAACCTCTTACCATGACTAATGTCCCTATCATGTGTTAAATACTCAGGTTTATCTCCTGTTTTGTCCTCAGCCTCAGAAACTTTATTGTCGACAGCTTTTCCTCCGACGATGACTTTGTCCTCAAGAAGAAAAAAACACCTACCTCCAAAGGTAACATTGCTGTGTCCCTAATGGCAACCTATTCCCTATATAGGGCACTACTCTATTCAAAAGTAGTGGACTATATAGGCAATAGGGTGCTATTTGATACGCTACCATTAACTGTCAACATACATGCTTGTAATGAACTGAAATCTGTTTGAAAGAAGTTCTTCCTGCTCAGTTCAGAACTGTGGTGACGTCTCTTCTCATAGCCAGAGTTGAAGTAATACCCAGGAAGCCTTGGTTATATTGATATATTGTCACGGCTAGGGGGAGTTGTTAGGCCGACAGTGTTACCTACTCAACAGTCACTGTCTGTTTTGTTTAACTCATGGAGATATTATGATTCAGTCCCAACAACAGGTCACTGTGTCTGTCTTCTACAGGTACCTCTAAAACCCCTAAGCCGCCATCCTCCCAGCTCCCAGTCAGAAGACCCCTGTCCCAGTGTGACTCCCCAGTTTTCCTCAGCGACAGTGAAGATGATGGTATCGTGACGAAGAGCACGTGGAGGACGCGCCACCCTGTGCGCCAGCCGCCGACGTCTCGGACACACAAGATCAAAGTTCCACAAAGTAACCAGGAGGACATCCTCTTTCCCTCGCCCTCCCCTCCTTCTCTGTCCTCTCCCAGCTCTCCTTCTCTCCCCTCTTCCTCTTCCACCCCGGCCCCCCTTCCACAGCGAGCCCACTCAGCCCCGTCGAAGCTGGAGGACTCAGCCAGCTCAGAGGAGGAGTTCCTCTGCTTACTGGACAGAATTAAGAAGAACCACAAGACTGGCAACACCCCAACACCTAAACATAACACAGGTAACACCTCAACACCTAAACATAACACAGGTATCACCCCAACACCTAAACATAACACAGGTAACACCCCAACACCTAAACATAACACAGGTAACACCCCAACACCTAAACATAACACAGGTAACACCCCAACACCTAAACATAACACAGGTAACACCCCAACACCTAAACATAACACACCTAAACATAACACAGGTAACACCCCAACACCTAAACATGACACAGGCAACACCCCAACACCTAAACATAACACAGGTAACACCCCAACACTTAAACATAACACAGGTAACACCCCAACACCTAAACATGACACAGGCAACACCCCAACACCTAAACATAACACAGGTAACACCCCAACACCTAAACATAACACAGGTAACACCCCAACACCTAAACATAACACACCTAAACATAACACACCTAAACATGACACAGGTAACACCCCAACACCTAAACATAACACACCTAAACATAACACACCTAAACATAACACAGGTATCACCCCAACACCTAAACATAACACAGGTAACACCCCAACACCTAAACATAACACAGGTAACACCCCAACACCTAAACATAACACACCTAAACATAACACACCTAAACATGACACAGGTATCACCCCAACACCTAAACATAACACAGGTAACACCCCAACACCTAAACATAACACAGGTAACACCCCAACACCTAAACATAACACACCTAAACATAACACAGGCAACACGCCAACACCTAAACATAACACAGGCAACACCCCAACACCTAAACATAACACAGGCAACACGCCAACACCTAAACATGACACGGGCAACACCCCAACACCTAAACATGACACGGGGAACACCCCAACACCTAAACATAACACAGGTAACACCCCAACACCTAAACATAACACACCTAAACATAACACACCTAAACATGACACAGGTATCACCCCAACACCTAAACATAACACAGGTAACACCCCAACACCTAAACATAACACAGGTAACACCCCAACACCTAAACATGACACAGGCAACACCCCAACACCTAAACATAACACAGGTAACACCCCAACACCTAAACATAACACAGGTAACACCCCAACACCTAAACATAACACACCTAAACATAACACACCTAAACATGACACAGGTAACACCCCAACACCTAAACATAACACACCTAAACATAACACAGGTAACACCCCAACACCTAAACATGACACAGGCAACACCCCAACACCTAAACATAACACAGGTAACACCCCAACACCTAAACATAACACAGGTAACACCCCAACACCTAAACATGACACGGGGAACACCCCAACACCTAAACATGACACGGGGAACACCCCAACACCTAAACATGACACGGGGAACACCCCAACACCTAAACATGGCACGGGTAACACCCCAACACCTAAACATGACACGGGTAACACCCCAACACCTAAACATGACACGGGTAACACCCCAACACCTAAACATGACACAGGCAACAGTAAGTGGGGTGGCACATACCTAAAATTTAAATAACTTGTCCCAGGAGTTGGATCAGAGAGGGTAACGTAACAAAGTAAATCTGGTATAATGGTATAATGCTCCCAAAGTGTTTAAATATAACTCCTATATTTTTGTTCAGACAGTGTCCACCCACAAGGCTTCTACCAGCTGGGGTTTTAATTTTTTTTTCTTTTTCTGTATCATTTAATCTCATTGGCTGCATCCTCGTGTGTGAATCCAGGGCCCAATCAGAAGCCCCCCCTGTCAGCTCCACTGCCCAAAGCCTCGAAAGAGGCGTGCCCTCGGCCGGTAGGGAGAACACCATTGGATCTGAAGACTCCAGCGAGGCTGCTTGTCACTAAACCCACAGAGACCAGACTCCAGACCAGCAGCCTTTCCTTCTCCAGGTAATATTAAGCAGGGCCTAGGGCTGTACCTCAATACTCTACTGAACAGGGCCTAGAGCTGTACCTCAATACTCTACTGAACAGGGCCTAGGGCTGTACCTCAATACTCTACTGAACAGGGCCTAGAGCTGTACCTCAATACTCTACTGAACAGGGCCTAGAGCTGTACCTCAATACTCTACTGAACAGGGCCTAGGGCTGTACCTCAATACTCTACTGAACAGGGCCTAGGGCTGTACCTCAATACTCTACTGAACAGGGCCTAGGGCTGTACCTCAATACTCTACTGAACAGGGCCTAGGGCTGTACCTCAATACTCTACTGAACAGGGCCTAGGGCTGTACCTCAATACTCTACTGAACAGGGCCTAGAGCTGTACCTCAATACTCTACTGAACAGGGCCTAGGGCTGTACCTCAATACTCTACTGAACAGGGCCTAGAGCTGTACCTCAATACTCTACTGAACAGGGCCTAGGGCTGTACCTCAATACTCTACTGAACAGGGCCTAGGGCTGTACCTCAATACTCTACTGAACAGGGCCTAGGGCTGTACCTCAATACTCTACTGAACAGGGCCTAGGGCTGTACCTCAATACTCTACTGAACAGGGCCTAGGGCTGTACCTCAATACTCTACTGAACAGGGCCTAGGGCTGTACCTCAATACTCTACTGGACAGGGCCTAGGGCTGTACCTCAATACTCTACTGAACAGGGCCTAGGGCTGTACCTCAATACTCTACTGAACAGGGCCTAGGGCTGTACCTCAATACTCTACTGAACAGGGCCTAGGGCTGTACCTCAATACTCTACTGAACAGGGCCTAGGGCTGTACCTCAATACTCTACTGAACAGGGCCTAGGGCTGTACCTCAATACTCTACTGAACAGGGCCTAGGGCTGTACCTCAATACTCTAGTGAACAGGGCCTAGGGCTGTACCTCAATACTCTACTGAACAGGGCCTAGGGCTGTACCTCAATACTCTACTGAACAGGGCCTAGGGCTGTACCTCAATACTCTACTGAACAGGGCCTAGGGCTGTACCTCAATACTCTACTGAACAGGGCCTAGGGCTATACCTCAATACTCTACTGAACAGGGCCTAGGGCTGTACCTCAATACTCTACTGAACAGGGCCTAGGGCTGTACCTCAATACTCTAGTGAACAGGGCCTAGGGCTGTACCTCAATACTCTACTGAACAGGGCCTAGGGCTGTACCTCAATACTCTACTGAACAGGGCCTAGGGGTGTACCTCAATACTCTACTGAACAGGGCCTAGGGCTATACCTCAATACTCTACTGAACAGGGCCTAGTGCAGGGTGTACCTCAATACTCTACTGAACAGGGCCTAGTGCAGGGTGTACCTCAATACTCTACTGAACAGGGCCTAGTGCAGGGTGTTAGACTCCAGGCTGTGTTTCTCTCCTCAGTGTGTCAGACTCCAGCCTGTGTTTCTCTCCTCAGTGTGTCAGACTCCAGGCTGTGTTTCTCTCCTCAGTGTGTTAGACTCCAGGCTGTGTTTCTCTCCTCAGTGTGTTAGACTCCAGGCTGTGTTTCTCTCCTCAGTGTGTTAGACTCCAGGCTGTGTTTCTCTCCTCAGTGTGTCAGACTCCAGGCTGTGTTTCTCTCCTCAGTGTGTTAGACTCCAGGCTGTGTTTCTCTCCTCAGTGTGTCAGACTCCAGGCTGTGTTTCTCTCCTCAGTGTGTCAGACTCCAGGCTGTGTTTCTCTCCTCAGTGTATCAGACTCCAGACTGTGTTTCTCTCCTCAGTGTGTCAGACTCCAGGCTGTGTTTCTCTCCTCAGTGTATCAGACTCCAGGCTGTGTTTCTCTCCTCAGTGTGTTAGACTCCAGGCTGTGTTTCTCTCCTCAGTGTGTCAGACTTCAGGCTGTGTTTCTCTCCTCAGTGTATCAGACTCCAGGCTGTGTTTCTCTCCTCAGTGTGTCAGACTCCAGGCTGTGTTTCTCTCCTCAGTGTGTCAGACTCCAGGCTGTGTTTCTCTCCTCAGTGTGTTAGACTCCAGGCTGTGTTTCTCTCCTCAGTGTATCAGCAGCAGGGTGTCAGACTCCGGGGTGTGTTTCTCTCCTCAGTGTGTCAGCAGCAGGGTGTCAGACTCCGGGATGTTTCCTCCAGTCTCTGTCTGGACCAGGCTCCATCTACAGCCGTAACTTCAAGCAGATCAAGGAGGAGCTCACCAGCAAACTGTATCACCTGTACAACACCAGCGTGTTCGACAGCAAGGTACGCACACACACACTTTAAGCATACATAGGCTATACAGGTTTAAACACACAGGTTATAAGCCTACATATTCCTCCATATCACTTGGAGAGTGATGAAGATGCCATATTATACGGTGTTTTGCATTGACCTACACCATAACATCATGTGACCTGGGATTGTCTTGTATCTTTTACCTGTTCTTTCCTTTGTAACATCTTTGTTCCCCAGCTGCCCAGTAACATGTCAGTGAGCTGGAATAACAAGATGAGGAAGACTGCTGGCTACTGCATCACAGGGCAGGAGAGAGGAGGAGGGAACCGATACGCCCGTATCCAGCTCTCTGAGAAAGTCTGTGACTCTGCAGGTAAGGCTTCACTGGTGGAACAACTAATAACATGACATTTATCTTGTTATAACGTTGAAATTAGGTTCTGGTGAAAGTAATTTAAAGTCAAGCTTGAATTTGAACAGCTCGTGTCTGTATGATTAAACCTGTGTAAAAAGTATCCTGCTTTCTCTCCCACCTTCCCTCATTCTCACCCACCCTTCCTCTCCTCTCTCTCCCTCTCCTCTCTCTAACACCTTCCCTCATTATCACCCATCCTTCCTCTCCTCTCTCCCTCTCCTCTCTCTCCCTCTCCTCTCTCTCCCACCTTCCCTCATTCTCACCCATCCTTCCTCTCCTCTCTCTCCCACCCATCCTTCCTCTCCTCTCTCTCCCACTCCCTCTCTCCTCTCTCACCCATCCTTCCTCTCCTCTCTCTCCCACTCCCTCTCCCCTCTCTCTCCCACTCCCTCTCTCTTCTCTCACCCATCCTTCCTCTCCTACCCATCCTTCCTCTCCTCTCTCACCCACCCATCCTTCCTCTCCTCTCTCCCACTCCGTCTCTCTTCTCTTACCCATCCTTCCTCTCCTCTCTCACCCATCCTTCCTCTCTTCTCTCACCCATCCTTCCTCTCCTCTCTCACCCACTCCCTCTCTCCTCTCTCTAACACCTTCCCTCATTCTCACCCATCCTTCCTCTCCTCCTCTCTCTCCCACTCCCTCTTCTTTTCTCTCCCATGTTACTTTCCATCCTCCCTCTTGGCAGACCGCCTGCGAGACACGTTAGTCCATGAGATGTGCCATGCTGCCACCTGGTTGATCAACAGTGTGAGGGATGGGCACGGTCCCTTCTGGAAGCTGTACGCCCGCAAGGCCACGCTGGCACACCCCGAGCTGCCCATGGTCACCCGCTGCCACAGCTACGACATTAACTACAAGTACCAGTACCAGTGCAGCTGCTGCAAAAACACGTACAGTACCAGTCAAAAGTTTCATTCCAGGGTTGTTCTTTATTTTACTATTTTCTACATTGTAGAATAATAGTGAAGACATCAAAACTATGAAATAACACATATGGAATCATGTTGTAACCAAACAAAAAAGTGTTAAACAAATCAAAATATATAATTGTTTTAGATTCTTGAAAGTAGCCACCCTTTGCCTTGATGACAGCTTTGCACACTCCTGGCATTCTCTCAACCAGCTTTGAGGTAGTCACCTGGAATGCATTTCAATTCATTTCAATTAACAGATATGCCATGTTAAGTTCATTTGTGTTTGAGCCAATCAGTTGTGTTGTGACAAGGTAGGGGTGGTATACAGAAGATAGCCCTATTTGGTAAAATACCAAGTCCATATTATGGCAAGAACAGCTCAAATTAGCAAAGAGAAACGACAGTCCATTATTACTTTAAGACATGAAGGTCAGTCAATCCGGAAAATTTCAAGAACTTTGAAAGTTTCTTCAAGTGCAGTCTCAAAACCCATCAAGCGCTATGATGAAACTGTCTCTCATGAGGACCGCCACAGGAAAGGAAGACCCACAGTTACCTCTGCTGCAGAGGATAAGTTCATTAGAGTTAACTGCACCTCAGATTGCAGCCCAAATAAATGTATCACAGAGTTCAAGTAACAGACACATCTCAACATCAACTGTTCAGAGGAGACTGTGTGAATCAGGCCTTCATGGTCGAATTACTGCAAAGAAACCACTACTAAAGGACACCAACAATAAGAAGAGACTTGCTTGATGGCTAAACTCTTAAACATATTGATGGCTAAACTCTTAAACATATTGATGGCTAAACTCTTAAACCTATTGATGGCTAAACTCTTAAACCTACTGATGGCTAAACTCTTAAACCTACTGATGGCTAAACTCTTAAACCTATTGATGGCTAAACTCTTAAACCTATTGATGGCTAAACTCTTAAACCTATTGATGGCTAAACTCTTAAACCTATTGATGGCTAAACTCTTAAACATATTGATGGCTAAACTCTTAAACATATTGATGGCTAAACTCTTAAACGTATTGATGGCTAAACTCTTAAACGTATTGATGGCTAAACTCTTAAACGTATTGATGGCTAAACTCTTAAACATATTGATGGCTAAACTCTTAAACCTATTGATGGCTAAACTCTTAAACCTATTGATGGCTAAACTCTTAAACCTACTGATGGCTAAAATCTTAAACCAATTGATGGCTAAACTGTTCTCTTCTTCCTGCCCTCTGTAGACTCGGCCGCCACTCTAAGTCTCTGGACACCCAGAGGTTTGTGTGTGCCCTCTGTACGGGTCCGCTGGTCCTGCTCAACCCCGCCAAGCCCCGGGCGCCCACGGCCTTCGCCAACTTCGTCAAGGAGAACTATGGCAGTGTTCGCCAAAACCTGGTGGGTCAGAGCCACGGTGAGGTAATGAGGAAACTCAGTGTTGACTTCGCCACCAAGACCAAACTCAGCCAGAACTGAGAGAGAGATCAGCTGTCCCTATATTTCACTAACTGTATCCTTGGCTTGAAGATTTTCACTGGTCTCACATTGTTTGATATGTGTGAAAGAGGTGGAATCATTCTGAGGCAGTTGGAGGGCGTGGTTACATGGACCTGGATTAGCCCTACACTGCTCTTGTCTCGGACTATAAAGCACTCAGGATATTAATAATGAGACGTGTTTTTTGTTCAGGAGTAGCCGTAAACACCCTCGCTGAACATGCATTCTTCTGTTAATTCCTTGACCGTTTCCACTGCTCTGATTTGAAGCAATGATGGGATCCTTCTCTTTCAACCATCCTAATGTGTAAGATTAGTGGGATCTTCAAGTTGATAGGTCTGTCTTAAATACCTCTGTGTTTATATCAGGTTTTCAGAGGCAGCTATGGTGAGTCGGTCATTCCTTACCTCTGTAACTGGAGTCTCACCATTACAGTGAAGTGAGCCAAGAGACACACTGAACAGTGACTAAAGGCAACGTGAATCAGTCGTATATTGTTGTGTCAAGCCTGCCTGTGATATGGTTTCATACCATTCAAATATCATTTTTGGGGGGCTTTAGAGATGTTAACATATGGTGACAAACTGTTTTGAATTACTTGAAATTTTAAATCAGTGAACATTATTGTAATATATTTTCAGGTTTATTTTTGTTCCATGAAATTTTCATCAGTGCATAACAGGCAGATGTGGCAACTTCTCATTCATGTGAGAGAAATATATGTAACTTTTTTACGTTTGTCTTAATATTTGTGTTTTTTTCCATGTTTTGTTGATGACAATGTTACTTTTTTAATAAAGATTTGATGTTGTACACGTTAGTGTCAACTCTGCAATATAAACATATCTGTTGATTTGCGGGTAGACTAACATCACTAAGGTGAGGAATGTCATCCCACTCTTGTTCATTACAACCATTCTGCTTGCTTTTGTACATGTATTATCTCTGCAAACTACTCTTCTCCACTGGTCTATTGACTCAGCTATCCAAGTCTACCGTTTCAGGGAACGATATCAGCCTCGTGGTTCAGAAACGACAGAAAATATAGTGTTATCAAAATTCACAAGCTACTTCGGGACAAACACAGGTGACGATGAGGTATACTTAGTGTACAAAACATTAAGAACACCTGTTCTTTCCATGACACTGACCAGGGGAAAGCTATGATCCCTTATTGATGTCACTTGTTAAATCCACTTCAATCAGTGTAGATGATGAAGAGGAAACCGGTTAAAGAAGGATTTTTAAGCCTTGAGACAATTGAGACATGGATTGTGTATGTGTGCCATTCAGAGGGTGAATGGGCAAGACAAAAGATTTAAGTGCCTTAGAACGGGGTAAGGTAGTAGGTGCCAGGTGTGAAATGGCTAGCTAGTTAGCGAGGTATGCACTAATAGTGTTTCAATCGGTGACATGACTCGCTCGGAGACCTTGAAGTAGTTGTTTCTCTTGCTCTGCAAGGCCCGCTGCTTTTGTGGGGCGATGGGTAACGATGCTTCGTGGGAGGCAGTTGTCGATGTGTGCAGAGGGTCCCTGGTTCGAAGCCCATGTAGGGGCGAGGAGAGGGATGGAAGCAAGACTTACACAGGCGCAACGGTTTGTGTCAAGAACTGCAACGTTGCTGGGTTCTTCACGCTCAACAGGTTCCTGTGTGTATCAAGAATGATCCACCACCTAAAAGGACATCCGGCCAACTTGACACAACTGTGGGAAGCATCCCTGTGGAACGCTTTCAACGCTGTGTAGACTCCATGCCCCACAAATTGAGGCTGTCCTGAGGGCAAGAGGGGGTATTATGAGTAAAATTGTGACTGACTGACCGATCTACGAATAATATTGAGTAGTTATTTATGATGTAAGGTGATTTGTAGTTTTGGCAGTCACCTGCCATGTCAAATAAGGCAGCCATGAAGGTTTTGAATGATATCACTGAAGCCCTTGACAAAAAACAGCACTGTCTCACTTTTTATTGATCTCTCTAAGGCTTTTGATACGGTTGATCATGCTATACTAAGGCAGAGATTGTTGAGTAGGTCTTTCGGAGCATGCAGTTGCATGGTTTGCTAACTATCTGTCTGATAGAACTCAGTGCACTCAATTTGATGGGCTTATGTCTGTCAAATTGTTTGTCTTTAATGGTGTGCCCCAAGGCTCTGTACTTGGTCCTTTCTTATTCACTATTTATATAAATGATTTAGACAAAAATGTCAAATGCGCAACTTCATTTTTATGCTGCTGATATTGTTATTTACTGTTGTGCCTCGTCTCTTACAAAAGCTTTCCAGAACTTGCAAACTGCTTTTTATACTGTTCAACATACCTTGTGCCAATTTGAAGCTTATCCTCAATACTGACAACTAAACTAAGGGTGTTTTCTAAAGCAAGAAATAGACCTCTGAACCTTTCACCTGTTACTACCTGTCAGGGCAAGGAGATTGAGGTTGTAACCTCATATAAATATCTTGGAATTCTAATTGATGACGGCCTCTCTTTTAAATGGCATATTCAACAACTTGCAAAAAAATTGAAGCTGAAATTGGGATTTTATTTTAGGAATAAGGCCTGTTTTTCTTTTGAAGCCAGAAGGAGGCTAGTATCAGCTACATTTATGCCTTTACTAGACTATGGGGATATTTTATATTTGAATGCTTCCGCTCAGTGTTTGAGATTAATTGACACTCTTTACCATGGAGCACTGAGATTTATTTTAAACTGCAAAACCCTTACGCACCACTGCACTTTGTATACCAGGGTTGGCTGGCCTTCTCTAGTCACTCGTAGGCTCAGTCACTGGTATACTTTTATTTACAAAGCCATTTTGGGTTTGCTACCTTTTTATTTGGGCATTTTTATTGTTCAGAAATGTGGTGGGTACTCTCTTCGTTCGCTGGACTTTATCCTGCTAACTGTTCCAAATGTCCGAACTGAATTTGGTAAAAGGTCTTTTATGTACTCTGTGCCATAGTCTTGGAACACCTTACAAAATACTTTTAGACTGGAAGAACTTGTCCCGAGTGGTATTTTTAAATCACTGATGAATGATCTTGAGACTAATTCCCTGACCTGTCAATGTTTTTATTTTGCTGTTCTTGATTTTGTTATACTCTTGTGAATTCTATGATTTTTACTAGATTACTTGTAGTTTTTCATGTTGTTTGTCTGTAATTTTTGTAATGACTTGGTGCTGCCTATCTTGGCCAGGACGCTCTTGAAAAAGAGATTGTAAATCTCAATGAGCCCTTCCTGGTTAAATAAAGGTTTAACATATATATTTTTTAACTGTTGTATTGTTAAGAAAAAAGACGGACAGATGGACACAGGCCCTATGGCCCATTAGCCATTTCCCCTTGGTTGAGGGTTCAGGATTGGTCTGTGACTGCAAACCCAATGTTCACAATGAGTTATGTCCCCCACACATTGCTGTGCCCACTAATCCAATATCCCCTAGTCATTGGCTGGAGCTGATCAAACGTTCTCCTGTCATTGGCTGGAGCTGATCAAACGCTCTGCTGTCATTGGCTGATGGAGTTGACCATAACTTGGTTGGTTGGTGGTTTGGCCGGTAGCAGCCTCCTCTGCAGTTCCCTGGACAGGTAAACCATACACCAGTAGGAACAGTGATATCCCCAGGTTATAGGAGGTGGTGGCGGCAATATCCAGGCTGTCACAGTGGACCCAGGAGGGGAGGAGATGGGAGTCCAGAACCACAGGAACAGAGTTGAACAGTGTCTGGGTGGCCTGGAGGGCCAGGGTAACTGCTGTCCGCCTGGAGGGCCAGGGTAACTGCTGTCCGCCTGGAGGGCCAGGGTAACTGCTGTCCGCCTGGAGGGCCAGGGTAACTGCTGTCCGCCTGGAGGGCCAGGGTAACTGCTGTCCGCCTGGAGGGCCAGGGTAACTGCTGTCCGCCTGGAGGGCCAGGGTAACTGCTGTCCGCCTGGAGGGCCAGGGTAACTGCTGTCTGCCTGGAGGGCCAGGGTAACTGCTGTCCGCCTGGAGGGCCAGGGTAACTGCTGTCCGCCTGGAGGGCCAGGGTAACTGCTGTCCGCCTGGAGGGCCAGGGTAACTGCTGTCCGCCTGGAGGGCCAGGGTAACTGCTGTCCGCCTGGAGGGCCAGGGTAACTGCTGTCCGCCTGGAGGGCCAGGGTAACTGCTGTCCGCCTGGAGGGCCAGGGTAACTGCTGTCCGCCTGGAGGGCCAGGGTAACTGCTGTCCGCCTGGAGCAGGGGAGCCCATCTCTACCCCTAATGTCCCAGCACAGCAGCAGTAAACAGGCCAGCGTAGTGAGGTAGCAGGCAGGGAGAACCACACCACTCACCACCGTGTAGAAGAGGCTCAGGGCTGAGGCCCCAGACAGACACGGAGCCAGGATGAGAGCTCTGCAGCGGGGGAGAGTGGTGTTAACCTCCATGCTGCTCAAAGCTATACACAGTGCCACAGCACTGACCAGGATTGACAAGGACCAGGTCGCTGCGATGGCGGCCCGTTGGCGGCGGGGTTAGACCATGAGGTCATACTTTAGAGGCTACGCAGCGGTCCAGGGCCAGAGCCGTGCTGAGGAGAAGATCCACCTGGAGGAGGAGGGGGGGAGGAGGAGAAGGGAGGGAGGAGGGGAAGGAGAAGAAGAATAGAGATAACATCAGGTTAACGATTTCTTTCATGAATGTTGGGCAGCTCAACAGGGCACTACGTATTGAGTCAAGGCTAGAGAAGGGTATTTACATACAATATACTGTACATGCAATATATACACTACATGGCCAGAATTAGTGGATTCGGGTATTTCAGCATCCCCCGTTGTTGACAGGTGTATCGAGCACACAGCCATGAAATCTACATAGACAAATATTGGCAGTAGAATGGGCCTTACTGAAGAGCTCAGTGACATTCAACACGGCACCGTCATAGGATGCCACCTTTCCAACAAGTCAGTTTGTCAAATTTCTGCCCTGCTAGAACTTCCCCGGTCAACTGTAAGTGCTGTTATTATGAAGTGGAAACGTCTAGGAGCAACAACGGAACATTGTTGCGGGGACTTGCTTCCATTCAACCACAAGAGCATTAGTGAGGTTGGGCACTCATGTTGGGCGAATAGGCCTGGCTCGCAGTCGGCCTTCCAATTTTCGGTCTCTGTGCAGGCCAGTCAAGTTCTTCCACATTGATCTCGTCAAACCATTTCTGTAAGGACCTCGCTTAGTGCAAGGGGGCATTGTCATGCTGAAACAGGAAAGGGCCTTCCCCAAACTGTTTCCACAAAGTTGGAAAAACAGAATGGTCTAGAATGTCATTGTATGCTGTAGCATTAAGATTTCCCTTCACTGGAACTAAGGGGCCTAGTCCCAAACTACGCGTTTCCACTACTGCAGAGTCCCCAGATAAGTATTACAAATTATAAAAGAGCATTAATACTAGATACCGCGCTTTTCACGAGTGTCACAACTGAGAATTCCCTACCATCACTGTTACGTAAGTCTCTCCTGTCTACATTCTGTTCATGTGGCAAGCACTCTTTCACCAGGTCAAACTCCTACTACGTGTAAATGTACTTGGTGAATCAAGCTAATTCTGATTCCAAATCTGACCTTTATGTTGTCGCAGCAGAGGAGACATGTGAGGCTGAAGAAGCGTGTTTGGCTGAGCACAGAGGGGGCTCTGGTGATGGGAGGAGCAGAGGGATACCGAGGAGGGTGTTGAAGGTACAGCCGACAAACAAGGAGATCAGTTTTGCCAGGTGGTAGAGGTGACTGTCCATCTGGGTCATCATGTTCTGCAAGGCCATCACATTACAGTTGGGGGTTCCCATAGCGACTCCTGGAACAGAAAGAGACCCTGAATTGCAAATCAACACCTAACCTCCTGTCTGGGTACTTCTCCATACACATATGGGTCTCCAGGCCCTCTAAGGCCATCATGACTCAGTCACTGCTGGACCTGGAAGAGTTAACCCCAACATCAATGGGTGCGTCCCAATAATGTCTCCTTTCTCCTGTGTACACTCATTTACCAGATTCCCACAAATGTTAAATCATTTTGGTGGAGGCATGGACAAGGGAAAGTTTCTACTATATTTCTTATACCAGTCATTTCCCTTTTTTTTTACCCCCTTTTACTCCCCAATTTTGTGATATCCAATTGCGACCTTATTTCAATGGGCTCAGGAGAGGCTGTGGTCGAGTCATGCGTCCTCCGAAACATGACCCGCCAAACAGTGCTTCTTAACAGCAGCTTAACCCGGAAGCCAGCCACATCAACGTGTCAGAGGAAACACTGCTCAACTGATGACCGAAGTCAGCCTGCAGGGGCCTGGCCGGCCACAAGGAGTCGCTAGAGCACAGTGATCCAAGTAAAAACACCCCTGGCCAAACCTTCTCCTAACCCGGATGACACTAGGCCAATTGTGAGCCGCCCTATGGGACTCCTGGTCACAGGCTGTTGTGACACAGCCTGGGATCAAACCCGGGTCTGTAGTGATGCCTCAAGCACTGCGATGCAGTGCCTTAGACCGCTGCACCATTCAAGAGGCCACTAATTTCCTTTTTCGTCAGTGAAGTTGAATTGTGGGGATATTTACGCTGTAAGGATTTTTACACGACAAAGGAAAGTAAACTGGTGCAAAGGAGAGATTGGGATAACCAATGTTTCTATGCCTCAACGTTGTGAACTAAAGTTGACCTGATCTCACTTGAAATGTCACGGAGAATACCCCAGAACTCAGAAGTGAGAGAGTAGAACCGTATTCTTGACACCCAAATAGGGGCAACATACCCAAAGAGCACAGACTCATAATTGATTTATGGAATAATCCACAGTACCCTACAATCAGCAACAGATAACTCCTGCAACACTCATACCCGAGTCGACCGCTGGTAGTTTATATGACAGATTAGTTTGCAAATAGATCCTCAGTACTAAAGCAACAATACCTATTTTGAAGGGCACAACACTTCTATTTTCAATGGCTTCTTTACTGACATGTTGTCTAGCATGTTCTCTCATACTAAAATTATGTTCATGTTAATCATGGTTCACGGAAATAATTACTATAAAGCCAAAAGACATGCTGACTGCAGACCTGAGTTCAAATACATGGGTATTTGAGTATTTGTTATTTAAATACTTATTATCTGAGTATTTTTAAATAATGTGGCCCAAATAAATTACTTAAATTGTAAGTATTTTAACATATTTTCAAATAATTTTCTATAAACAGTATTTTAAAAATACTTAGAAAGGGTATTTTATTCAGTGTATTCAAGTATTTTAAAAATACTTTCTAAGTGTCTTTGAAAGTAATTGAAATTCACTAAATAGTATTTGAACCCAGGTCTGGCTGACTGACACTCACCTTCAGCTGTCTGACTGTGGTCACTCACCTTCAACTGTCTCACTGTGGTCACTCACCTTCAGCTGTCTCACTGTGGTCACTCACCTTCAGCTGTCTCACTGTGGTCACTCACCTTCAGCTGTCTCACTGTGGTCACTCACCTTCAGCTGTCTGACTGTGGTCACTCACCTTCAGCTGTCTGACTGTGGTCACTCACCTTCAGCTGTCTGACTGTGGTCACTCACCTTCAGCTGTCTCACTGTGGTCACTCACCTTCAGCTGTCTCACTGTGGTCACTCACCTTCAGCTGTCTGACTGTGGTCACTCACCTTCAGCTGTCTGACTGTGGTCACTCACCTTCAGCTGTCTGACTGTGGTCACTCACCTTCAACTGTCTCACTGTGGTCACTCACCTTCAGCTGTCTCACTGTGGTCACTCACCTTCAGCTATCTCACTGTGGTCACTCACCTTCAGCTATCTGACTGTGGTCACTCACCTTCAGCTGTCTGACTGTGGTCACTCACCTTCAGCTGTCTGACTGTGGTCACTCACCTTCAGCTGTCTCACTGTGGTCACTCACCTTCAGCTGTCTCACTGTGTTCACTCACCTTCAGCTGTCTCACTGTGGCCAATCACCTTCAGCTGTCTCACTGTGGTCACTCACCTTCAGCTGTCTCACTGTGGTCACTCACCTTCAGCTGTCTGACTGTGGTCACTCACCTTCAGCTGTCTCACTGTGGTCACTCACCTTCAGCTGTCTGACTGTGGTCACTCACCTTCAGCTGTCTCACTGTGGTCACTCACCTTCAGCTGTCTCACTGTGGTCACTCACCTTCAGCTATCTGACTGTGGTCACTCACCTTCAGCTGTCTCACTGTGGTCACTCACCTTCAGCTATCTGACTGTGGTCACTCACCTTCAGCTGTCTGACTGTGGTCACTCACCTTCAGCTGTCTGACTGTGGTCACTCACCTTCAGCTGTCTCACTGTGGCCTTCACCTTCAGCTGTCTGACTGTGGTCACTCACCTTCAGCTGTCTCACTGTGGTCACTCACCTTCAGCTGTCTCACTGTGGTCACTCACCTTCATCTGTCTCACTGTGGTCACTCACCTTCAGCTGTCTGACTGTGGTCACTCACCTTCATCTGTCTCACTGTGGTCACTCACCTTCAGCTATCTGACTGTGGCCAATCACCTTCAGCTGTCTCACTGTGGTCACTCACCTTCAGCTGTCTGACTGTGGTCACTCACCTTCAGCTGTCTCACTGTGGTCACTCACCTTCAGCTGTCTGACTGTGGTCACTCACCTTCAGCTGTCTGACTGTGGTCACTCACCTTCAGCTGTCTCACTGTGGTCACTCACCTTCAGCTGTCTCACTGTGGTCACTCACCTTCAGCTATCTGACTGTGGTCACTCACCTTCATCTGTCTCACTGTGGTCACTCACCTTCAGCTGTCTGACTGTGGTCACTCACCTTCAGCTGTCTCACTGTGGTCACTCACCTTCAGCTGTCTCACTGTGGTCACTCACCTTCAGCTGTCTGACTGTGGTCACGCACCTTCATCTGTCTCACTGTGGTCACTCACCTTCAGCTATCTGACTGTGGCCAATCACCTTCAGCTGTCTCACTGTGGTCACTCACCTTCAGCTGTCTGACTGTGGTCACTCACCTTCAGCTGTCTCACTGTGGTCACTCACCTTCAGCTGTCTGACTGTGGTCACTCACCTTCAGCTGTCTGACTGTGGTCACTCACCTTCAGCTGTCTGACTGTGGTCACTCACCTTCAGCTGTCTGACTGTGGTCACTCACCTTCAGCTGTCTCACTGTGGTCACTCACCTTCAGCTGTCTCACTGTGGTCACTCACCTTCAGCTGTCTCACTGTGGTCACTCACCTTCAGCTGTCTGACTGTGGTCACTCACCTTCATCTGTCTCACTGTGGTCACTCACCTTCAGCTATCTGACTGTGGCCAATCACCTTCAGCTGTCTGACTGTGGTCACTCACCTTCAGCTGTCTGACTGTGGTCACTCACCTTCAGCTGTCTGACTGTGGTCACTCACCTTCAGCTGTCTGACTGTGGTCACTCACCTTCAGCTGTCTGACTGTGGTCACTCACCTTCAGCTGTCTGACTGTGGTCACTCACCTTCAGCTATCTGACTGTGGTCACTCACCTTCAGCTGTCTGACTGTGGTCACTCACCTTCAGCAGTCTGACTGTGGTCACTCACCTTCAGCTGTCTGACTGTGGTCACTCACCTTCAGCTGTCTGACTGTGGTCACTCACCTTCAGCTGTCTCACTGTGGTCACTCACCTTCAGCTGTCTCACTGTGGTCACTCACCTTCATCTGTCTCACTGTGGTCACTCACCTTCAGCTGTCTGACTGTGGTCACTCACCTTCATCTGTCTCACTGTGGTCACTCACCTTCAGCTATCTGACTGTGGCCAATCACCTTCAGCTGTCTCACTGTGGTCACTCACCTTCAGCTGTCTGACTGTGGTCACTCACCTTCAGCTGTCTCACTGTGGTCACTCACCTTCAGCTGTCTGACTGTGGTCACTCACCTTCAGCTGTCTGACTGTGGTCACTCACCTTCAGCTGTCTCACTGTGGTCACTCACCTTCAGCTGTCTCACTGTGGTCACTCACCTTCAGCTATCTGACTGTGGTCACTCACCTTCATCTGTCTCACTGTGGTCACTCACCTTCAGCTGTCTGACTGTGGTCACTCACCTTCAGCTGTCTCACTGTGGTCACTCACCTTCAGCTGTCTCACTGTGGTCACTCACCTTCAGCTGTCTGACTGTGGTCACTCACCTTCATCTGTCTCACTGTGGTCACTCACCTTCAGCTATCTGACTGTGGCCAATCACCTTCAGCTGTCTCACTGTGGTCACTCACCTTCAGCTGTCTGACTGTGGTCACTCACCTTCAGCTGTCTCACTGTGGTCACTCACCTTCAGCTGTCTGACTGTGGTCACTCACCTTCAGCTGTCTGACTGTGGTCACTCACCTTCAGCTGTCTGACTGTGGTCACTCACCTTCAGCTGTCTGACTGTGGTCACTCACCTTCAGCTGTCTCACTGTGGTCACTCACCTTCAGCTGTCTCACTGTGGTCACTCACCTTCAGCTGTCTGACTGTGGTCACTCACCTTCATCTGTCTCACTGTGGTCACTCACCTTCAGCTATCTGACTGTGGCCAATCACCTTCAGCTGTCTGACTGTGGTCACTCACCTTCAGCTGTCTGACTGTGGTCACTCACCTTCAGCTGTCTGACTGTGGTCACTCACCTTCAGCTGTCTGACTGTGGTCACTCACCTTCAGCTGTCTGACTGTGGTCACTCACCTTCAGCTGTCTGACTGTGGTCACTCACCTTCAGCTGTCTCACTGTGGTCACTCACCTTCAGCTGTCTGACTGTGGTCACTCACCTTCAGCTGTCTGACTGTGGTCACTCACCTTCAGCTGTCTGACTGTGGTCACTCACCTTCAGCTGTCTGACTGTGGCCAATCACCTTCAGCTGTCTGACTGTGGCCAATCACCTTCAGCTGTCTCAATGTGGTCACTCACCTTCAGCTGTCTCAATGTGGTCACTCACCTTCAGCTGTCTCAATGTGGTCACTCACCTTCAGCTATCTGACTGTGGCCCCTCCCCTTCAGCTGTCTCACTGTGGCCAATCACCTTCAGCTGTCTCACTGTGGTCACTCACCTTCAGCTGTCTCACTGTGGTCACTCACCTTCAGCTGTCTCACTGTGGTCACTCACCTTCAGCTGTCTCACTTTTCGCTCTTCTTTAGGTTATCAGATTGTTAATTGCTTCCAAATCGACATGCCAATTCTGCAATCTTTTATCTCATTTCAGGTTTCAGTCAGGTTCCTTAGGTTTCCAATGAGATGATATCTCGTCATATGCTGGGAGCAACCGACCCATATCCCTCTCTCTTTCTCTCACTCTCTCTCTCTCTCTCTCTCTCTCTCACACCAAGTGAACGCTCACTGCAGTCCCCTGTCCCTAAAGCACATCACAAATACCACTGAGCCAGTAGTTTGTTGCTGCTATCAAATATTACATGATCATATTCACAGCTCTGCTGTCTCTCTGCAGGAGTGGAGTCTGGTGAAGAGTCCCTAATGGCACCCTATTCCCTATATAGTGCACTAGTTTGGACCACGACCCATAGGGCTTTGGCCAAAAGATGTGCACTATATAGGGAATAGGATGCCATTTGGGACTCAGCCCTGGCTGTCAATGTGTGTCTGATAGCACATAAAGGACTGGCGTTGGGGGAATATAGAAACATTTACAGTATCTGTTACCCATAGGTCTAACCATGTTCAGGGCCTTTGTGAAAAGCATCTCAGAGGAAGGGTACTGATCTAGGATCTGTTGTCCCTTTTAGATGATAATGAATAAGATTATATGGTCAGTGAGGGGCTGATCCGAGACCAGCACTCCTACTTTGGGATGAGATGCTTTGTGAATATTATAATATAATTTTTATGTTTGGAAAAATAACATTCCCAAGGTAAACAGACTATTTCTCAGGTCCAGATGCTAGAATATGCATATAATTGACAGATTAGGATAGAAAACACTCTAAAGTTTACAAAACTGTCAAAATATTGTCTGTGAGTATAACAGAACTGATTTTGCAGGCAAAAACCTGAGGAAATCTAACCCGGACGTGCCTTTTATTTAGAAAAATCCCTGTTCCGTTGCCTGCCCCTCCTCCATTTAAAGGGGTATCAACCAGATTCCTTTTCCAATGGCTTCCTCAGGCTGTGACCAGGCTTTAGACATAGTTTCAAGCTTTTATTTTGAAAAATAAGCGAGATTTTTCAAAAAGCGTCAGGTGTCCTTTGATTAGTTCCTGCTCGCGAGAGATGTAGCTCGACGTTTTCTTTCTCTGTAGTATTGAATAGGTTACCGTCCGGTTGAAATATTATCGATTATGTATGTTAAAAACAACCTGAGGATTGATTATAAAAAACGTTTGACATGTTTCTACGAACATTACGGATACTTTTTGGAATTTTCGTCTGCCTTTCAGGACCGGAACGAGCCTGTGGTTTTCTGAACATAACGCGCAAACCAAATGGCGGTTTTTGGTTATAAAACTAATCTTTATCGAACAAAAATAACATTTATTGTGTAACTGGGAGTCTCGTGAGTGCAAACATCCGAAGATTATCAAAGGTAAGCGATTCATTTTATTGCTTTTCTGACTTTCGTGACCAAGCTAATTTGGGGCTAGCTGTTCTTACTGTTTTGTCTAGTGATTGATAAACTCACAAATGCGCTTGGATTGCTTTCGCTGTAAAGCATATTTTCAAAATCTGACACAATAGGTGGATTAACAACAAGCTAAGCTGTGTTTTGGTATATTTCACTTGTGATTTCATGATTCTAAATATTTTTTGTATTATTTTTGAATTTGGCACTCTGCAATTCAGCTGTTGTTTACGAAAATGATCCCGCTAAAGGGATCCGTGCGGCAAGAAGTTAAACATGGACATGTGTAACACTAGAATGGACACTGGCACCCTGGCAACATGATTGTAGGACAGCCATCTTGGTCAGGGAAATCTTTCTTTCTAGGGACTTCTCCAACATGGTGACACAGTACATGGATGCAAATGGTCAGAACATGTTACAGCACCATGAACTTGTCTTACGAATACACTGGGGGAAAAAACTGCTTAAAAGGTATTTCATTAATGAATATCTTAAATATCAATATATATCTGCACATGCAGTTTATACGTACAAAACATTCAATACAGGAGATCATACTGTAGATAATTCAAAAGAGACAAAAATACAACAATACGAAGAAGAAAAATACAGTCACAACTTTCACTTTACATTAGAGTTGTAAAGTGGATGTTAGAGGGGAGGGGTTGCCAAGGGGTAGGGGGGGGGGGGGGGGGATGGAGGAGGTGACTAGGGGTAGAGGGGGGTGTTGCCAAGGGGTAGAGGGGGGGGGGTGTTGGAGGGGGTGACTAGGGGTAGAGGAGGGGGGTGTTGGAGGGGAGGGGGTGACTAGGGGTAGAGGAGGGGAGTGTTGGAGGGGGTGCCAAGGGGTAGAGGAGGTGGGTGTTGGAGGGGAGGAGGTGCCAAGGGGTAGAGGAGGGGGGTGTTGCCAAGGGGTAGAGGGGGGGGGGGTGTGGGAGGGGGTGACTAGGGGTAGAGGGGGGTGTTGGAGGGGAGGGGGTGACTAGGGGTAGAGGAGGGGAGTGTTGGAGGGGGTGCCAAGGGGTAGAGGAGGTGGGTGTTGGAGGGGAGGAGGTGCCAAGGGGTAGAGGAGGGGGGTGTTGCCACGGGGTAGAGGGGGGGGGTGTTGGAGGGGGTGACTAGGGGTAGAGGAGGGGGGTGTTGGAGGGGAGGGGGTGACTAGGGGTAGAGGAGGGGAGTGTTGGAGGGGGTGCCAAGGGGTAGAGGAGGTGGGTGTTGGAGGGGAGGAGGTGCCAAGGGGTAGAGGAGGGGGGTGTTGGAGGGGGTGACTAGGGGTAGAGGAGGGGGGTGTTGGGGGGGAGTGGGTGACTAGGGGTAGAGGGGGGGGGGTGTTGGAGGGGAGGGGGTGACTAGGGGTAGAGGGGGGGTGTTGGAGGGGAGGGGGTGACTAGGGGTAGAGGAGGGGGTGACTAGGGGTAGAGGAGGGAATGTCTAGGGGTAGAGGAGGGGGGTGTTGGAGGGGAGGGAATGTCTAGGGGTAGAGGAGGGGGTGTTGGAGGGGAGGGAATGTATAGGGGTAGACCCTAGTCGTCCTAAAGAGCTTCTTTCCCTTGTCCCATTAACCTTCACGATGACACATATGAAATATGAAACAGGGTATTGATAGATGAAAGCACTGTTTTGGGACTCCACCAGCATTCTAACTAAGAGAAAGATATTCTTTATAGCTCTTCTCTAACTGATGAAAGGTCGTGACAGCAAGGAGATATGGAAGGAGACGAGGAAAGGAAGTTGTCTAATTAAACTAGGACAGGCCTGGATAACTGAGTAATGACTTAACTAGTACATAACATGTCAAACCAAACCATAGTCTACTCTGCCCCTGTATGTCCCCAACACCACCCTCTACCCCACAACACCCTGGTCTAGTCTCAGTACAGGCTGGTCTTCTAACCACATCACCCTCTACCCCACAATACCCTGGTCTAGTCTCAGTACAGGCTGGTCTTCTAACCACATCACCCTCTACCCCACAATACCCTGGTCTAGTCTCAGTACAGGCTGGTCTTCTAACCACATCACCCTCTACCCCACAACACTCTGGTCTAGTCTCAGTACAGGCTGGTCTTCTAACCCCACAACACCCTGGTCTAGTCTCAGTACAGGCTGGTCTTCTAACCACATCACCCTCTACCCCACAACACCCTGGTCCAGTCTCAGTACAGGCTGGTCTTCTTCATGATGCGGAGGAACTCTCCCTGGTTCACCTCTCCGTCTCCATCCCTGTCTGCCTCCTCGATCATCTCCTGGAAGAGTTGAGGTAGGAAGGGATGAGGGGGAGAGGGATGGAAAGGGAGGAGAGGAAACGGGACGGAAAGGGAGGAGAGGAAGCAGGGGACGGAAAGGGAGGAGAGGAAACGGGACGGAAAGGGAGGAGAGGAAGCAGGGGACAGAAAGGGAGGAGAGGAAACGGGACAAAAAGGGAGGAGAGGAAGCAGGACAAAAAGGGAGGAGAGGAAACAGGGGATGAAAGGGAGGAGAGGAAACAGGAGATGGAAAGGGAGGAGAGGAAGTAGGGGACAGCAGATTCACAGTAAACAATTACACAGTAGCCTTAGCAGTAGACCAGTATATTTCACAATTTTTTTTTTTTAAGCAATCTTGTATCCTAACCTAAATCATCCTGTATGTTCACGCTGTGTGTACAGTACTCTACAGGTTTGGGGAAAAGGTGCTGTCCAAGTGTGTGTGTGTGTAGACAGTGCTGTCCAGGTGTATACCTCACCTGCAGTTCCTCGTCAGTCAGGCTCTCTCCCAGTTCCTTAGCGACCCTCTTCAAGTTCCTGAAGGAGATCTTCCCCGTCTCATCATCATCAAACAGACGGAATGCTTTCAGGATCTCCTCCTTAGAATCCTTCTCAGCCTGGGTTGGTAGATATTTACAACACAATGTAATACAACACAATAATGCATGGTGATACAATATCAATAAAATACCCCGTAATACAACACACATGTGTGTGTGTATATATACAGTGGGGAGAACAAGTATTTGATACACTGCCGATTTTGCCGATTTTCCTACTTACAAAGCATGTAGAGGTCTGTCATTTTTATCATAGGTACACTTCAACTGTGAGAGACGGAATCTAAGACAAAAATCCAGAAAATCACATTGTATGATTTTTAAGTAATTAATTTGCATTTTATTGCATGACATAAGTATTTGATCACCTACCAACCAGTAAGAATTCCGGCTCTCACAGACCTGTTAGTTTTTCTTTAAGAAGTCCTCCTGTTCTCCACTCATTACCTGTATTAACTGCACCTGTTTGAACTCGTTACCTGTATAAAAGACACCTGTCCACACACTCAATCAAACAGACTCCAACCTCTCCACAATGGCCAAGACCAGAGAGCTGTGTAAGGACATCAGGGATAAATTGTAGACCTGTACAAGGCTGGGATGGGCTACAGGACAATAGGCAAGCAGCTTGGTGAGAAGGCAACAACTGTTGGCACAATTATTAGAAAATGGAAGAAGTTCAAGATGACGGTCAATCACCCTCGGTCTGGGGCTCCATGCAAGATCTCACCTCGTGGGGCATCAATGATCATGAGGAATGTGAGGGATCAGCCCAGAACTACACGGCAGGACCTGGTCAATGACCTGAAGAGAGCTGGGACCACAGTCTCAAAGAAAACCATTAGTAACACACTACGCCGTCATGAATTAAAATCCTGCAGCGCACGCAAGGTCCCCCTGCTCAAGCCAGCGCATGTCCAGGCCCGTCTGAAGTTTGCCAATGACCATCTGGATGATCCAGAGGAGGAATGGGAGAAGGTCATGTGGTCTGATGAGACAAAAATAGAGCTTTTTGCTCTAAACTCCACTCGCCGTGTTTGGAGGAATAGAAGGATGAGTACAACGCCAAGAACACCATCCCAACCGTGAAGCATGGAGGTGGAAACATCATTCTTTGGGGATGCTTTTCTGCAAAGGGGACAGGACGACTGCACCGTATTGAGGGGAGGATGGATGGGGCCATGTATCGCGAGATCTTGACCAACAACCTCCTTCCCTCAGTAAGAGCATTGAAGATGGGTCGTGGCTGGGTCTTCCAGCATGACAACGACCCGAAACACACAGCCAGGGCAACTAAGGAGTGGCTCCGTAAGAAGCATCTCAAGGTCCTGGAGTGGCCTAGCCAGTCTCCAGACCTGAACCCAATAGAAAATCTTTGGAGGGAGCCGAAAGTCCGTATTGCCCAGCGACAGCCCTGAAACCTGAAGGATCTGGAGAAGGTCTGTATGGAGGAGTGGGCCAAAATCCCTGCTGCAGTGTGTGCAAACCTGGTCAAGAACTACAGGAAACGTATGATCTCTGTAATTGCAAACTAAGGTTTCTGTACCAAATATTAAGTTCTGCTTTTCTGATGTATCAAATACTTATGTCATGCAATAAAATGCAAATTAATTACTTAAAAATCATACAATGTGATATATGATATATATATACAGTGGGGAGAAGAAGTATTTGATACACTGCCGATTTTGCAGGTTTTCCTACTTACAAAGCATGTAGAGGTCTGTAATTTTTATCATAGGTACACTTCAACTGTGAGAGACGGAATCTAAAACAAAAATCCAGAAAATCACATTGTATGATTTTTAAGTAATTAATTTGCATTTTATTGCATGACATAAGTATTTGATACATCAGAAAAGCAGAACTTAATATTTGGTACAGAAACCTTTGTTTGCAATTACAGATATCATACGTTTCCTGTAGTTCTTGACCAGGTTTGCACACACTGCAGCAGGGATTTTGGCCCACTCCTCCATACAGACCTTCTCCAGATCCTTCAGGTTTCGGGGCTGTTGCTGTGCAATACGGACTTTCAGCTCCCTCCAAAGATTTTCTATTGGGTTCAGGTCTGGAGAATGGCTAGGCCACTCCAGGACCTTGAGATGCTTCTTACGGAGCCACTCCTTAGTTACCATGGCTGTGTGTTTCGGGTCGTTGTCATGCTGGAAGACCCAGCCACGACCCATCTTCAATGCTCTTACTGAGGGAAGGAGGTTGTTGGCCAAGATCTCGCGATACATGGCCCCATCCATCCTCCCCTCAATAAGGTGCAGTCGTCCTGTCCCCTTTGCAGAAAAGCATCCCCAAAGAATGATGTTTCCACCTCCATGCTTCACGGTTGGGATGGTGTTCTTGGGGTTGTACTCATCCTTCTTCTTACTCCAAACACGGCGAGTGGAGTTTAGACCAAAAAGCTCTATTTTTGTCTCATCAGACCACATGACCTTCTCCCATTCCTCCTCTGGATCATCCAGATGGTCATTGGCAAACTTCAGACGGGCCTGGACATGCGCTGGCTTGAGCAGGGGGACCTTGCGTGCGCTGCAGGATTTTAATCCATGACGGCGTAATGTGTTACTAATGGTTTTCTTTGAGACTGTGGTCCCAGCTCTCTTCAGGTCATTGACCAGGTCCTGCCGTGTAGTTCTGGGCTGATCCCTCACCTTCCTCATGATCATTGATGCCCCACGAGATGAGATCTTGCATGGAGCCCCAGACCGAGGGTGATTGACCGTCATCTTGAACTTCTTCCATTTTCTAATAATTGCGCCAACACTTGTTGCCTTCTCACCAAGCTGCTTGCCTATTGTCCTGTAGCCCATCCCAGCCTTGTGCAGGTCTACAATTTTATCCCTGATGTCCTTACACAGCTCCCTGGTCTTGGCCATTGTGGAGAGGTTGGAGTCTGTTTGATTGAGTGTGTGGACAGGTGTCTTTTATACAGGTAACGAGTTCAAACAGGTGCAGTTAATACAGGTAATGAGTGGAGAACAGGAGGGCTTCTTAAAGAAAAACTAACAGGTCTGTGAGAGCCGGAATTCTTATTGGTTGGTAGGTGATCAAATACTTATGTCATGCAATAAAATGCAAATTAATTACTTAAAAATCATACAATGTGATTTTCTGGATTTTTGTTTTAGATTCCGTCTCTCACAGTTGAAGTGTACCTATGATAAAAATGACAGACCTCTACATGCTTTGTAAGTAGGAAAACCTGCAAAATCGGCAGTGTATCAAATACTTGTTCTCCCCACTGTATATATATATATATATATATATATATATATATATATATATATATACACACATACACACACACACATACATACACACAGTGCATTCTTGGTCACCTCCCTGACCAAGGCCCTTCTCCCTCAATTCCTCAGTTGGGCCAGGCGGCCAGCTCTAGGAAGAGTCTTGGGGGTTCCAAACATCTTCCATTTAAGAATGATGGAGGCCACTGTGTTCTTTGGGACTGTCAATGCTGCAGAAATTGTTTGGTCCCCTTCCACAGAACTGTGCCTCGACACAATCCTGTTCCGGAGCTCTATGGACAATTCCTTCTACCTCATGGTTTTTTCTCTGACATGCACTGTCAACAGTGGGACCCTATATAGACAGGTGTGTGCCTTTCCAAATAATGTCTAATCAATTGAATTTACCACAGGTGAACGCCAATCAAGTTGTGGAAACATCTCAAGGATGATCAATGGAAACAGGATGCACCCGAGCTCAATTTCAAGTCTCATAGCAAAGGATCTGAATAATTATGTAAATAAGGTATTTCTGTTTTTTATTTTTTATTCTAAAAACCTGTTTTCGCTTTGTCATTATGGGGTATTGTGATGTCATTATGGGGTATTGTGATGTCATTATGGGGTATTGTGTGTAGATTGATGAGGGGAAAAAATCGATTTAATCCATTTTAGAATAAGGCTATAACGTAACAAAATGTGGAAAAAGTCAAGGGGCCTGAATACTTCGAAATGCACTGTAGTTGGGAACTAAAATGTACAACTCCTGTCACATTTTTTTGTTGGTAAATTGCAATGGTACAAGCACTAATAAAAAGCATGAGCTGACGCACACCCAGAGAAAATGATTTAGTGTCGAGGTGTTGACTAACGGTGAATAAACTGTAAGCTATAATAAGTTACACTCTATGTATAAACTCCCAGAAATGTATTGGGTAAACCACCAACGATTTTCAATTTCTGTGCCTTCTTCAGGGTGATGTCATAAATACTTGAACCAGGTTATGTAGACAAACTGTGCAATTAGTTCAACCAATGACAATAGTGAGGGGTGTGTCATAATTATTAGGTTAATTAGAATAAATTGAGAGAAACTGTTAAAAGACAATAGTTTACGGTATGTTGAATATATTAGGCTATTGTTATCATATGGAAACATAAATAGATATTGTACATAATATTAGCATCAACATACATTATTGTTTAATTTAATTTCACATATATATTTGTTTCCTATTAAATATCATTTTTGTTACATGTAATCTTTTGGTTTAACCCTAATGCACGGTAAGCATCATCAACAGGGGGCATATTGGGTGTACACTGATAAGCTGGGGAAATAATATATTCATTTATAAGACTTGTTCACAAAAAAACAAGAATTGTTCATGAGCAGTGGTGGAAAAAGTACCCAATTTTCATACTTAAGTAAAGATACCTTTAAAGTATATAAAAAATTGGGTACTTTTTCCCCAAAAAAACAAAAGATTACATGTGACAAAATTATATTAAATTGAAAACAAACATATATGTGAAATTAAATTAAACAATAATGTACGTTGATGCTAATATTATGTACAATATCTATTTATGTTGCCATATGATAACAATAGCCTAATATATTCAACATGCTGTACACTATTGTCTGTTAAACTTTTTCATTCAATTTATTCCAATCACCCTAATAATTATGATGACACACCCCTCAATATTGTCATTGGTTGAACTAATTGCACAGTTTGTCTACATAACCTGGTTCTAGTATTTATGACATCACCCTGAAGAAGGCACAGTGATGCCGAAACGGTGGTTTACCCGTAGAGTGTACGACTCTCTCTATTTATTTTTTATAGCTTACAATGTTACAAACATTGACAGTGTTTGTTCTTGACAGTAAATGATTTATGACAAAAAAATATATTATTTATTCACAATGTTGTTTTTCTTACCATCTTCTGAGTCATGACGGTGAGGAAATCAGAGAAGGAGATCTTTCCTGTTTCGTCCTTATCCACCTCTGTTATCATCCTCTTAATCTCCTCTTTCTTCGGCTCAAACCCCAGCGCCCTCATAGCAACCTAGAGAGAGACAGAAGAACAAACACCATTGTAAATACAACCCATATTTATGTTTATTTATTTTCCCTGTTGTACTTTAACTATTTGCACATCATTACAACACTGTATTTAGACATAATATGACATTTGAAATGTCTTTATTCTTTTGGAACTTCTGTGAGTGTAATGTTTACTGTTCATTTTTATTGTGTATTTCACTTTTGTTCATTATCTACTTCACTTACTTTGGCAATGTTAACATATGTTTCCCATGCCAATAAAGTCCTTGAATTGAATTGAGAGAGATAGATCAAAACAGATGAGTTGGTTAAAACCAGGTGTGTTAGTGTTGAGTTGGAACAAAAGCACCCTGTAGCTCCCCAGGAAGATCTTTGTTGACCGACACTGTACCAGGGGTACTGTAGTACATCATGTTACACAAATATTGTCCCTGTGCATAACCCCTAACCTCTGACCCCTGACCTTTAGCTCCTTGACATCAATGTATCCGGAGGCGTCGGTGTCAAACAGTTCAAAGGCCTCTCTGATCTCCTGTTTCAGCTCCTCAGTGAGCTCTGTCTTGGGGTTGGACTTCTTTCTGGGGGGAGGGACCGGACCCAGGGACGGCCTCTTTACACTGGTTGCCTAGCGATGGCAACAAGGAAACACATTAAGGCTTGATGGGCGTATCTCAATGGTCTTAAGTAGATTCCTTGTCTAATCTCCTTCAGTCCAGCTAGGTTTAATTATTGAGATGTAGCCAGGAGATAAAGAGAAAGGGGAAGCCTTAGAAGGGTGTGATTTCAATTGATATGTATAGACAAGTCATCTTGTATCTGCAAAAGGCCATTTCAATGTAAAGTCAGATAGCCTAGGGGAAACATGCCATAAATAGGGCGATAATTTAAGTAATAATAAATAAATATAACATGACTGTCACTATAGCTGATTATTTACAGATAGCTGGCACCAGAAGGCTAGCGTAGACATGGGGAAATATGCATCACTACTTTTTTCATTCTGATTATTCACATCCCATTATTAACCCTTTCAGATAATATGCTAGTGCTTCCATTGATTGGGTAATAAGCATGCATAGTATTCTTATCGCACAGCCAGTTAGGGTTAATACAGGCTGTGGTAGCCTCAGCGTAGCGAGGCCTTTTGTCATTTGTAGCAGAAGCACAAGGAGCGTCAAAACAGAACGGCAAAACCGTTAATTGCGCTCCAGCATTAACCTACTCACCATTTCAGATGATCACTCGCGAAGACAGACACAAGAGAACCGTAGATTTACTGAAGAGTGCTCTGTCTAATATGTTTACGTCCCTCCTCTCTCTCCTCCTATCATCTAGGCAGGGATGAGATCATAGACAGAAAACCGGACCGTTTATTACAGGGGCTGCAATAACAGATATGCAGTTATTATATCTCAATGTTATAATAGGCTTAATATAATTTTGGGATAATAAATTAAGTTAATAAAATGAAAATTTCCAGTCAATGAGCGCAGTATTCTGTCTGTGCTATGATCATTTTGATCTGTGCCCGTGAATGCGCACTCGATTTATCTCCTTCTGCACTCCGGGTCTACAAAATGCCACATTCAGAATGGAAACAATTCGTATGAACGTGCCGAGCAAGCTAAATCGAGTGCATCTAGTCGGGCGAGAAGATTATTGGTTGTTGATGACATGTGGTATAAAACTCTATATGACAATTGGCTGGATTAATGGTTGGAGCTCCGATCCAGAATCTATTCTCCGTGCGCCAATTTATGTGTGGGAAATATAACAACGGATACAGGATCAGGTTTAGCGTTTACACTTCTATAGCTAACCACTGTGGGTGTGGTCTCACTGTGGATATGTCCCGGTTGGTCAGAGCAGTGGCGTTCTTTGACGTAGGTTCCACTGCATTGGCTGTTCGAGCCTGTCACCTTTACACCCAAACTCCCGTCTACCCAACGAGAACGCCTCCCGGGCTCAGCTGATACAGGGTTTATTAATTGTGCGCGGGTCGATTTATACTGTTGCTAAACGGATTGAACAGGTGAGAGGATAAACATTTTCACTTATTTGATAGCATATTAAAGTGTCTTTATATTGTAAACTTGTCTTGAAATAAGCCTAAAGGTGTTTGCTTGTAGTCTTCATCATGATTCAATTGTCCGTGTGACATGATCTTGTCAAACTGTTTTCGAACGAGGGAACTTTAACCAAATACTCAAATTTCTCTGTCAGTTTGTTTCCCAACACCGACGACGCTCCTGCAGTTTGCCATGGCCACGCGCATACGACCGGTGAGTGCGCGGTAGTTTGAAAAACATATCAAGTTCTGAGGTATATGCCACACGTTCAGGCTATTTATTGGTTCTTCTCATGTGTGTCCGTTTCATTGTATCATAGTCTGTCTTTACTGAATGTTGTCGCTCTATCCGCTACAGAGTAGTAAGAGGTGTGCAGTGATAGGAGGCTCTGGGTTCCTGGGTAGACACCTGGTAGAGAAGCTGTTGGATAAAGGCTACACCGTGTCGGTGTTTGACATCAGACAGAGCTATGAACTACCAGGAGTCACCTTCCACCAGGGAGACCTCTGTGACAAACAGGTGAGTCTGTCTGTCTGTCTGTCTGTCTGTGAAGGGTCTGTGCACTGAGCTGGTTGGGGCCAGCTATATGACCTTGTTATGGCCTTTGTGCCTCATGTGTACATGTTAGGCCTGTGTTTGTCTGTGTGTGTCTGCATCTGGGCATCATTGTGTGTGTGGCCCTATCCCAGGCTCTCCTAACAGCCCTCCAAGGTGTCTCCCTGCTGTTCCACTGTGCCTCTCCAGCCCCAGCCAGTGATGACAAGGCTCTGTTCCAGAGAGTCAACATCCAGGGGACACAGACTGTCCTACAGGTCTGCACTGAGGTTGGAGTACAGGTAGGGGGCAGTATAGGGTTACTGTTCAACAGATAGGCCTGTCATACAATATGTTACAAAGACAAACTAAATTCAATGAAATAAATGCTCTGTTAAAATACTTGTACATTCTCCATAATTGAATGGAATTACGGATCTAGTGGATAGATAGTCCGCTATACTGACTTAAAGTTGAGGTGTTTTTCTGCCTGTCTGCTATAGAAAGTGGTACTGACCAGCAGTGCCAGTGTGGTGTTTGAAGGAACAGACATCAAGGATGGGAGAGAAGACCTTCCCTACGCCAAGAAGCCCATCGACTACTACACAGAGACCAAGATAGAACAGGAGAAGGTGAGGACACTACTACACACAGAGACCAAGATAGAACAGGAGAAGGTGAGGACACTACTACACACAGAGACCAAGATGGAACAGGAGAAGGTGAGGACACTACTACACACAGAGACCAAGAGAGAACAAGAGAAGGTGAGGACACTACTACACACAGAGACCAAGATAGAACAGGAGAAGGTGAGGACACTACTACACACAGACACCAAGATAGAACAGGAGAAGGTGAGGACACTACTACACACAGAGACCAAGATAGAACAGGAGAAGGTGAGGACACTACTACACACAGAGACCAAGATAGAACAGGAGAAGGTGAGGACACTACTACACACAGAGACCAAGATAGAACAGGAGAAGGTGAGGACACTACTACACACAGAGACCAAGATAGAACAGGAGAAGGTGAGGACACTACTACACACAGAGACCAAGATAGAACAGGAGAAGGTGAGGACACTACTACACACAGAGACCAAGATAGAACAGGAGAAGGTGAGGACACTACTACACACAGAGACCAAGAGAGAACAGGAGAAGGTGAGGACACTACTACACACAGAGACCGAGATAGAACAGGAGAAGGTGAGGACACTACTACACACAGAGACCGAGATAGAACAGGAGAAGGTGAGGACACTACTACACACAGAGACCGAGATAGAACAGGAGAAGGTGAGGACACTACTACACACAGAGACCGAGATAGAACAGGAGAAGGTGAGGACACTACTACACACAGAGACCAAGAGAGAACAGGAGAAGGTGAGGACACTACTACACACAGAGACCAAGAGAGAACAGGAGAAGGTGAGGACACTACTACACACAGAGACCAAGAGAGAACAGGAGAAGGTGAGGACACTACTACACACAGAGACCAAGAGAGAACAGGAGAAGGTGAGGACACTACTACACACAGAGACCAAGAGAGAACAGGAGAAGGTGAGGACACTACTACACACAGAGACCAAGATAGAACAGGAGAAGGTGAGGACACTACTACTACTACACACAGAGACCAAGATAGAACAGGAGAAGGTGAGGACACTACTACTACTACACACAGAGACCAAGATAGAACAGGAGAAGGTGAGGACACTACTACTACTACACACAGAGACCAAGATAGAACAGGAGAAGGTGAGGACACTACTACACACAGAGACCAAGATAGAACAGGAGAAGGTGAGGACACTACTACACACAGAGACCAAGATAGAACAGGAGAAGGTGAGGACACTACTACACACAGAGACCAAGATAGAACAGGAGAAGGTGAGGACACTACTACACACAGAGACCAAGAGAGAACAGGAGAAGGTGAGGACACTACTACACACAGAGACCAAGAGAGAACAGGAGAAGGTGAGGACACTACTACACACAGAGACCAAGAGAGAACAGGAGAAGGTGAGGACACTACTACACACAGAGACCAAGAGAGAACAGGAGAAGGTGAGGACACTACTACACACAGAGACCAAGAGAGAACAGGAGAAGGTGAGGACACTACTACTACTACACACAGAGACCAAGAGAGAACAGGAGAAGGTGAGGACACTACTACACACAGAGACCAAGAGAGAACAGGAGAAGGTGAGGACACTACTACACACAGAGACCAAGATAGAACAGGAGAAGGTGAGGACACTACTACTACTACACACAGAGACCAAGATAGAACAGGAGAAGGTGAGGACACTACTACACACAGAGACCAAGATAGAACAGGAGAAGGTGAGGACACTACTACACACAGAGACCAAGATAGAACAGGAGAAGGTGAGGACACTACTACACACAGAGACCAAGAGAGAACAGGAGAAGGTGAGGACACTACTACACACAGAGACCGAGATAGAACAGGAGAAGGTGAGGACACTACTACACACAGAGACCAAGAGAGAACAGGAGAAGGTGAGGACACTACTACACACAGAGACCAAGAGAGAACAGGAGAAGGTGAGGACACTACTACACACAGAGACCAAGAGAGAACAGGAGAAGGTGAGGACACTACTACACACAGAGACCAAGAGAGAACAGGAGAAGGTGAGGACACTACTACTACTACACACAGAGACCAAGATAGAACAGGAGAAGGTGAGGACACTACTACTACTACACACAGAGACCAAGAGAGAACAGGAGAAGGTGAGGACACTACTACACACAGAGACCAAGATAGAACAGGAGAAGGTGAGGACACTACTACTACTACACACAGAGACCAAGATAGAACAGGAGAAGGTGAGGACACTACTACACACAGAGACCAAGATAGAACAGGAGAAGGTGAGGACACTACTACACACAGAGACCAAGATAGAACAGGAGAAGGTGAGGACACTACTACACACAGAGACCAAGAGAGAACAGGAGAAGGTGAGGACACTACTACACACAGAGACCGAGATAGAACAGGAGAAGGTGAGGACACTACTACACACAGAGACCAAGAGAGAACAGGAGAAGGTGAGGACACTACTACACACAGAGACCAAGAGAGAACAGGAGAAGGTGAGGACACTACTACACACAGAGACCAAGAGAGAACAGGAGAAGGTGAGGACACTACTACACACAGAGACCAAGAGAGAACAGGAGAAGGTGAGGACACTACTACTACTACACACAGAGACCAAGATAGAACAGGAGAAGGTGAGGACACTACTACACACAGAGACCAAGATAGAACAGGAGAAGGTGAGGACACTACTACACACAGAGACCAAGATAGAACAGGAGAAGGTGAGGACACTACTACACACAGAGACCAAGATAGAACAGGAGAAGGTGAGGACACTACTACACACAGAGACCAAGATAGAACAGGAGAAGGTGAGGACACTACTACACACAGAGACCAAGATAGAACAGGAGAAGGTGAGGACACTACTACACACAGAGACCAAGATAGAACAGGAGAAGGTGAGGACACTACTACACACAGAGACCAAGATAGAACAGGAGAAGGTGAGGACACTACTACACACAGAGACCGAGAGAGAACAGGAGAAGGTGAGGACACTACTACACACAGAGACCAAGATAGAACAGGAGAAGGTGAGGACACTAATACACACAGAGACCAAGATAGAACAGGAGAAGGTGAGGACACTACTACACACAGAGACCAAGATAGAACAGGAGAAGGTGAGGACACTACTACACACAGAGACCAAGATAGAACAGGAGAAGGTGAGGACACTACTACACACAGAGACCAAGATAGAACAGGAGAAGGTGAGGACACTACTACACACAGAGACCAAGATAGAACAGGAGAAGGTGAGGACACTACTACACACAGAGACCAAGATAGAACAGGAGAAGGTGAGGACACTACTACACACAGAGACCAAGATAGAACAGGAGAAGGTGAGGACACTACTACACACAGAGACCAAGATAGAACAGGAGAAGGTGAGGACACTACTACTACTACACACAGAGACCAAGATAGAACAGGAGAAGGTGAGGACACTACTACACACAGAGACCAAGATAGAACAGGAGAAGGTGAGGACACTACTACACACAGAGACCAAGAGAGAACAGGAGAAGGTGAGGACACTACTACACACAGAGACCAAGATAGAACAGGAGAAGGTGAGGACACTACTACTACTACACACAGAGACCAAGATAGAACAGGAGAAGGTGAGGACACTACTACACACAGAGACCAAGATAGAACAGGAGAAGGTGAGGACACTACTACACACAGAGACCAAGATAGAACAGGAGAAGGTGAGGACACTACTACACACAGAGACCAAGATAGAACAGGAGAAGGTGAGGACACTACTACACACAGAGACCGAGAGAGAACAGGAGAAGGTGAGGACACTACTACACACAGAGACCGAGATAGAACAGGAGAAGGTGAGGACACTACTACACACAGAGACCGAGAGAGAACAGGAGAAGGTGAGGACACTACTACACACAGAGACCAAGAGAGAACAGGAGAAGGTGAGGACACTACTACACACAGAGACCAAGAGAGAACAGGAGAAGGTGAGGACACTACTACTACTACACACAGAGACCAAGAGAGAACAGGAGAAGGTGAGGACACTACTACACACAGAGACCAAGATAGAACAGGAGAAGGTGAGGACACTACTACACACAGAGACCAAGATAGAACAGGAGAAGGTGAGGACACTACTACTACTACACACAGAGACCAAGATAGAACAGGAGAAGGTGAGGACACTACTACACACAGAGACCAAGATAGAACAGGAGAAGGTGAGGACACTACTACACACAGAGACCAAGATAGAACAGGAGAAGGTGAGGACACTACTACACACAGAGACCAAGATAGAACAGGAGAAGGTGAGGACACTACTACACACAGAGACCGAGAGAGAACAGGAGAAGGTGAGGACACTACTACACACAGAGACCAAGATAGAACAGGAGAAGGTGAGGACACTACTACACACAGAGACCAAGATAGAACAGGAGAAGGTGAGGACACTACTACACACAGAGACCAAGATAGAACAGGAGAAGGTGAGGACACTACTACACACAGAGACCAAGATAGAACAGGAGAAGGTGAGGACACTACTACACACAGAGACCAAGATAGAACAGGAGAAGGTGAGGACACTACTACACACAGAGACCAAGATAGAACAGGAGAAGGTGAGGACACTACTACACACAGAGACCAAGATAGAACAGGAGAAGGTGAGGACACTACTACACACAGAGACCAAGATAGAACAGGAGAAGGTGAGGACACTACTACACACAGAGACCAAGATAGAACAGGAGAAGGTGAGGACACTACTACTACTACACACAGAGACCAAGATAGAACAGGAGAAGGTGAGGACACTACTACACACAGAGACCAAGATAGAACAGGAGAAGGTGAGGACACTACTACACACAGAGACCAAGAGAGAACAGGAGAAGGTGAGGACACTACTACACACAGAGACCGAGATAGAACAGGAGAAGGTGAGGACACTACTACTACTACACACAGAGACCAAGATAGAACAGGAGAAGGTGAGGACACTACTACACACAGAGACCGAGAGAGAACAGGAGAAGGTGAGGACACTACTACTACACACAGAGACCGAGAGAGAACAGGAGAAGGTGAGGACACTACTACTACACACAGAGACCGAGAGAGAACAGGAGAAGGTGAGGACACTACTACTACACACAGAGACCGAGAGAGAACAGGAGAAGGTGAGGACACTACTACTACACACAGAGACCGAGAGAGAACAGGAGAAGGTGAGGACACTACTACTACACACAGAGACCGAGAGAGAACAGGAGAAGGTGAGGACACTACTACTACACACAGAGACCGAGAGAGAACAGGAGAAGGTGAGGACACTACTACTACACACAGAGACCGAGAGAGAACAGGAGAAGGTGAGGACACTACTACTACACACAGAGACCGAGAGAGAACAGGAGAAGGTGAGGACACTACTACTACACACAGAGACCGAGAGAGAACAGGAGAAGGTGAGGACACTACTACTACACACAGAGACCGAGAGAGAACAGGAGAAGGTGAGGACACTACTACTACACACAGAGACCGAGAGAGAACAGGAGAAGGTGAGGACACTACTACTACACACAGAGACCGAGAGAGAACAGGAGAAGGTGAGGACACTACTACTACACACAGAGACCGAGAGAGAACAGGAGAAGGTGAGGACACTACTACTACACACAGAGACCGAGAGAGAACAGGAGAAGGTGAGGACACTACTACTACACACAGAGACCGAGAGAGAACAGGAGAAGGTGAGGACACTACTACTACACACAGAGACCGAGAGAGAACAGGAGAAGGTGAGGACACTACTACTACACACAGAGACCGAGAGAGAACAGGAGAAGGTGAGGACACTACTACTACACACAGAGACCGAGAGAGAACAGGAGAAGGTGAGGACACTACTACTACACACAGAGACCGAGAGAGAACAGGAGAAGGTGAGGACACTACTACTACACACAGAGACCGAGAGAGAACAGGAGAAGGTGAGGACACTACTACTACACACAGAGACCGAGAGAGAACAGGAGAAGGTGAGGACACTACTACTACACACAGAGACCGAGAGAGAACAGGAGAAGGTGAGGACACTACTACTACACACAGAGACCGAGAGAGAACAGGAGAAGGTGAGGACACTACTACTACACACAGAGACCGAGAGAGAACAGGAGAAGGTGAGGACACTACTACTACACACAGAGACCGAGAGAGAACAGGAGAAGGTGAGGACACTACTACTACACACAGAGACCGAGAGAGAACAGGAGAAGGTGAGGACACTACTACTACACACAGAGACCGAGAGAGAACAGGAGAAGGTGAGGACACTACTACTACACACAGAGACCGAGAGAGAACAGGAGAAGGTGAGGACACTACTACTACACACAGAGACCGAGAGAGAACAGGAGAAGGTGAGGACACTACTACTACACACAGAGACCGAGAGAGAACAGGAGAAGGTGAGGACACTACTACTACACACAGAGACCGAGAGAGAACAGGAGAAGGTGAGGACACTACTACTACACACAGAGACCGAGAGAGAACAGGAGAAGGTGAGGACACTACTACTACACACAGAGACCGAGAGAGAACAGGAGAAGGTGAGGACACTACTACTACACACAGAGACCGAGAGAGAACAGGAGAAGGTGAGGACACTACTACTACACACAGAGACCGAGAGAGAACAGGAGAAGGTGAGGACACTACTACTACACACAGAGACCGAGAGAGAACAGGAGAAGGTGAGGACACTACTACTACACACAGAGACCGAGAGAGAACAGGAGAAGGTGAGGACACTACTACTACACACAGAGACCGAGAGAGAACAGGAGAAGGTGAGGACACTACTACTACACACAGAGACCGAGAGAGAACAGGAGAAGGTGAGGACACTACTACTACACACAGAGACCGAGAGAGAACAGGAGAAGGTGAGGACACTACTACTACACACAGAGACCGAGAGAGAACAGGAGAAGGTGAGGACACTACTACTACACACAGAGACCGAGAGAGAACAGGAGAAGGTGAGGACACTACTACTACACACAGAGACCGAGAGAGAACAGGAGAAGGTGAGGACACTACTACTACACACAGAGACCGAGAGAGAACAGGAGAAGGTGAGGACACTACTACTACACACAGAGACCGAGAGAGAACAGGAGAAGGTGAGGACACTACTACTACACACAGAGACCGAGAGAGAACAGGAGAAGGTGAGGACACTACTACTACACACAGAGACCGAGAGAGAACAGGAGAAGGTGAGGACACTACTACTACACACAGAGACCGAGAGAGAACAGGAGAAGGTGAGGACACTACTACTACACACAGAGACCGAGAGAGAACAGGAGAAGGTGAGGACACTACTACTACACACAGAGACCGAGAGAGAACAGGAGAAGGTGAGGACACTACTACTACACACAGAGACCGAGAGAGAACAGGAGAAGGTGAGGACACTACTACTACACACAGAGACCGAGAGAGAACAGGAGAAGGTGAGGACACTACTACTACACACAGAGACCGAGAGAGAACAGGAGAAGGTGAGGACACTACTACTACACACAGAGACCGAGAGAGAACAGGAGAAGGTGAGGACACTACTACTACACACAGAGACCGAGAGAGAACAGGAGAAGGTGAGGACACTACTACTACACACAGAGACCGAGAGAGAACAGGAGAAGGTGAGGACACTACTACTACACACAGAGACCGAGAGAGAACAGGAGAAGGTGAGGACACTACTACTACACACAGAGACCGAGAGAGAACAGGAGAAGGTGAGGACACTACTACTACACACAGAGACCGAGAGAGAACAGGAGAAGGTGAGGACACTACTACTACACACAGAGACCGAGAGAGAACAGGAGAAGGTGAGGACACTACTACTACACACAGAGACCGAGAGAGAACAGGAGAAGGTGAGGACACTACTACTACACACAGAGACCGAGAGAGAACAGGAGAAGGTGAGGACACTACTACTACACACAGAGACCGAGAGAGAACAGGAGAAGGTGAGGACACTACTACTACACACAGAGACCGAGAGAGAACAGGAGAAGGTGAGGACACTACTACTACACACAGAGACCGAGAGAGAACAGGAGAAGGTGAGGACACTACTACTACACACAGAGACCGAGAGAGAACAGGAGAAGGTGAGGACACTACTACTACACACAGAGACCGAGAGAGAACAGGAGAAGGTGAGGACACTACTACTACACACAGAGACCGAGAGAGAACAGGAGAAGGTGAGGACACTACTACTACACACAGAGACCGAGAGAGAACAGGAGAAGGTGAGGACACTACTACTACACACAGAGACCGAGAGAGAACAGGAGAAGGTGAGGACACTACTACTACACACAGAGACCGAGAGAGAACAGGAGAAGGTGAGGACACTACTACTACACACAGAGACCGAGAGAGAACAGGAGAAGGTGAGGACACTACTACTACACACAGAGACCGAGAGAGAACAGGAGAAGGTGAGGACACTACTACTACACACAGAGACCGAGAGAGAACAGGAGAAGGTGAGGACACTACTACTACACACAGAGACCGAGAGAGAACAGGAGAAGGTGAGGACACTACTACTACACACAGAGACCGAGAGAGAACAGGAGAAGGTGAGGACACTACTACTACACACAGAGACCGAGAGAGAACAGGAGAAGGTGAGGACACTACTACTACACACAGAGACCGAGAGAGAACAGGAGAAGGTGAGGACACTACTACTACACACAGAGACCGAGAGAGAACAGGAGAAGGTGAGGACACTACTACTACACACAGAGACCGAGAGAGAACAGGAGAAGGTGAGGACACTACTACTACACACAGAGACCGAGAGAGAACAGGAGAAGGTGAGGACACTACTACTACACACAGAGACCGAGAGAGAACAGGAGAAGGTGAGGACACTACTACTACACACAGAGACCGAGAGAGAACAGGAGAAGGGAGAGAAGCTTGTTTATTTTGTAGAATAGCCTTATCATAGTTATGTTAATGGTACCAGAGCATTGCTAGGGGGGAGAACTTGTCTGCACATTTAGACATTGATGCTGCCCTATCCAGACCTGTAGCATGCTCCACATCAGCTCCACATGAAATAAGTAATGTTCTCCTCTATCTCCATCTTGTCTCTCTGTGGTGTCTCAGCTGGTTCTGAAGGCCTGTGACAAGGAGAAGGGTCTCCTGACGGTGGCCATTCGACCTCACGGTATCTTCGGCCCCCGGGACCCCCAGCTGGTGCCCATCCTGGTCGACACGGCACGCAGGGGCAAGATGAAGTTCATCATCGGGTCAGTCATACACAGAACTGGAATGGAACATGGACTCCTCACTAGACATAGTGGGATTGACCAAAGTTAATGTTTTATGGATATTTTTTTATTTTTATTTTACTAGGAAAGTCAGTTAAGAACAAATTATTATTTACAATGACGGCCTAGGAGGTAGCAGGTAGCCTACTTCCTTGTTCAGGGGCAGAACGACAGATTTTTACCTTGTCAGCTCGGGGATTTGATCTAGCAACCTTTCGGTTACTTTCCCAACGCTCAACCACTAGGCTACCTGCAGCCCCATATGGCGCTGTCCTTGTTGATGTTGTCTCTCTCTCTGCCAACTATGTCTTCTGTCTCTGTAGTGATGGTTCTAACCTGGTGGATTTCACCTTTGTGGACAATGTGGTTCATGGACTCATCCTGGCAGCTGAGAGTCTGAGGCCAGAGTCTCCTATTTGTGGCAAGGTAGGAACCATCTATACGTTCTAGCTCATACAGTAGACCTGCCTGCACTGTACAACTGTGTGATGATGACCAATGGGGACAACTGTAGTGTGTTTGAAGAAAGAGATGCCTTTCGCACTCGCAAAATATTTGTTGGGTTCTAACTGTTCTCTCTAAACTGGGCGTGCAGCTCTCAATCGGACTGCTGCACAGAAGAAACATCCGCCCTTGCAGAGAAGCACGAGATTGTACTTCACTCACCTTTCTTGAGTTTTCCCCTTTAGTTAACACGGTCAATGTTTCTCTTTACTGTGGGAATTGTTATCTAATCAACACAATATTAGCCGCTTTCAATGCAACATACTATGCAAGACTAACTGTGCAAGAGATTTCCTTGTAGGCAGAGCGCATTGGAGTAGGATTCTATTGCATTGACAGGCACGTGTCAGCAATCACCAATCACCACTGCAGTAGGCCTATATGCAAATAGCCATTGCCATATGGATCTGTGCCCTTCACTTTGAACTGGACTGTGTTTACAGGATGAGCGGTGATGAGTAGATGCGCTTGTTTTGAGATCAAAGTGAGAACTGCATGTAGCCACGTGTGCATTTGTTAATATCTTTTGCTAGTAAGTGAGTTATTAGCCCAGTTATAGTTCATTTCTAGTCAGCGATGGGGGAGTGGTTGCGTCCTACAAGAGCACAAAACGTGCATTTCTAGCCATGCTCGGTGGTGACATTTTGTTTTTGAGGGAACAGTGGTTGTAACAAACGTTCCCATGTTCAGAGCTCGGGGACTAATAAGGTTCTATCTGCTAAAAGATGATTCTGAGATAATTGGCTTTAAAGTTCCAACCCTCATTGGAAATTTGATCTTGTATTCTTTTGAACTTAATACGAATTGGGGTATTTAGAGTAATGTATGTGTGTGTGTGTGTAGAGAACATTAAACAGAACAAGGCTGTCAATTACTACATTTCACCAGAAATGCAGATTGAACCTTTTTGTAGTCCCAAGCTCCCGATATAGAGCCTGGAAATACTGTGTAACAAAGTGGTACTTGAAAGGGGCGTGGGTTAAAATGGAGGCGGGAGAGAGCCTGCTACAGCTCATTTAGATGGGACTTAAAAAAGACAAATCGTCAGTTCAAATGAATGTTCCATCACAGCGGCCATATTGTTTTGGGGTTAGTATTATTTTTGGGAAGCCCAATTGATTCGAAGTTTGGGCATAAAGTTTATATGTGAAAACTAGTTTTTTTTAATTTAACCTTTTTATTTAACTAGGCAAGTCAGTTGAGAACAAATTCTTATTTACAATGACGGCCTGCACCGGCCAAACCCGGACGACGCTGGGCCAATTGTCTGCCGCCCTATGGGACTCCCAATCACGGCCGGTTGTGATAGTCTGGATTCGAACCAGGGTCTGTAGTGACCCCTCTAGCACTGAGATGCAGAGCCTTAGACCGCTGATCCAGGGTCTGTAATGACCCCTCTAGCACTGAGATGCAGAGCCTTAGACTGCTGAACCAGGGTCTGTAGTGACACCTCTAGCACTGAGATGCAGAGCCTTAGACTGCTGCGCCAGGGTCTGTAGTGACACCTCTAGTACTGAGATGCAGAGCCTTAGACTGCTGATCCAGGGTCTGTAGTGACACCTCTAGTACTGAGATGCAGAGCCTTAGACTGCTGCGCCAGGGTCTGTAGTGACACCTCTAGTACTGAGATGCAGAGCCTTAGACCGCTGATCCAGGGTCTGTAGTGACACCTCTAGCACTGAGATGCAGAGCCTTAGACTGCTGCGCCAGGGTCTGTAGTGACACCTCTAGTACTGAGATGCAGAGCCTTAGACTGCTGATCCAGGGTCTGTAGTGACACCTCTAGTACTGAGATGCAGAGCCTTAGACTGCTGATCCAGGGTCTGTAGTGACACCTCTAGTACTGAGATGCAGAGCCTTAGACTGCTGATCCAGGGTCTGTAGTGACGCCTCTATCACTGAGATGCAGAGCCTTAGACTGCTGCACCAGGGTCTGTAGTGACACCTCTAACACTGAGATGCAGAGCCTTAGACTGCTGCGCCACTCGGGAGATGCATACTTTCCAATTTCCCCAACTCACTTCCTTGTTTAGCCTACATTAAATCACTTGCGCTGCTTGGACTCTGATATTCACAAATGTAGAGTGGAGGTTCTGAGGGTTATGCTATATCAGGGATGGGCAAGTTTTTGGGTGAACTCAGTCGGGGTCTCAACTTACTCAAGTTGCGAGTTAGAAAGTGCAATTTGGAAATTTGGTTCTACTGCTGTTATGTCAGCTAACATTTTTTTTAATTTACTTTGCTAAGTTAGTTTAGCGACCAGCTATCTAAACTTTTCATCATGTTTGAATTACCGGCCGGGTTAGGCCCCCATTTTATTAGTCAGTCTGACTCAGATATCATAGTATGCAGGTCCACGAGCAACGGCAGGCCCCTCATGATGAGTTCTGATTTGTTGTGGCCCAACACCTATCAAAGTTGCCCATTCCTGTGCTAGATGTTGATGGACAGAGATCAGCCAATAAACCGCTGGATTTTCTTCCCGCTCCTGTCATAGGCTCCATTCAAGTCCCTTTCTGAGGCGCTGTGAAACCAGACGGTTCCAAAAACGAAAAGAGCCAACTGGTGGACAGTATTGGGTTCTAACCAATGAAATGTCTTTCTCTAACTCTGTCAACATTTAAAAATGTTCTCAATCCGTATTGACTGGTCTTTCTCATCTCCCCCCTTCCTTCCTCCAGGCGTACCACATCACTAATGACGAGCCTGTCCGGTTCTGGGACTTCATGTCAGATATTCTAGTAGGTCTGGGCTACGCTGCTCCACGCTGCCACCTTCCCTACACGCTAGTCTACGGGCTGGCTCTGCTGCTGTGGCTGCTGTCTCTGTTACTACGCCCCCTAGTGGCCTTCAAACCCACCTTCACCCCCATGAGGGTGGCCCTGGCAGGTACACACCACTTCTACAGCTGCTCCAGAGCCAAGCAGGACATGGGGTACAAGCCTGTGGTCGGTCTGAAGGACGGGATCAGACGCACGGTGGAGAGCTATCCTCATCTACGACATGGAGCCTGATGGCTATACCTGCAATATGGTAGCCTGGAAACCAAACTGATATGCTCCGTGTAACAATGGTGAAATGGATCGTATCAGTTTGGATTCCAGGCTAGTGGTATGGAAACCTCACTTCTGAGTCCTAACTTGAGATCTATGCACATTAATCACTGCTGTCAATGGGAGAAAAACATTTTAAGCTGGGAGTTGTGTACAGTTATCAAGTCAAGATTCAACCCGAAGGGACGGACTGGTTCATACTCTCACCAGTGTCTTGTTCTTTAGGTAAAAAAAACGTATAATAATAACTGGGGGTATAAGCCTTTGAAATGAGTGCACTCTCATGTCTGTAGACCTATATGAGGATCTGTGAACTCTCACCTTTCCTAGGATAGTCAGTACTCCATTTTTGCCTGGCTTCAGTACCTCTCTTCACCAATAGAGAGCAGCACACATCTTCTCAATGTGGATACACGATCTAACATGGTGTTTCCAGCACTTCCTCTTGCCATTATTCATGAGCACTCATTTTGATGTATGAGTGACGATGCGTTTACTGTGACTGTTTTCCCTCTACAGCCATCTTGTTTCTAGTCTCTTATACAAATCACAAGCCATCATGCAGTTTGTTCATTTAAATCAGAAGCAGTCATGCAGTTCATTTAAAATAAAATATGTTATGCCTTACATTCCCTTAATCTAAACATTGTACAGTTTATTAATTAAAACGCTAACATAGAATGTGTTTGTATAGGAGTCAACACATAATAAAGTTTGTTCACCCTCATTAGAAAATAGTTGGCAGTCTGTTTGCATCTATCCACCATAACTCAGGCACCCACCACCATTTGTTTTTCCAAAGCCGATATCCCAGGATTAATGTTAATATGATGTACATTTTAAGACAGACAAACTGTATTTCAATGCATGTCACAATACAATAGTTCACAGAGAGGGATGGGCCACTTCTCTCTCTCTGTCATCCTCCCCTTTTCTACATTCCAGCTGTCTTACTGTCTCAATGGCATGACTTCCTCTCATAAACACATGTATCACTTATTAAAGCTGATCAGTGTGGTTTAGGTGTGAGGGCGGGCGGGGGAGGGCGTGGGAGAGCGGGTGGTTCAGTTGTGATATCAGTTAAAGGGCGGGGGAGAGGGAAGGTGGGAGACGGAGGGCAGGGTTTAGGTTGAAATGCCTGACATTCCTTCTAGTATAATGAGCCATGGTGAGACTCACTGCTGCTAGGCTGAGCTGTTCAACTGGTTTAGCCCTCAGAGTGTAGTAGAGAGAGAGGGGGATGAGAAAAGGGAAAGCAGGTACAATAGACTTCACAGTTTACACTGACTATGAGCTGAAGTGAAACCTTGGCACTAAAACCAAATAGTTTCCTCATCCTTAAACTCTCTACTACAGTGAACCTGTATGACTGAGTAAAGAGACAATGTGTAAATTAACATCCCTCCCAAGTCTCCACCCTATACCATTTGAATAAGGCTGGGTGAATGTATGCATGGGATGTCTGGGATTTGTTTCTGTAGCTAAATAAGGGTAGGGTTGTGTACTGTAAACACTATCTGGTGTGGACATTCATTTTGAGAGTTAACCTATTATGTTGCTATTGACAACCGTGTTCATTTATTATGTTGCTATTGACAACCGTGCTTTGGAGTTGATGTTGGAGGACGCAGGTGTTCTGAGAAAGTGTCCACACACACACTCATCTGTGACCTAACACCCTGTTCTGCCTACATCTACACCTCATGGTCCCATGGTTTGACTATTCAAAGGTCAGCCGACTGGCAGTTACCCAGGTCTGTCTTACAACAGACTGCTATTAACTTAAACACACCGTATCGAGATGAGGCATGTTTTAATGGGGCTACATCATAATTGTCTCTAGTTTGGAAGAGCAATAGAGAGGCTTATTGAACTCGTAACATTACAAAGCAAATAGCAGTCCTGGTGTTTGTACAACACCTAGGCTTTAAAGTGTGACCCAATTGTTAGAGAATATCTACAGTCATTGTTCTCAGATTTGTTAATGTCTCTGTCTCTTTCTGATGATGTCTCCCTGTCCAGTAAACATGAGAGAAACAGTTTTATAGGAGTGTCTGTGTCTATGTGTCTGTGTGTGTGTGTCTGTGTGTGTGTTTGGGTCATGCTCTGCACTCCTGGCTATGCCAAGTATGTTCCTGCTCACCTGGCTCTCAGGTATGTGATAAAAGAGAGGGAAATAAGCAGTAAACAAAACTCTCTTCTTCCCGATCTCACCCCTACACAAACACACACACCCTGGGTGGTGGCGTAGCCTCTAGGACTGTCTGAGCTAGTCTGTGTCCACGCCTG